>NC_133110.1:30110667-30710667 GCF_022965805.1 Primulina eburnea
AATAAATCCCAGTATAAAACATGGTAAACATGCATATACACAAAGTAAATCATGAATTATTCTATCATGAATAAACTAAAAGCAATAGGTTTCATAATCTATGAAATCAAATCAAATAAGCATGCAACACAAATCAGTTAAACATGCTACTCAAATCAAATTATAAAAACATGCTATCATAACTGAAAGCAATAGCACTGGGTTTCATAGTCTATGAAACCACATCCATAAACGCATGCAGTTCTAGTCAAATCATGTCTAGACTCGACTCAACTATAACTCTAGGGATCCCGGTGTGAATAAGACCTCAATGGCTGTCACCTACCCTCCCACTCGGGGTGACTGTACGTCTTATTTCTAGACTTCGGTCATAGCTGTATCGAATAATCTACAATAGGACAATGTTTGTTCCTATGTAACGATACACCGAACGTCTAGAAGTCTGACTGTTTCTGTAAGGCTCGAGAATTATTCGTTGTCATTAATGTTAGACTTGTGGAAATAAGAATGCATGAATTATGAGATTTTGAGCAGCAGGGCCGAAGCCACACCGCACCCGCGGTAATAACATGACCGCACCCGCGGTCATCGAATTTTGGAAAATCATGGGGCTGCCGAGAGCATAGCGCACCCGCGCTCTTATGCTGCCGCACCCGCGGTCGTGCGTGTCATGTGACAAACATGAACACTCGTCTCTTTGCATGCAACATATGATATGTGTCTTCATTTCAGTAACATATTCAGAACAAGAACCGAGAGCATCCTTGAAGAGAGAACTCATGCCTTTTGATCTTTGCACTTGAGATTTTGCTATTTATGGTTATTCGATTTTAGATCCGACTTAGGTTTTGAACTCACCTCGTCAAGGGCTATCAAAGGATGTAAGTATTGTTTATTTCCAGCATGTTTCGATATGTATGTATTGAGGGAATTCAGATTTGAATTGGAATATGTGGTCTTGAGATATAGAGCATCGGATATTCGTTGTCAGATTGAGTTTCGGACACAGTATGCTATTGTTTCGATTTTTCAGCATGTATTGTGTTGAGCATATGCAGATTTCAGCATGTATATTGATGTTAGATGAGATTATGAGTTGATTGTGATTGAGTATGCTATTACTGAGTTATCGGTATCGAAGAAGTACGCCGTTATGCCGTTCAACTGTATTGAAATCAAGTATTGTTTGTATATGAGTTGGTTGTGTTCTATATTGATAGAAGGTGCATCTATATTGCTATTTCAGATTTGAAGTGACAGGTTTGACATTTGATTCGAGATCTCGACAGACTGTGCGACAAGAAAGGTATAATTCATGTGGTCACGGGATTGCACAACTCGATTCAGATTTGATACGAGTTTCCCTAAATCACATACTAGATTGTTATTACATTTGATTATGTAATGCCTTGTTTATTGATTTATATTCGAGTCCTGAGATAGGAGAGATTGGCAGACTTGCCAAAACTAGACGTTTCGGTGTATCGACGCATAGGAGCAGATTTGCTATATGTGTAGACCCTCGATACAGAGTTGACCGAAGTCTAGGAATAAGACGTACCGTTGCCCCGAGTGGTTGGGTAGGTAACAGACCGTCTTATTCACACCGGGATCCCTAGATTAGAAAAGAGTCGAGCCAAGATTTGAATGTCGAATACAGATTTGTATTCTACTACATGTTTAGATTTATATTCCTGTTACTTGATTTATGCTATGCATTTGTACATGATTATGACATTGCATGCATCCATGTTTTATACTGGGATATGTTCTCACCGGAGTTATCCGGCTGTTGTCGTGTCTGTATGTGTGCATGGCAACAGGTGGGGCAGGATCGGGGTCACGAGCTAGATGAGAGATGATGATAGCGTGGAGATCTCGGGCATTGCAGATTACTAGTGTTTTCTTATGAAACTTGTACTACTTATGTTTGTAGTTGTCATTTGAACACTAGTGTATGTTTGTACGAACAAACTTGTATGTACATTACGTTGTTTAATTTCTATCGAGATATGTTATGCTTTAGTTAATACATTTGAATTAAAGTTAAAAGCAAAATTTTGACCCACATTTTCGAACAAAGATCCAATTAAATCCCAAAAGAATAGAGTTAGAGCCCGGGTCCCCACAACAGGTGGTATCAGAGCTGGTAGGTTCTGTAGACTGAGATAGAGTAGAATGAGCGGGGTAGATCGAGTCATCTTCCTTGCTTTTGAGATGCTAGCATGATTTATTGCTTTCCCTATTATATGTTGTGTTGTATTATCTGAATTGATTTACAGCATTTCAAGCCTGAATCAGAACCGATTCTTGATCAGAGTCTATGATCAGAGGAGGGCTGAGACAGATGATTTTGGGTTGTGTACTAATCAGTTTGAAAATCAGATTTATGCCGCCTAGACGAGTGCCACAGCCAGAGCAGGGTAGCACATCCGGTGCACAGATGGATGTCACCGCTACGCCGATGGAGACTTTATTGAAGAGATTTCAGTCTTTCCATCCGCCTACCCTGAAGGGCACAGAGAGTGCAGTGGAGTGCGAGAGCTGGCTTGATGATATCGAGATGTTGTTTGAGTCTTTGGCATATACTGATGAGCGACGTGTGAAACTGATAGGGCATCAGATGCAGGAGGTTGCCAAGAGTTGGTGGTTGACGATGAAGAGAGCCTTGGAGCACCGAGGCATTGACATTACGTGGAAAGTCTTCAAAGATGAGTTCTATCAGCGCTTCTTCCCCGTCTCCTACCGAAAAGATAAAGGAGCTGAATTTGCGAATCTGAGGCAGGGACAGTGGAACATCGAGGAGTATGTGGCTAAATTTTCTGCATTGCTACGATTTGCACCGCATGTGGCCGGAAACGACGAGGCAGTGGCCGATCAGTTCATCAACGGGATGAACCCCGATGTCTTTACTTTGGTAAACACGGGCCGGCCTAGTACTTTTTCAGAGGCACTGAACCGAGCAAAGGGAGCAGAGGCTGGCTTGATCAGGCAGCGAGGGGCTTCCTACGGTGTTCAGGGGCAGAGACCGCCACAGCCTACCACCGTTCAATTTCCACCACCTCCTCCTCGTTTTGACAGTGGAGCTAGTGGTAGTGGCAAGAAGGATTTTCTGAAGGCTAAGGGCAAACAGTTTAAGAAATCTGGGAGCAGTTCATCGAGTTCGAGTGGATCTCGACAGAGAGGTCAGGGTTCAGATTCTAGTGGCGTATACTGTGGTTCGTGCGGAGGGCGACATACCACGGAGCAGTGTCAAGGAGTTCGGGGACGCTGCAACATCTGCAGACAGCAGGGGCATTTCGCCAGAGTGTGTCCACAGAGGAGTTCTCAGCGATTCCAGATTGCAGGATCGTCTGCTGCAGTGCCACAGATAGAGAGACAGGCATCCTCTGTACACTCCTTTCAGCCACCCTCCACACAGACTCAGCAGAGACCAGGAGGTAGTCAGACGGTGAGTCAGCCTCCCAGACAGCAGGCACGTGTTTTTGCCCTGACAGAGGAACAGGCGCAGGAGGCGCCAGATGACGTCATTGCAGGTAACTGTTTTCTTTGCAGTTATCCTGCATATGTGTTGATAGACATAGGGGCTTCTCATACATTCATATCTGAACATTTTGCATTGAGACATTCGTTGCCTGTTGAGTCGATGTCTACGGTAGTGTCTATAGCTTCTCCGTTGGGAAGTGGTTTGATATCTGTGACTACTGTTAGACACTGTATGCTTCAGTTTGAGGGGCATGAGATTGATCTTGATTGTGTAGTACTTGGTTTAGCTGATTTTGACTGTATAGTTGGTATAGACATGTTAACCAGGTACAGGGCCACGGTAGATTGTTTCCACAAAATTGTCAGATTCAGACCTGAAATGACTGAGGAGTGGAAATTCTACGGCAAGGGTTCCAGATCTCGGATTCCCTTAGTATCTGCTCTGACTATGAGTAGACTGCTTCAGAGAGGAGCAGAGGGCTTTCTTGTATATTCAGTAGATCTACTGAAGTCGAGCCCAGCATTGGAAGATCTGCCAGTGGTTTGCGAGTTTGCAGATGTTTTTCCTGATGAGATTCCAGGGTTGCCTCCAGTTCGAGAGGTTGATTTCAGCATTGATCTTGTGCCAGGCAGTGTTCCTATCTCGAGAGCTCCATATAGGATGGCACCGATAGAGCTGAAAGAGTTGAAAGCACAGTTGGAGGATCTTCTGTCCAAGGGATATATCAGACCCAGTGTATCACCTTGGGGTGCTCCGGTGCTTTTCGTTAGAAAGAAAGATGGTTCGATGCGACTGTGTATTGATTATAGGCAGTTGAACAAGGCAACAGTGAAGAACAAATATCCGTTGCCGCACATCGACGATTTATTTGACCAGTTACAGGGATCTTCGGTATATTCGAAGATTGATTTGAGATCAGGGTATCATCAGCTCAGAGTTAGAGACGTTGATATTCCGAAGACTGCATTCCGAACTAGGTATGGACATTACGAGTTTGTTGTTATGCCTTTCGGTTTGACGAATGCACCTGCGGTGTTTATGAGTTTGATGAACCGCATTTTTCAGAGATATTTAGATGAGTTTGTAATTGTGTTTATTGATGATATTTTGGTGTATTCGAAGAGTTTGACTGAGCATGCAGATCATCTGAGGATCGTATTGAAGACTTTAAGAAAAGAGCAGTTGTATGCCAAACTGTCCAAGTGTGAATTCTGGCTGCGACAGGTTGTCTTCTTGGGGCATATTATATCTGGAGATGGTATTGCGGTAGATCCAAGTAAAGTTGAGGCTGTGATCAGTTGGCCGAGACCGACTTCTGTGCCTGAGATACGCAGTTTCATGGGTCTAGCCGGGTATTATCGTCGTTTTATTCGAGATTTCTCCAGTATAGCGAAGCCTATCACCCAGTTGACACAGAAGAATATGCCATTTGTGTGGTCCGAAGATTGTGAAGCCAGTTTTGTAGAGCTGAAGAAGAGGCTGACTAGTGCGCCTGTCTTGACGATTCCTGCAGGTACAGGTGAGTTCGTTGTATACTGTGACGCATCTCACAGAGGGTTAGGATGTGTTCTTATGCAGCGAGGGCACGTGATAGCATACGCCTCTAGACAGCTGAAGCCGCTCGAGACTCGTTATCCGATTCATGATCTTGAATTGGCGGCGATTGTGTTTGCACTTAGATCTGGCGTCATTATCTGTATGGCGAGAAATTTGAGATCTATTCCGATCATAAGAGCCTGAAATATCTCTTTTCTCAGTCAGAGTTGAACATGAGGCAGCGACGATGGCTTGATCTGCAGAAAGATTTTGATTGCGAGATCAAGTACCATCCAGGAAAGTCGAATGCAGCGGCAGACGCCTTGAGTCGAAAGGTATGTGCTCTTTCCTTGTCGACTGTAGGTGTATCGAATTTAGTGGAAGATTGTTGTTTGTCTGGATTGGTATTTGATACAGATAATAGACCATTACGACTTGCTGCGACTCAGATTGAGCCAGATCTGATTTCGAGGATCAAAGAAGCACAAAGAACTGATCCGAGCGTGCAGAAATCGATTGATTTGGTCAGAGCTGGACATATCTATGAATATCAGGTCAGAGATTCTGTTCTATATGTGAATAACCGCTTAGTAGTGCCAGAGATTTCAGATTTGAGACGACAGATCATGTCGGAGGCACACTGTAGCCGGTTCAGCATTCATCCTGGTGGCAGGAAGATGTATAACGACTTGAAGACACAATTCTGGTGGAAACAGATGAAGACAGACATTGCAGAATTCGTGTCTAGATGCCTAAATTGCCAGCGGGTGAAGGCAGAAAGAAAGAAGCCCGGAGGTTTACTTCAGAGTTTGTCTGTTCCTGAGTGGAAATGGGATCACATTTCCATGGATTTTGTGACGAAATTACCTCGATCTTCGCGGGGCTGTGACGCGATTTGGGTTGTGATAGACAGACTGACCAAATCAGCGTGCTTTATTCCGTACAGAATGACCTATCGACACGATCAGATGGCAGAGTTGTATGTCAGAGAGGTCGTCAGATTACACGGTGTGCCGAAGTCGATCGTATCAGATCGGGATCCACGATTCACTTCTCACTTTTGGCACAGATTGCAGCAGGCTTTGGGTACAACTCTACACCTGAGCACTGCTTATCATCCTCAGATGGACGGACAGTCAGAGCGGACTATCCAGACTTTAGAGGACATGCTGAGAGCTGTAGTACTAGACTTTGGTACTAGTTGGCAAGATTCATTGCCGTTGTGCGAGTTTTCATACAACAACAGCTATCAGACGAGCATAGAGATGGCACCGTTCGAAGCTTTATACGGAAAGAAGTGCAGATCTCCGTTGTACTGGGATGATATTTCTGAGGTACCAGTGTTGGGGCCTGATATGATTCGTGAGATGACAGAGAAAGTGAAGATCATTCAGAAGCAAATGAAGACGGCACAGGATAGGCAAGCGAAGTACGCCAATATTAGACGCAGACCGTTAGTATTCGAACAGGGAGACAGAGTATTTCTGAAGATTTCACCTTTCAGAGGCGTTGTCAGATTTGGCAAGCGAGGAAAGTTGTCTCCTAGATACGTCGGTCCGTATGAAATCCTTGAGAAGATTGGCGATCGAGCTTACAGACTTGCTCTTCCTCCTTCATTGTCCGGTATACATGATGTTTTTCATGTATCGATGTTGCGCAAATATATGCCGGATGATTCTCATGTCATTCACCCTGACGAAGCCGAGTTAGATCATACTCTGAGCTATGTTGAGCGACCGATACAGATTCTTGATCAGAAGGAGAAACAGCTTAGAACCAAGACTATTCCGCTTGTGAAGGTTCAGTGGAGTCGTCATGGCATCGAGGAAGCAACTTGGGAGACAGAGTCTGAAATGAGACAGAGGCATCCCGAGCTATTCTTATGATGTGAGTCTTTCTTCCCGATTTGACTTTACAATTTTGTATATAACTGCATGAATAATTGCTTGTGAGTTCGAGGACGAACTCTTGTCTAAGAGGGGGAGAAATGTAAGGCTCGAGAATTATTCGTTGTCATTAATGTTAGACTTGTGGAAATAAGAATGCATGAATTATGAGATTTTGAGCAGCAGGGCCGAAGCCACACCGCACCCGCGGTCATCGAATTTTGGAAAATCATGGGGCTGCCGAGAGCATAGCGCACCCGCGCTCTTATGCTGCCGCACCCGCGGTCGTGCGTGTCATGTGACAAACATGAACACTCGTCTCTTTGCATGCAACATATGATATGTGTCTTAATTTCAGTAACATATTCAGAACAAGAACCGAGAGCATCCTTGAAGAGAGAACTCATGCCTTTTGATCTTTGCACTTGAGATTTTGCTATTTCCGGTTATTCGATTTTAGATCCGACTTAGGTTTTGAACTCACCTCGTCAAGGGCTATCAAAGGATGTAAGTATTGTTTATTTCCAGCATGTTTCGATATGTATGTATTGAGGGAATTCAGATTTGAATTGGAATATGTGGTCTTGAGATATAGAGCATCGGATATTCGTTGTCAGATTGAGTTTCGGACACAGTATGCTATTGTTTCGATTTTTCAGCATGTATTGTGTTGAGCATATGCAGATTTCAGCATGTATATTGATGTTAGATGAGATTATGAGTTGATTGTGATTGAGTATGCTATTACTGAGTTATCGGTATCGAAGAAGTACGCCGTTATGCCGTTCAACTGTATTGAAATCAAGTATTGTTTGTATATGAGTTGGTTGTGTTCTATATTGATAGAAGGTGCATCTATATTGCTATTTCAGATTTGAAGTGACAGGTTTGACATTTGATTCGAGATCTCGACAGACTGTGCGACAAGAAAGGTATAATTCATGTGGTCACGGGATTGCACAACTCGATTCAGATTTGATACGAGTTTCCCTAAATCACATACTAGATTGTTATTACATTTGATTATGTAATGCCTTGTTTATTGATTTATATTCGAGTCCTGAGATAGGAGAGATTGGCAGACTTGCCAAATCTAGACGTTTCGGTGTATCGACGCATAGGAGCAGATTTGCTATATGTGTAGACACTCGATACAGAGTTGACCGAAGTCTAGGAATAAGACGTACCGTTGCCCCGAGTGGTTGGGTAGGTAACAGACCGTCTTATTCACACCGGGATCCCTAGATTAGAAAAGAGTCGAGTCAAGATTTGAATGTCGAATACAGATTTGTATTCTACTACATGTTTAGATTTATATTCCTGTTACTTGATTTATGCTATGCATTTGTACATGATTATGACATTGCATGCATCCATGTTTTATACTGGGATATGTTCTCACCGGAGTTATCCGGCTGTTGTCGTGTCTGTATGTGTGCATGGCAACAGGTGGGGCAGGATCGGGGTCACGAGCTAGATGAGAGATGAGGATAGCGTGGAGATCTCGGGAATTGCAGATTACTAGTGTTTTCTTATGAAACTTGTACTACTTATGTTTGTAGTTGTCATTTGAACACTAGTGTATGTTTGTACGAACAGACTTGTATGTACATTACGTTGTTTAATTTCTATCGAGATATGTTATGCTTTAGTTAATACATTTGAATTAAAGTTAAAAGCAAAATTTTGACCCACATTTTCGAACAAAGATCCAATTAAATCCCAAAAGAATAGAGTTAGAGCCCGGGTCCCCACAGTTTCTGTCAAACTTTCCTATCTCAAATGCAATGCTTAACCATCTGTAAACAATGCATAATTATCTCAAAAGATTCGAATACAATTCTATAAACAAATCATAAATCATATCATAAGATAAACAATAGGTCTAGTATGTGATTTAGTTGGGAAACTCAAATAAGATCTGATTTGAGTTATATCTTCCCAAATATCACATGAATTATACCTTTGTCGTCCCGATCTGACAAAGACGAAGTCTCGAAGTCGAATTTGTCCATATCAAATCTAAAATGACAATATCAAATACATTGTATCAATGAGTAATTCAATTCACAATCTGTTCTGATCAATACTCAACTCAGTATATAATCTGATCAATATCGGAACAATATAACCATGAATCTCAATCAATATCATATTTGATCAATCTAAATCAACTGATGTTTCGACGGCATAACAATACAATCTTAATAACCCCGTCAATCTGAACATCACATATATAATACCAGAACTCATAAGCAATACTGACATAACTTATTAGCACTATGATAACAATAATCTGATATCGAATCTCTGTCAATATCTTTCAAAAATCATAATAATTGCATAAACAGTCTATTCTGAAATCTGACTTCAATTATACAATATCTACGATAGCAGAAACATCATATCTGATTCCTATTCAATTCTAGCAACATCATATTTCCAAGACATCTCAAAACGTAATAAAACTTACGTCCTTGTGTAGCTCTTGGTGACAGGAGCTCAAAACCGAAATCAAATTTAAATGCTGATAGACGGTTCACACGGAATCACAAATCAAAGCAACCAAAAGTTTAAGGGATTTCTGGAGGAATTCTCGGCTGTCTTGTTCTGATTCTGAAGGAGGATGACCATATATATATTGCATGCAAATCTGGAAACGTGTCATCATTTTTCAGTAACCATGCATGACCGCGGGTGCGCTAAGTACAAGACCGCGGTTGCGGTCTTGCCATTTCCAAAAATTCCCAAATTTCTGCCACTCAACCGCGGGTGCGGTCTTGGTTGCACCGCGGGTGCGGTGTAGCTTCGGCCTTTCTTACAAAAATCCACAATTGCATGACCGCGGGTGCACTCCTGTTCTGGGCGCGAGTGCGGTCTTGCAAACCCTATTTTCTCATGTCTTTTCTTCCCTCATCGCATGTCATGCATTCTCATATCTTCCGAGTCTCACGTTAATGACGATTAATAATCTTGGTTATCGATTCTGTAATTCTTGGGCCTTACATTTCTCCCCCTCTTAGATCTGAGTTCGTCCCTGAACTCACAAATAATCAATTCAGATATATCAGAAGAAATATATAACAGAGTTTAAATCAAACTCTCATCTCACTGAATCCATGGTGAAATATCTTTCTTATATCAACTTCTGATTCCAGATCTGAACTAAGTCTTCTTGAATTATACTATCATAATACTTCTTAAATTAACTCTGACAGAATCAATCTTGCCATGTTGGTTATACAGCATCCGTATAAACCAATATACAGCTAATCCCATATCAGTACTATCAGCTGTTATCAAATCTGTTTATCTCAAGCAAGGATATACTCAATCTTCCACTCTCAATACCAAGCATCATCATCCGATGTTGGTTTATCAAATCTGTCATTTCTGAACGGTCTTAATAGCTATTGTCATACAGTAATTCATACAATGACAATAAGTCATAACAACTAGTGCTAACATCCAGCACTAAAGCTGTACCCAAAATCTTCTAATATCTGGATAATACATTCTGACGGTCTGTCAATCTGTAAAACCATCTAAGAGAGAGCTCGTAACATACTCTGTCACACGTACCAAATCAATCAATTCACAATCTGGTATAATCTACTATGACATTCTGATCTTTCTGACCACGTCTCTGACACTGATCTGTGTCATTTGGTCATGTTTGTACGTCATCTTGTACAAACTAATAGAGTATAGATTGAATAATCTATCAACCACACTCATATTGTATCACGATCTGTAGAAAATGGCGGTAATTTCATTACGAAAGCTATAGAAATGTACTCCCATTTCTATTTAGAACTATACCATTCTGTAATAAATCTTCTGATTTCTATCTTTCTGTCTTTTCTGTTAGCGATTTAGACATATCAGTACAAATTCTGTCATAACTGATCTAATCTATCTATATCAACATTATCTGTTCGCGTATGATATATCCTCAATCATCAAACCGAAACTGAATCCACGACGGTGCACTTCTGACCCTATCTGTGATTTCAGACTTGAACTATTCGGTATAAACAAATCAGTTAATAACATAATTTAAAGAAAATATACCTACCTGGTATTCGGCTCTGACTATCAATATCAATTCTGTTATACAATACCGAAACATTCTGATACCACAAGATAATCAGTCTCATATAAAATAAACAATCACATATCTGTTACTCGACTCTGATTACTGAAATCTAGTTCTGAACATTCTGATTACATTCCTGAATTACTGTAACTCTCGAATTTAACTCTGATTCGGTTGGAGCTGATATACTCTCCGTGATTCACAATAATCTGTAACATATACGGATTCAAACAATAGTAATATCAAATCAGAAACGAAGTATCGATATCCTATACAGATCTAGTGAGTTCAGTGAACTCATAAAACAAGGATTTCTGGTAAATATCTTCATGTCATTCTGATCAACTGTTATATGTCATCTACAAATAAAATATGCTTCCCAAAACAATATAAGATGTCTCAAATACTGATTTAGAACAATAACAATATTCAGCAGATATAAAGCAACAGTTGAATAAAATAATCTGCCAAATCAGACAAAATACATCTCTGACAATTCTGACATTTCTGAAATTTCTGATATTTCTGATATCGGTATTTCTCGGTCACTGATCGTAATCTCAACTGTATCTAAATCGATCTGTATACTAAATTCAGATATCGCACACTCTGAATACAATCTGTTTCAAACAGGATTATTATCTGAATAATTTCTGTATACAATCATCACAGTTCTCAGAATATTCAATATAATCTTCAGATATTCGATTCAGTCAATCAAATGCTGCAATTATATCAAAATCTCATAGATACAATGAGCATAAAATCATCAGAACATCTCTGAAGATACTGACATATGCCAAAGAGAAACACTAAATCAGATGTAACTCCTGGTCGGTACTCTTCTACTGATCTTTCAATTCTTTCAATTCATTCTGTATCATTCTTGTACATTCAATATCATTCTGTACTAACTTCAAAAACAAAATCAGTATCTGATCTGAATTCAACTCTGAAATTTATCTGTCTGATAAAAAGCAAATCTAAAATCTTATTTAGGCAAACATCAGCCAATTCATACATCATTGACAAATCTACCAATGCTATGCTCGATTTCAGTAAATCTACTGAATACATAAGGATACTATCTGTTCCTTCATGTATCAATCGAGTCATATACCACACAGATATCCAAGGAATTCTAAATCTAGAATCCTTACTATGAAATCTCTAGTCATCAACCATATCTAGTCTGAATCTTCTACTCTCCTAAAGGAATCTAGAATAGTTCTGTACTTGTTTAGCAGATTAATATCAATAATGCAATCAAATCAGAAAACACAAGTACGTTAAAATCTAACTCCATTTCAGTCACATCTTACTGTAGTATGCAATATGTCACAGAAATCTCTGATATCACTCTTTCTTTCCCAACAAATAGGAGATCAATACTACAGTACATACAAACCCAACAGATACAGCATATCTCCATGCAACTCAGTCAAAGATATTCTTAACAAATGCATTAGTATATCAATACATATGCAATAGAATCATAAATAATAGTACCTGTTGTGAATTCTGGATCTGTGTTTTCAATTGAATTCTGTTCCCTACAATCTTCTGGAACGCTTCTGGGGACAGACTTTAGCAAAGTGTCCCGGCTGTCCACAAATATTGCATTTACCAGTCACTCCCTGGCATTGCTCGGTGGGATGTCTCCCTCCGCAACTCCTGCAATACACTCCAGTATGGCTTGGACTGGAACCGCTGTGTGGGGACCCGGGCTCTAATTCTTTTTCTTGGGATTAAATGGATTGTTATTAAAAACGTGGGTCAAATTTTTGCTTTTTACAATAAATCAAATGTAACTAAACAAACATAATTCTTAGTTTAACTTACAATATAAACATGAAGTACAAGTCTTGTTCTTACAACTAGTTTTCAATACCATCTATAAACAAACGGTAGTACAAGTCTAACAAAAGAACCACTAGTCCTCTGTTGCGCCCGAGATCACCACGCTATCACGATCATCTCTGTCTCGACCCAGATCCTGCCCCACCTGTTGTTATGCACACATACAGACATAACAACAGCCGGAAAACCGGTGAGAACAAATCCCAGTATAAACATGTAACATGCATATAAACAATCAAACATGAAACATGCTGATATGAATGTCATTCATATAAAATCATACAATGTGAATCTAATCATGTATAGACTCGACTCGACTAGAACTCTAGGGATCCCGTTGTGAATAAGACGTCACTGGCTGTCACCTACCCTACCAATCGAGGTGCTGTACGTCTTATTCCTAGACTTCGGCCTGATCTGTATCCGCGTCTACAATAGGGGCGGTGATCTTCCCCTAAGCTGAGATATCGCCGAACATCTAGTAGTCTGCCTGATCTCCAGACTGCCCTATCTTAATGCATGAATACAAAATCTGTAAACAAGCATAATGCAATGCTACACGATCTGTAAACAAAGCACAGCAAGATCTGCATACAAATTCTATAAACAAATCTATAACAATCATAATCATATCAAGGTATGAACAATAAAACAAGTATGTGATTTTGGTTGGGAAACTCAAATGTGATCTTATTTGAGTTGTGATTCCCCAAACAAAACATGTACTATACCTTGCGTCGTAGAGTCGCTGTCACGGTCGCCAATACGAATCTGAAATGGAAATGTGAATACGCACTCTATCAATTTCTAATCTAAATCAACACATAACCAAGTCACTACGTGATCTTGATACAATTTGACGGCATAACGACGTAATTCTCGATACCGGTCAATCCAAATCTTAACAGATATCACATTATCTCATCCTCAATCATTCTAATTCATAACCCAATACAATATCCATCCAAAACACAATAAATCCTATCCCAACAATTCATAAATCATACTGAAATTCATAGGAAATGCATATGATATCCTTTCTTTGATCCGTTTACAAATATATCATGCTCAATATGCCAAGAACACAATATAACTATCATATTCTCATTTCCCCAATATCTGAATTTCAAAACTTACTGAAATCGAATAAACTTACATCACTGTGTAGCCAATACCGAGAGGATCTCAAAACCGAAATCGGATTTGAATTTGGGTTGCTAAATCTTGCAAGAACACAATTTGAAAGTAAGAAGAAATGAAGCTTCTCCCTCAGCCTTTTCGAAGACTTCTGCTGAATGGAGGAAAGAATCGAGGCAAATCATATATATACTTTGCATGTTTCGAACACATGGCTTGTTCTTTGCAATACACGTCTCGCGCATATGCGCGGCATTACTCGCGCATATGCGCCGAACCTACTGTCTCGGCAGATTTAGCACTCCCGATTTAGCACTCGCGCATATGCGCCACTAAACTCGCGCATATGCGCCAATGGTTCTGGACGCTCCGCGCATATGCGCCACTACTCTCGCGCATATGCGCCAAGGCTGCTGTACATGTCGCGCATATGCGCCACTCTTTCCGCGCATATGCGCCAATGCTACTGGAATTCTCATGCATATGCGCGCATTCCTTCGCGCATGTGCGCCATAGCTTCGACCTTACTTATTCTTTTGACTATCTTTCACATCTTTATTATACATTTCCCTTTCTTTTCTAGTCCAATGAAATACATCTACAATCATCTTAATTATCAACAAATCCCTCTGATTATGATAACTAAATCTTCGAGCCTTACATTTCTCCCCCTCTAAGAAATGATTTCGCACTCGAAATCGCACATCATTCTATCAATGAAAGCATCAAAAGTAATAGGATAAAGTTAGATCAATACTTACATTATTGAAATAATTCGGGGTGTTTCTGTCGCATGTTGGCTTCTGTCTCCCATGTCGCTTCCTCAATGCCATGACGACTCCACTGAACTTTCACGAGTGGAATATTCTTCGTTCTGAGCTTCTTTTCTTTCCGATCAAGAATCTGTATCGGTTGTTCCACATAGCTCAATGTCTGATCAAGTTCAGCTTCGTCAGGTTGAATGACATGAGAAACATCTGGCATATATCTTCGTAACATCGATACATGAAACACGTCATGTATTCCGGATAGAGAAGGAGGAAGTGCAAGTCGATAAGCTCGATCGCCAATCTTCTCAAGAATCTCGTAAGGACCAATGTATCGAGGAGATAGTTTTCCGCGTTTGCCAAATCGAACAACGCCTCTGAATGGAGAAATCTTTAAGAATACTCTATCTCCCGCCTCAAATACTAACGGTCTACGTCTGATATTGGCATACTTTGCTTGTCGATCTTGTGCTGTCTTCATCCTCTTCTGAATGAGTTTCACCTTCTCTGTCATGTCACGAATCATATCTGGCCCAAGTTCTGGTACTTCTGAAGCGTCATCCCAGTATAGCGGAGATCTGCAATTCTTGCCATACAAAGCTTCAAACGGTGCCATCTCGATACTCTTCTGATAGCTATTATTGTAAGAAAATTCGCAAAGAGGTAGAGAATCTTGCCAACCAATGCCAAAATCTAGCACGACGGCTCTCAACATATCCTCTAATGTCTGGATAGTTAGTTCTGACTGTCCGTCTGTCTGAGGATGGTAAGCAGTACTCAGGTGTAATGTCGTACCTAAGGCCTGCTGTAAACTGTGCCAGAAGTGTGAAGTGAATCGTGGATCACGATCTGATACGATAGACTTCGGCACTCCATGCAATCTGACTACCTCTCGAATATAAATCTCCGCCATCTGATCCTGTCTATACGTCATTCTGTATGGGATGAAACATGCAGATTTGGTCAGTCTGTCAATGATAACCCAAATCGCATCGCAGCCTCTGGATGATCGTGGTAACTTCGTCACAAAATCCATGGAAATGTGGTCCCATTTCCATTCAGGAATGGCTAAACTCTGAAGTAATCCACCAGGCTTCTTCCTCTCAGCTTTCACCTGTTGGCAGTTCAAACACTTAGACACAAATTCGGCAATGTCCGACTTCATTTGCTTCCACCAGAACTGTGTCTTCAAGTCGTTGTACATCTTCCTGCCACCCGGATGAATGCTGAACCGAGTACAATGTGCCTCTGTCAGAATCTGCTGTCTCAAATCTGCAACATCTGGCACAACTAGACGGTTATTCACGTACAACACATGATCTCGTACCTGATATTTTGATACATGCCCTGATCTGACCATTTGGATTGATCTTTGCACATTCTGATCAGTTCTTTGTGCTTCCTTGATCCTCATAATCAAATTGGGCTCAACTTGGATCGTAAAAAGTCGTAGTGGCTTACTATCTGTATCAAATTCTAATCCAGATGTACAGCAATTTTCAACTAACTTGTTAACACCTATCGTCGATAAGGACAAAGAACATACCTTACGACTCAAGGCATCTGCTGCTGCATTTGACTTCCCTGGATAATATTTGATTTCACAGTCAAAATCTTTCAGAAGATCTAGCCATCTACGCTGCCTCATGTTCAGTTCTGATTGAGAGAATAGGTACTTTAGGCTCTTGTGATCGGAGAAGATCTCAAATTTCTCGTCGTAGAGATAATGACGCCAAATCTTTAATGCAAATACGATAGCCGCCAATTCAAGATCGTGAATGGGGTATCGGATCTCGTGTGGCTTCAATTGTCTCGAGGCGTATGCGATCACATGGCCTCGCTGCATAAGAACACATCCCAAACCTCTATGAGAAGCATCACAATATACAACGAAATTACCCGTACCTGAAGGTATCGTCAGTACTGGAGCACTGGTCAGCCTTTTCTTCAACTCTAGAAAGCTAGACTCGCACTCCTCTGACCAAACAAATGGTGCATTCTTTTGCGTCAATTGAGTTATTGGCTTTGCAATACTGGAGAAATCTTTGATAAATCTTCTGTAGTATCCTGCCAGACCCATGAAACTGTGTATTTCTGGTACCGAAGTCGGTCTTGACCAACTGATCACAGCTTCAACTTTACTTGGATCAACAGAAATACCATTTCCAGAAATGATATGCCCCAAGAATACAACTCGATTCAACCAAAACTCACACTTTGACAATTTAGCATATAGTCGCTCGTTTCTCAACGTCTGCAAAACAATTCTGAGATGCTCTGCATGCTCGTTTATGTTCTTTGAATACACCAAAATGTCATCAATGAAGACAATCACAAATTCATCCAAATATTTCTGAAACACTTGGTTCATCAAGCCCATAAATACCGCAGGAGCATTTGTTAAACCAAAAGGCATGACAATAAATTCATAATGTCCATACCTGGTTCGAAATGCTGTCTTCGGTATATCTACATCTCGAACTCGGAGCTGATGATATCCGGATCGCAAATCAATCTTAGAATACACAGAGGATCCCTGCAACTGATCAAATAAATCATCAATCCTAGGCAAAGGATATTTATTCTTGATCGTTGCCTTGTTCAGTTGCCTGTAATCAATACACAATCGCATCGAACCGTCTTTCTTCCGCACAAACAGCACCGGAGCGCCCCAAGGAGATACACTAGGTCGGATATATCCCTTGGCCAGAAGATCTTCTAATTGTGCTTTCAATTCTTTTAGTTCGATGGGTGCCATCCTATACGGAGCTCTCGAAATAGGGACGGTACCTGGTGTAAGATCAATACTGAAGTCTACCTCACGAACCGGAGGTAATCCTGGGATCTCATCTGGAAAAATATCTGGAAATTCCCGCACCACTGGTATATCTGCCAATGTCGGGCTCGTCTTCTGCATGTCTACAGCATAAATAAAGAAACCATCTGCTCCTTTTTGCAACAATCTGTTCATAGTAAGAGCCGAAATCAAAGGAATCCGAGATCTGGAACCCTTCCCGTAGAATTTCCACTCGTCTGTCATCTCGGGTCTGAATCTGACAATCTTGTGGAAACAATCCACGGTAGCTCTGTACTTTGTTAGCATGTCAATCCCGACTATACAATCAAAATCAGCCAGACCCAACACTATACACTCTAGGTCAATTTCATGCCCCTCAAACTGTAGAATGCAATGTCTAACCGTAGTTACAGATATCAATCCACTCTCCAACGGAGAATTAATAGACACAACATCTAACAAAGACTCAACAGGCAAAGAATGCAACAATGCAAATCGCTCTGAAATGAATGTATGCGATGCACCTGTATCTATCAAGATATAAGCAGGATAACCATAAAGAGAGCAGTTACCTGCTATCACATCATCTGGTGCATCTTGTGCTTGCTCTTCGGTCAATGCAAACACTTGAGCCTGTTGCCTCGGAGGTTGACTCACCGTCTGACTACTTCGGCCTTTGGGTGGAGTCTGTATCGGTGGAGGCTGAAAAAGTGAACTGATGATGCCTGCCGCTCAAACTGAGGTACGGAACCGGATGCTCTTCCACTCTGGCCTTGCTATACACTCCTCTGGGGACAGACTTTGGCAAAATGCCCCGGTTGCCTACAAATGTTGCATCGGCCTGTAACTCCCTGGCACTGTTCAGTCGCATGCCTACCTCCACAAGAATTACAGTAGACACCTGAAGTCCTTGAACTTTGATCAAACCCAGTCTGTCTTGATCCGCTGGAGCTGGACGAACTGCTCCCAGGTCGCTTAAACTGTTTCCCCTTCGCCTTCAGCTGTTCTTTGCGTCCACTACTACTACCACCGCTTTCGAATCGAGGAGGAACTTGGGATGGAGGTGCTGGTGGTCTCGGTATCGGAGCAACATAAGGAGCACTCCGCTGCCTCAACAATCCTGCTTCTGCACCCTTGGTTCGATTCAATGCATCCGCAAAGTTATTAGGTCTTCCCGTGTTTACCAAGGTAAAGATGTCCGGGTTCAAGCCATTTATGAATTGGTCCGCCACCGCCTCGTCACTACCTGAAACATGGGGTGCAAAACGAAGCAAAGAAGAGAATTTGGCAACGTACTCCTCAATGTTTAATTGCCCTTGCCTCAAATTGGCAAATTCAACACATTTGTCTTTACGGTAGGAGATGGGAAAGAACCTTAAATAGAACTCCGTCTTGAATCCCTTCCAAGTAATCTCGGTACCCCGCTGCTCTAAAGCTCTCTTAATGTTCAACCATCAATTCTTGGCTATATCTTGCAATTGATGGCCAATTAGCTTTATTCTCTTCTCGTCACTGTACTCCAAAGAGTCGAATAGCATTTCAATGTCCTCAAGCCAACTTTCGCACTCGATGGCATTCTCGGTACCTTTTAAGGTGGGAGGTCGAAAGGATTGGAATCGCTTCAGCAACGTCTCCATAGGGGTCACCGTAACATCCATAGGATCTCCGGATGTGCTCCCCTATTCTGGCGCTGCTGGTCGTAGAGGTACTGCTGCTCTTCTAGGCGGCATATCTAATAATCCCACGGATTAGTAAACAAGATATACAACTGTCTCAGCCATCCTCTAGTCAGTTACCTCTGATCTAGAATCAGTTCTGATTCAGTCAATCACATGCTGAAAGAAATCAAACACAAACAACATGTAATAGGAAAGCAATAATCATGCTAGCACGTCATCAAGCAAGGAAGAAGACTCGATCTACCCCGCTCATTCTATCCTATCTCAGTCTAAAGGAACTCTCTGCTCTGATACCACCTGTTGTGGGGACCCGGGCTCTAATTCTTTTTCTTGGGATTAAATGGATTGTTATTAAAAACGTGGGTCAAATTTTTTCTTTTTACAATAAATCAAATGCAACTAAACAAACATAATTCTTAGTTTAACTTACAATATAAACATGAAGTACAAGTCTTGTTCTTACAACTAGTGTTCAATACCATCTATAAACAAACGGTAGTACAAGTCTAACAAAAGAACCACTAGTCCTCTGTTGCGCCCGAGATCACCACGCTATCACGATCATCTCTGTCTCGACCCAGATCCTGCCCCACCTGTTGTTATGCACACATACAGACATAACAACAGCCGGAAAACCGGTGAGAACAAATCCCAGTATAAACATGTAACATGCATATAAACAATCAAACATGAAACATGCTGATATGAATGTCATTCATATAAAATCATACAATGTGAATCTAATCATGTCTAGACTCGACTCGACTAGAACTCTAGGGATCCCGTTGTGAATAAGACGTCACTGGCTGTCACCTACCCTACCAATCGAGGTGCTGTACGTCTTATTCCTAGACTTCGGCCTGATCTGTATCCGCGTCTACAATAGGGGCGGTGATCTTACCCTAAGCTGAGATATCGCCGAACATCTAGTAGTCTGCCTGATCTCCAGACTGCCCTATCTTAATGCATGAATACAAAATCTGTAAACAAGCATAATGCAATGCTACACGATCTGTAAACAAAGCACAGCAAGATCTGCATACAAATTCTATAAACAAATCTATAACAATCATAATCATATCAAGGTATGAACAATAAAACAAGTATGTGATTTTGGTTGGGAAACTCAAATGTGATCTTATTTGAGTTGTGATTCCCCAAACAAAACATGTACTATACCTTGCGTCGTAGAGTCGCTGTCACGGTCGCCAATACGAATCTGAAATGGAAATGTGAATACGCACTCTATCAATTTCTAATCTAAATCAACACATAACCAAGTCACTACGTGATCTTGATACAATTTGACGGCATAACGACGTAATTCTCGATACCGGTCAATCCACATCTTAACAGATATCACATTATCTCATCCTCAATCACTCTAATTCATAACCCAATACAATATCCATCCAAAACACAATAAATCCTATCCCAACAATTCATAAATCATACTGAAATTCATAGGAAATGCATATGATATCCTTTCTTTGATCCGTTTACAAATATATCATGCTCAATATGCCAAGAACACAATATAACTATCATATTCTCATTTCCCCAATATCTGAATTTCAAAATTTACTGAAATCGAATAAACTTACATCACTGTGTAGCCAATACCGAGAGGATCTCAAAACCGAAATCGGATTTGAATTTGGGTTGCTAAATCTTGCAAGAACACAATTTGAAAGTAAGAAGAAATGAAGCTTCTCCCTCAGCCTTTTCGAAGACTTCTGCTGAATGGAGGAAAGAATCGAGGCAAATCATATATATACTTTGCATGTTTCGAACACATGGCTTGTTCTTTGCAATACACGTCTCGCGCATATGCGCGGCATTACTCGCGCATATGCGCCGAACCTACTGTCTCGGCAGATTTAGCACTCGCGCATATGCGCCACTAAACTCGCGCATATGCGCCAATGGTTCTGGACGCTCCGCGCATATGCGCCACTACTCTCGCGCATATGCGCCAAGGCTGCTGTACATGTCGCGCATATGCGCCACTCTTTCCGCGCATATGCGCCAATGCTACTGGAATTCTCATGCATATGCGCGCATTCCTTCGCGCATGTGCGCCATAGCTTCGACCTTACTTATTCTTTTGACTATCTTTCACATCTTTATTATACATTTCCCTTTCTTTTCTAGTCCAATGAAATACATCTACAATCATCTTAATTATCAACAAATCCCTCTGATTATGATAACAAAATCTTCGAGCCTTACACGCTGGAGCTAGATGAACCACTTCCTAGTTTCTTGAATGGTTTCTTCCGAGCCTTCAGCAAATTTTGCTTTCCACTCGTACTGCCTTGATAAACTCGGAGAGGGGATTCCTGTGTCTGGGGTTGTTTCACACACAACCTCCCTAGCTGTCTAATCAGACTTTCCTCAGCTCTCTTTGCTCTACTCAAAATATCAGCAAAATGGTAAGGTCGCTGCAGATTCATAAATGCAACTACCTCCGAATTCAACCCCCTGATGAACTGATTTACTATAGCTTCATCATTTCCAGCTATCTGAGGAGAAAAATGCAGTAGAGTAGAGAATTTGGCGGTATATTCATCAATATTCAACTGACCTTGGCTCAAATTCTCAAACTCTGCTTTCTTGTCCTGTCGGTACGAGACTGAGAAAAATCGTCTATTAAATTCAGTTCTGAATATTTCCCACGAAATCACTGTACCTCTCTGTTCCCACATTCTTCTACTGGTAATCCACCAACTCCTGGCGGCTTCTCGTAACTGATAAGGTACCATTTTAACTCTCTGTTCATCTGTACAATCAATTAAATTGAATAGTATTTCTATATCATCAAACCAGTTCTGACAATCTTCGGGTGTCTCTGTACCACTCAGAATCGGCGGCTGTTGTGGGGACCCGGACGCTAATCAAGTTCTTAATCATCATTGGGACTAATTAATCAATTAAAACAGGGTCTAAATTTTTTTTTTTTTAAAATGCGGAACGTAGTGACATACAACATATATACATATCAGTATATAAAATACAAATCCTGTATTTCAACATTTATTCAAACTAGGGTTTAAAACTAAAGTCAAGTGTTTAACCCTACATCTAGTCCAAGTTCGGTGCCACCACTCTAATCACGATCTAGCTCTTCATCTCCTGGACCCTGATCCTGTCCCACCTGTTGTCAAGTACACATACAGACAAGACAACAGCCGGATAACTCCGGTGAGAATAAATCCCAGTATAAATCAACGAAACATGCAATCATATAAACAAATATAAAGCATGTAATCAGGTAACAGAATATGTAACAAATCTGAAACATAATCAATATCATGCTGTCGACAATACTCGTAGATCTACAATTCAGACTAGACTCAATCCTAGTCTAGGGATCCCGGTTTCCAGATGTGGTATTCCTATATCGAATTCCGTAAAGGATGGGACCATAATCTCTATTACTCGATATAACCAGTGCCCTAGTATTCCTATATCGAATTCCGTAATAGAAGAATTCCACTACCCTTTACTCGATATAACCAAATATGGTGTTCCTATATCGAATTCCGTAATAGATTCCATTACTCGATATAACCAAACATCCAGTGTCCTGACCTAACCGTCAAGGACTGTAGCTCTATCGCTAGCATCCTATCTTGTGACATCGTGCAATGTGCCGTGGCGATACCACCACTATCCGGCACTTCTGTCACAAGATAACTCGTCTAATACCTGTCATCTAAAATCAAGAGAACAAGTATATCATCAATTCAATGCAATAAAGTAAAGTATGTGATTTAGGAAAACTCAAGTCCAAACCGACTCAAGTCCATCTCCCAATACCACATTGACTTATACCTTTCTTTCGTCGGTGTCTGGCTCAGTCGAATCCTGAACTCACAGCCTGTCTGGCAATGACAATATCAATAATCTTATGTCAATATACCACTCGAATCACTAACAATCTGATAAATCTTGATTTAATTCAAAATCAACGGCATAACGGTACAATCTCCATATTCCCGTCAATACCATATCACCAGATAACAGTTACAATCCATAACTCATATCCAATACAATCTATAATCAATCCATAATCCAAATCTGTCCGGTATAACTCAATATACCCTAAAAATTCATAACAATTCCATAATCAGTCCGTTTCTAAATCTGACCTCGATTCTATGATGTCTAATATGTCAAGAACATCATATATGAATCCTATTCGATTCTGACAATAGCATAATTTCAAAGCATGTCAAAACGTAGCAAAACTTACGTCCAGTTGTAGCCTACGTTGCCAGGAACTCAATACCGAAGTCGGATTACAATTCAGACGGACGGATTTAACACAGCTGAAGTTTGAAGCACAAGAAGCTAAACTTCCCCTTCAGATTTCGATTTCTCTCTTTAAGGATGAAGTTGCACGTATATATATATATAGAAAACTCGCGCATGCATCACAGCAAGTGGCTGTATTTCCGCGCAACACGCAGCACCGCGGGTGCGGTCGCGTAAGCACCGCGGGTGCGGTCCTGCACCGCGGGAGCGGTCGCGTAAGCACCGCGGGTGCGGTCCTGCTTCGGCATTCTTCTCTATTTTCCAGTAGCACCACCGCGGGTGCGGTCCTCCCCTTACCGCGGGTGCGGTCTTGCATGCTCACATTTTCATAATTTTATTTCTGAATACATTTCTCGGTGTCCCGATTAATCCCTTCCTAATCACATAAACTGATAAATCAATCATCGTTAATTGCAGTGATTAATTCTCGGGCATTACATTTCTCCCCTCCTAAGATACGATTTCGTCCTCGAAATCACAGGCATTTCATTCGTATCAATACGGAGTATATATATACAGAAACTGTATCCAAAAATTTACATCAGTGTAACAATGCTGGGAATTCCTGTCTCATATCTGATTCAGTCTCCCAAGTGGCTTCTTCAACGTCATGACGAGTCCATTGAACTTTCACAAGAGGAATTGTCTTGGTTCTGAGCTGTTTTTCTTTACGATCTATAATCTGGATCGGTTTCTCGACATAACTCAATGTCTCATCCAGCTCAGTCTCTTCTGGTTGAATCACGTGAGAATCATCAGGGAGATATTTCCGCAGCATCGATACATGAAAAACATCATGTATTCCAGATAATGAAGGCGGCAATGCTAGTCGATAGGCACGATCTCCTATCTTTTCAAGAATCTCATATGGACCTACATATCTTGGAGACAATTTCCCTTTCTTGCCAAATCTGACAATACCTCTGAAAGGAGAAATCTTCAGGAATACTCGGTCTCCAGTCTCAAATACCAACGGTCGTCGTCGAAGGTTGGCATATTTGGCTTGTCTGTCCTGAGCTGCCTTCATTTTCTTTTGAATCAATTTAACTTTCTCGGTCATATCTCTGATCATATCAGGTCCAGTCTCAGGAACTTCAGAGATATCATCCCAATAAAGTGGAGATCGACACTTCTTTCCGTACAACGCTTCGAATGGTGCCATCTCAATACTCGTTTGATAACTATTGTTGTACGAAAATTCACAAAGTGGCAATGCTTCTTGCCAATTAGTGCTAAAATCCAGCACTATAGCTCTCAACATATCTTCCAATGTCTGGATCGTACGCTCTGACTGTCCGTCAGTTTGTGGATGATATGCGGTACTCAAATGCAATTTCGTACCAAGAGCTTGCTGCAAACTCTGCCAGAAGTGCGAAGTGAATCGAGGATCACGGTCTGAAACAATCGACTTCGGCACTCCATGCAATCTAATCACTTCTCGGACATAGATATCGGCCATCTGATCATATCTATACGTCATCTTGTATGGAATAAAACATGCAGATTTGGTCAATCGATCAATCACGACCCAAATCGCATCACAACCTCGGGAGGATCTCGGCAACTGTGTCACAAAATCCATGGAAATGTGATCCCATTTCCATTCAGGAATGGACAAACTCTGTAACAATCCTCCTGGTTTCTTTCTTTCAGCCTTCACCTGTTGGCAATTCAGACACTTGGCTACAAATTCAGTCACATCAGATTTCATTTGTTTCCACCAATACTGTGTCTTTAAATCATTATACATTTTCCTGCCACCAGGATGAATGCTAAAACGACTGTTGTGCGCTTCTGTCAATATCCGCTGTCTCAAATCTGAAACATTTGGCACAACAAGACGATTATTCACATACAAGACATTGTCACGAACCTGATATTCCGATTGATGTCCAGATATAACCATCGCAATCGAATTCTGTACGTTCTAATCAATTTTCTGCGCCTCTTTGATTCTCAATATCAATTCTGGTTCAGCTCGAATTGCATATAATCTTAGAGGCTGACAATCCGTCTCAAAAGCTAATCCAGACAAACAGCAGTCTTCTATCAAATTCGAGACACCTATCGTCGATAAGGATAGTGCACATACCTTTCGACTCAACGCATCTGCTGCTGCATTGGACTTCCCTGGATAATATTTAATCTCACAATCAAAGTCTTTCAGTAAATCCAGCCATCTCCGCTGTCTCATATTAAGCTCTGATTGCGAAAACAGATATTTCAAGCTTTTGTGATCAGAATATATCTCAAATTTTTCACCGTACAGATAATGCCGCCATATCTTCAATGCAAAGACTATGGCTGCCAATTCAAGATCATGAATTGGGTAACGAGTTTCATGGGGTTTCAACTGTCTTGAGGCATAAGCAATCACATGCCCTCGCTGCATCAAATCACAACCCAATCCTCGGTGAGATGCATCACAATAAACAACAAATCCAACAGTGCCTGAAGGAATCGTCAACACAGGCGCACTGGTCAGTCTCTTTTTCAACTCAAGAAAACTGGATTCACAGTCTTCTGTCCACACGAATGGAGCATTCTTCTGAGTTAACTGCGTAATCGGTTTGGCAATACTCGAGAAATTTTTAATAAATCGTCGATAATATCCTGCCAAACCCATAAAACTGCGAATTTCTGGTACAGATATAGGTCTCGGCCAACTCATCACGGCTTCAACCTTACTAGGATCAACTGATATACCGTCTCCCGATATAATGTGACCCAAAAACACAACCTGTTTCAGCCAAAACTCGCATTTCGACAATTTAGCATACAGTTTCTCTACCCTCAAAATTCTCAACACAGTCCTCAGATGATTAGCATGCTCAATCATATTCTTTGAATAAATCAATATATCATCAATGAATATGATAACAAAATCATCCAAGTATTTCTGAAATACGCGGTTCATCAATCCCATAAATACCGCAGGTGCATTCGTCAAACCAAAAGGCATGAAAATAAACTCATAGTGTCCATACCTGGTTCTGAATGCTGTCTTCGAGATATTAGAATCCCTGACTCTCAATTGATGGTATCCAGATCTCAAGTCGATCTTGGAATATACCGATGAACCCTGCAACTGATCAAATAAATCATCAATACGAGGCAAGGGGTATTTATTCTTTACCGTTGCCTTGTTCAGTTGCCTGTAGTCGATACAAAGTCTCATCGACCCATCCTTCTTTCTCACGAACAGTACTGGAGCACCCCAAGGAGATACACTAGATCTAATGTAACCCTTGGCCAATAAATCCTCCAACTGTTCTTTCAACTCTTTCAACTCGATCGGTGCCATCCTGTAAGGAGCTCTCGAAATCGGAACTGTTCCTGGCATTAACTCAATGCCGAAGTCTATCTCTCGAATCGGAGGCAATCCAGGAATCTCATCTGGAAAGACATCAGCAAACTCACACACCACTGGCAAGTCCGCCAATGATGGGCTCGATTTTAGTAAATCAACTGAATATACCAGGAATCCATCCGCTCCCTTCTGCAATAATCGAGTCATATTTATGGCAGATATCAAAGGAATTCTAGCTCTAGAACCCTTACCATAAAATTTCCACTCCTCAGCCATCTCAGGTCTGAATCGAACTATCTTGTGGAAACAATCGATTGTAGCTCGGTACTTGGTCAACATGTCGATGCCGACAATACAATCAAAATCAGATAAACCAAGAACAATACAGTCTAAATCAATCGTATGCCCGTCGTACTGCAGTATACACGATTTCACAGATTTCACCGATATCAAACCTGTTCCTAACGGAGACGTGACAGATACTACAGTAGCTAAGGACTCAACAGGCAATGCATGCATTAAAGCAAATCGCTCAGACATAAAAGTATGTGATGCACCAGTATCAATCAGTACATATGCAGGATAACCAGAAATAAAACAGTTACCTGCAACTTCATCATCAGGTGCATCCTGTGCTTGCTCCTCAGTCAAAGCAAACAATCGGGCCTGCTGTCTAGGAGGCTGGCTCGCAGTCTGGCCCCCTCCTGGCCTCTGCTGTGACAGAGTAGACGGTACTGGCTGAAAGGAATGAACGGCAGATGGTCGTCTACCTGCCTGAGCCACTGATCCAGATGACTCAGCTGCCTGGGATCCCTGGGCACCTCGCTGTGGACACACTCGGGCAAAGTGTCCCTGCTGTTTACAGATACGACAGCTGCCAGCTACTCCTCGGCACTGATCTGTGGAATGTCTCCCTCCACAAGTACCACAGTATGGTCCTGCATAACTCTGGCTCTGACCGGTCTGTCTAGAGCCACTCGAACTGGACGAGGTAGTCCCTGATTTCTTGAATTGCTTCCCTCTAGCCTTCAAGAAATCCTTCTTTCCGCTACCGCTGCTGCCACCTTCAAATCTAGGAGGTGGTTGTGGTCCCGGTACTGGAAGCACGAACGAAGCCTCTCTCTGCCTCATCAGGCCTGCCTCGGCTCCCTTGGCTCTGTTCAGGGCATCGGTGAAATTATTGGGCCTCCCGGTGTTCACCAAAGTAAAAATTTCAGGATTTAGGCCATTTATAAACTGGTCTGCTACGGCCTCATCATGTTCAGCTACGTGGGGAGCAAATCGGAGCAATGTCGAAAACTTAGCCACATAATCCTCAATGTTCAACTGGCCTTGTTTCAGGTTTGCAAACTCGGCTCCCTTGTCCTTCCTATAAGAAACTGGAAAGAACCGTAGATAAAATTCAGATTTGAACACATTCCAGGTAATGGCCGTACCTCGCTGTTCCAATGCCCTTCTAGTCGTGATCCACCAGTGTTTAGCAACGTCATGCAACTGGTGTATTATCAATTTCACCCTCTTTTCCTCAGTGTACTCCAAAGATTCAAACAGTGATTCAATGTCGTCCAACTAACTTTCACATTCCACGGAGTTCTCCGTTCCTTTCAAAGTCGGTGGATGAAATGACTGAAACCTTTTCAGCAATTTCTCCATTGCTGTAGGTGTCACATCCATGGGAGGATTCGAGGTACTCCCCTGTTCTGGCATTCTCCTCGGAGGCATATCTGATAACCAAAAGGGTTAGCAATTCCAACAATAATCCTGTTTCAAGCCTCCTCTGATCATCTTACTGCTGATCCAGAATCGGTTCTGATTCAATCTCAATAATACATGTTTTCAAATCAAATCAGATAAACAGATAAACATGCATTATAAAGCAGTAAATCATGCTAGCAATCAAAAGCAGGAAAGAAAACACATTCTACCCCGCTCACTAGCTCCTATCTCAATCTCAAGGATCTATCGCTCTGATACCACCTGTTGTGGGGACCCGGACGCTAATCAAGTTCTTAATCATCATTGGGACTAATTAATCAATTAAAACAGGGTCTAATTTTTTTTTTTTAAAATGCGGAACGTAGTGACATACAACATATATACATATCAGTATATAAAATACAAATCCTGTATTTCAACATTTATTCAAACTAGGGTTTAAAACTAAAGTCAAGTGTTTAACCCTACATCTAGTCCAAGTCCGGTGCCACCACTCTAATCACGATCTAGCTCTTCATCTCCTGGACCCTGATCCTGTCCCACCTGTTGTCAAGTACACATACAGACAAGACAATAGCCGGATAACTCCGGTGAGAATAAATCCCAGTATAAATCAACGAAACATGCAATCATATAAACAAATATAAAGCATGTAATCAGGTAACAGAATATGTAACCAATCTGAAACATAATCAATATCATGCTGTCGACAATACTCGTAGATCTACAATTCAGACTAGACTCAATCCTAGTCTAAGGATCCCGGTTTCCAGATGTGGTATTCCTATATCGAATTCCTTAAAGGATGGGACCATAATCTCTTTTACTCGATATAACCAGTGCCCTGGTATTCCTATATCGAATTCCGTAATAGAAGAATTCCACTACCCTTTACTCGATATAACCAAATATGGTGTTCCTATATCGAATTCCGTAATAGATTCCATTACTCGATATAACCAAACATCCAGTGTCCTGACCTAACCGTCAAGGACTGTAGCTCTATCGCTAGCATCCTATCTTGTGACATCGTGCAATGTGCCGTGGCGATACCACCACTATCCGGCACTTCTGTCACAAGATAACTCGTCTAATACCTGTCATCTAAAATCAAGAGAACAAGTATATCATCAATTCAATGCAAATATCAATGCAATAAAGTAAAGTATGTGATTTAGGGAAACTCAAGTCCAAACCGACTCAAGTCCATCTCCCAATACCACATTGACTTATACCTTTCTTTCGTCGGTGTCTGGCTCAGTCGAATCCTGAACTCACAGCCTGTCTGGCAATGACAATATCAATAATCTTATGTCAATATACCACTCGAATCACTAACAATCTGATAAATCTTGATTTAATTCAAAATCAACGGCATAACGGTACAATCTCCATATTCCCGTCAATACCATATCACCAGATAACAGTTACAATCCATAACTCATATCCAATACAATCTATAATCAATCCATAATCCAAATCTGTCCGGTATAACTCAATATACCCTAAAAATTCATAACAATTCCATAATCAGTCCGTTTCTAAATCTGACTTCGATTCTATGATGTCTAATATGTCAAGAACATCATATATGAATCCTATTCAATTCTGACAATAGCATAATTTCAAAGCATGTCAAAACGTAGCAAAACTTACGTCCAGTTGTAGCCTACGTTGCCAGGAACTCAATACCGAAGTCGGATTACAATTCAGACGGACGGATTTAACACAGCTGAAGTTTGAAGCACAAGCAGCTAAACTTCCCCTTCAGATTTCGATTTCTCTCTTTAAGGATGAAGTTGCACGTATATATATATATAGACAACTCGCGCATGCATCACAGCAAGTGGCTGTATTTCCGCGCAACACGCAGCACCGCGGGTGCGGTCGCGTAAGCACCGCGGGTGCGGTCCTGCTTCGGCATTCTTCTCTATTTTCCAGTAGCACCACCGCGGGTGCGGTCCTCCCCTTACCGCGGGTGCGGTCTTGCATGCTCACATTTTCATAATTTTATTTCTGAATACATTTCTCGGTGTCTCGATTAATCCCTTCCTAATCACATAAACTGATAAATCAATCATCGTTAATTGCAGTGATTAATTCTCGGGCATTACAGCTGTAATAATTGAAATTCTTTCATCTTTCCTTCTAGCTGAGTTTCTGATGCATCTATCTGTTCAGATGAAGTACTGCCCTTTTCTGAAATTCTTCGAGGCGGTATATCTGATAATCAAACAGATTAGTACATAATCTATACAATCTGTCTCAGCCCTCCTCTGATCATATACCTCTGATCCAGACTCGGTTCTGATTCAGGCTTAGTAATTACATGCTGCAATCAACTCAGATAACAAACAACATGCAATAGGGAAAGCAATAAATCATGCTAGCACACATTATGCAAGTCAGCATTGACATAAATCTCATGCTAGCAAGCATATGCAAGGAAGACAATTCAATCTACCCCGCTCATTCTCTACTATCTCATTCTAAAGGATCTATCAATTCTGACTATCACAATCTAAGGAACCTATCGCTCTGATACCACCTGTTGTGGGGACCCGGACTGTGGGGACCCGGACGCTAATCATCTTCTTAATCATCGTTGGGATTTAATTATCAGTTCTGATAAACAGGGTCTAAAAATTTTTCTTTTTAAAATGTAAATGCGGAAGGTAATGGAATCTAAATAATATACATCTCTGTATAAAAACTACATTTCAGTATAAAAGTACAATACTGTACAAACTAGGTCTAAGGTTCAGTTACTAAATTCAAGTAATAAAACCAAATCTATCCAAGTCCGGAATCACCAATCTAAACTCGTCTTCTCTCATCATCTTCTCGACCCTGATCTTGCCCCACCTGTTGTCATGCACACATACAAAACAAGACAACAGCCGGATACTCCGATGAGAATAAATCCCAGTATAAAACATGGTAAACATGCATATACACAAAGTAAATCATGAATTATTCTATCATGAATAAACTAAAAGCAATAGGTTTCATAATCTATGAAATCAAATCAAATAAGCATGCAACACAAATCAGTTAAACATGCTACTCAAATCAAATCATAAAAGCATGCTATCATAAATGAAAGCAATAGCAATGGGTTTCGTAGTCTATGAAACCACATCCATAAACGCATGCAGTTCTAGTCAAATCATGTCTAGACTCGACTCCATGCTGACTCTAGGGATCCCGGTGTGAATAAGACGTCAATGGCTGTCACCTACCCTCCCACTCGGGGTGACTGTGCGTCTTATTCCTAGACTTCGTTCTAAGCTGTATCAACGGCTGCAATAGGAGTCAGAGCTGCTCCTAAGCTGAGATACACCGAACATCTAGAGGTATGACTGTCTGTCAAGACTCTCCTATATGAAATGCAATGCATATAACTCTATAAACAAAGCATAATCATATCAAAACATAAACATTAATCTAGTATGTGATTTTATTTGGAAACTCAAATAGAATCTTATTTGAGTTGTGTATTCCCGAATATCACATGAATTATACCTTTGTCGTCCCTGTCTGACGAAGACGATGTCTCGAAGTCGAATCTGTCCATATCAATCTGATAATGACAAATCACATAAATACAATATCAGTATATATCTCAGTTCAGAATCTGTTCTGATCAATACTCAACTCGGTATACAATCCGATCCAAGTTAACAATATAACAATGAATCTCAATCAATATCATATCTGATCAATCTAAATCAATACTGAATCTGATCAATCTAAATCAACTGATGTTTTGACGGCATAACTGATACGAATCTATTCAGCCACTATGCGTTCCAAGAACCATACCCGAGAGGGCGATTGAAGATGTTGAATTTCACCTTTCATTCAAACAATGAAGGCTTGGAAATCAGGCTCGAGGGGTTCGGGTTGCATCACCATCAAGTTGAGGATGAATTGGAAGTTTGCACCTTAGCGCGTAAGTGGTGGAGATCAACAATTAATATAATGAAGGAATCCCGAACAACTAAGCATATGAGTGCAAAATGGCCCGAGAGAAGCAGTGCAACAGCACGCGCTAGCGCAGATGTGCAGAAGCATCAGCATGCGCTAGCGCAGATGTGCAGAACTGTGCGCACGACAGAAGCAGTGCAGCAGCGTGGGCTAGCGCAGAGTAGAACATCCCGTGCACCGGCGCCAGAAGCAGCGCGCCCGCGCGCACTAGGCAGAACCGCGCGCGCGCCAGCGCCAGAAGTAGCGCGCCCGCGCGCGCCAGTCCGCGCGCCCGCGCCAGATGTGGTGCCACCGCGCGCCGGGTACTGCAGAAATGCAGTATAGCGCGCGCCCCCGCGCGTGATCCGGCGCTACCGCGTGCCCAGGGAAGAAACAAGGCAGAATCTCACGCGCCCCCGCGCGTAATCTCGCGCTGCCGCGCGCACTTCCGTGTCAAATTTGCTAGTTACTTTATTTTAATGCTTTTACACTACTTTTTATGGGTTGTATCAATTATTTAAACCTGGTAATGACCAAGAACGAGACACAATTCAGATGAATGATAATTATTGAGTTTTATCTCAACTTTGAAGGCATGGATTTGTTCTTCACAACATAAATCAAACTTATCAAAGATTTTATCTTTGTGGCGTTTGTCGATTGTTTCTCGCACGGATTGTCATAGGCATCGTTCTTTGAAGGTTCGTTCTTGATTCAATTGTTATCCTCGTTGATGTTTGTTGCTAAGAATTAATTTCTTAGAGGTGAATATCACACATCGTTACTTGTTTCAAAAGATCGGGACAACACAATCGATCCTTGTTTGTTATTGAGTTGAGGGTGCGATTTCGATAATCGTGTTTGCTTCTCATCGTACTTGGATTCGTATCAATAACAATACAATCTGAATAACCCCGTCAATCTCAACATAACAGATATAATACTAGAACTCATAATCAATACTTATATAACTCATAATCTCAACGATAACACAAATCTGATATCGAATCTCCGTCAATATCTATTAAAAATCATAACAATTACAGGAACAGTCTTTTCTTTAATCTGTCTTCAATTCTACAATGTCTACGGTAGTAGAACCATCATATCTGAATCATATTCAATTCTGACCACAGCATAAATTCAAATCATGTCTAAACATAACAAAACATACGTCCAGTTGTAGCCTGCGTTAATAGGAACACAGTACTGAAGTCGGATTCAAAATCAGACGGGTGGATTTCTCACAATCAGACGGGTGGATTCAAAAATCAGACGGGTGGATTCAAAATCAGACGGGTGGATTTCACTACTTTTCTGAAGCTTTTCTCGATCTTCGTTTCTGCCTTATGAGGGGATTAAGGCTTGTAATGTATATATGTATATACACGTTGCATGTCAAGCTACGTGTCATCTTTTTTTTTTCACCATTTCCAGTGTAATGCCCAAGATTCTGGTAGATAGTTGAATACGAAACGCAAGAACAGACGGGGCGAAACGATGCGATAAAATATGAAATGTTAGCTGTGCAAGACCGCACCCGCGGTGCAATGAGCAGAAAATGAGTGAATTCCCGTAGCCACACCGCACCCGCGGTATTTACATGACCGCACCCGCGGTCATCACTTGTGAAAAATAAAAAGTTCTGCCGAAGCCATAGCGCACCCGCGCTCCTAGCATTACCGCACCCGCGGTGATGCCTCCGAGAAATCCACCTTTGTTCTCAGCTTGACACATGGCAGGGTATATATATGGAATGGTGCTGACTCGTGTTTTCTTCATTTCCAGCACAGAGAATCGAGACTTTCTCTAAGGATCCTCAAGTTTTCTTCAAGGTTTGAGGTAAGATATCTCAAGAGTTAGCCATCCAAATTATAATCCGAGTTGAGATTCTTGTTCCTTGCGTCGAAGGCTTTGAAAGGGTATACTTTTTTATTCAGTTCTAACATGTTTCAAGAAATTCATGTAAGGAAAATTCTATTATGACTATAATTAGATATTCTAGTAAGGATTATGAGGTTATAATCGAAACTAGAACAAAGAAAGGATGTCGTATACATTTCTTATGAATTTCAGCATGTTTAGGAATAAAAGATATCGATTTTGAATATGGTGTTATGCATTTGATTTGAGTATGAGTTGAGGATGATATAGTGTTGATATTTATTGAGATTGGACTGACCGGTATTAAGAATATACGTCGTTATGCCGTCAAATTGTATCGAGATCACGTAGTGACTTGGATATGTGTTGATTAGATAAGAGATTGATAGATTTTGTATCAACATTTCCATTTCAGATTCAGTTTGGCGACCGTGACAGCGATTGTGCGACAAAAGGTATAGTACATGTTTTGTTTGGGGAATCACGACTCAAATGAGATTTATTTGAGTTGCCCAACCAAAATCACATACTTATTTTATTGTTTATATCTAGATATGATTATGATTGTTTATAGATTTGTTTATAGAACTTGTATACAAATCTTACTATGCTTTGTTTACAGATCATGTGGCATTGCATTAGAATGATTATGCTTGTTTAAAGATTGTGTATTCATGCATTAAGATAGGACAGTCTAGAGATCAGGCAGACTACTAGACGTTCGGCGATATCACAGCTTAGGGGAAGATCACCGCCCCTATTGTAGACGCGGATACAGATCAGGCCGAAGTCTAGGAATAAGACGGACCGCACCTCGATTGGGAGGGTAGGTGACAGACAGTGCCGTCTTATTCACAACGGGATCCCTAGAGTTCTAGTCGAGTCGAGTCTAGACATGATTAGATTCGCATTGCATGATTATATATGAATGACATTCATATTAGCATGTTTCATATTTTAGATTGTTTGACTGCATGTATACATGTTTATACTGGGATTTGTTCTCATCGGTTTTCCGGCTGTTGTTATGTCTGTATGTGTGCATAACAACAGGTGGGGCAGGATCTGGGTCGAGACAGAGATGATCGTGTTAGCGTGGAGATCACGGGCGTAGCAGATGGACCAGTAGTTGTCTTTTATTATGTACTGTCTTTTAATACTGGTTAGTTGAGGACATACAGAATAAGACATGTATTGTATATTGTATGTTGTAAATTAAAGTAAGAAGTTATGTTTGTTTGTTTACATTGGAGTTAATGTAAAAGCGAAAAAAAATTTGACCCACTTTTTAAATAATATTGATCCATTTAATCCCAAGAAAAAAGAATTAGAGCCCGGGTCCCCACAACAGGTGGTATCAGAGCGAGAGTTCCTTTAGATTGAGATAAGATAGAATGAGCGGGGTAGATGGAGTCTTCTTCTTTGCTTTATGATGTGCTAGCATGATTATTGCTTTCCTTATTACATGTTGTTATTTGATTTCGTTCAGCATGTGATTGACTGAATCAGAACTGATTCTAGATCGGAGGTAACTGACTAGAGGATGGCTGAGACAGTTGTATATTTTGTTACTAATCCGTTGGTTTATTAGATATGCCTCCTAGAAGAGCAGCCGTACCTCTACGACCAGCAGCGCCAGAACAGGGGAGCACATCCGGAGATCCTATGGATGTTACGGCGACCCCTATGGAGACGTTGCTGAAGCGATTCCAATCCTTTCGACCTCCCACATTAAAAGGTACCGAGAATGCCATCGAGTGCGAAAGTTGGCTTGAGGACATTGAAATGTTATTCGACTCTTTGGAGTACAGTGACGAGAAGAGAATAAAGCTAAATGGCCATCAATTGCAAGATATAGCCAAGAATTGGTGGTTGAACATTAGGAGAGCTTTAGAGCAGCGGGGTACCGAGATTACTTGGAAGGTATTCAAGACGGAGTTCTATCAGCGTTTCTTTCCCATCTCCTATCGCAAGGATAAAGGTGCAGAATTTGCCAATCTAAGGCAAGGGCCACTGAACATTGAGGAGTATGTTGCCAAATTCTCTTCTTTGCTTCGTTTTGCACCCCATGTTTCAGGTAGTGACGAGGCGGTGGCGGACCAATTCATAAATGGCTTGAACCCGGACATCTTTACCTTGGTAAACACGGGAAGACCAAATAACTTTGCGGATGCATTGAATCGAGCCAAGGGTGCAGAAGCGGGATTGTTGAGACAGCGGAGTGCTCCTTATGTTGCTCTGATACCGAGACCACCAGCACCTACCATTCCTCCTCCTTCTAGATTTGAAAGCGGCGGTAGTAGCAGTGGCAGAAAGGAACAGCTGAAGGCGAAAGGGAAACAGTTTAAAAGACCTGGGAGCAGCTCTTCAAGCTCCAGTGAATCAAGACAGACTGGTTTTGATCAGAGTACCAGGTATTCAGGTGTTTATTGTAGTTCCTGTGGAGGAAAACATGCGACTGAACAGTGCCAGGGAGTTACAGGCCGATGCAACATTTGTAGGCAACCGGGGCATTTTGCCAAAGTTTGCCCACAGAGGAGTGTACAGCCAGCCCAGAGTGGATGAGCATCCGGGCCAGTACCTCAGTTTGAGCGGCAGGCATCATCAGTTCACTCTTTCCAGCCTCCACCAGCACCGACTCAACCCAGAGCTCGAGGAAGTCAGACAGTGAGTCAACCTCCGAGGCAACAGGCTCAAGTGTTTGCATTGACAGAAGAGCAAGCACAAGATGCACCAGATGATGTTATAGCAGGTAACTGCTCTCTTTATGGTTATCCTGCTTATATCTTGATAGATACAGGTGCATCGCATACATTCATTTCGGAGCGATTTGCATTGTTGCATTCATTTCCTGTTGAGTCTTTGTTAGAGGTTGTATCTATTAATTTTCCGTTGGGAAGTGGATTAATATCTGTAACTACGGTTAAACATTGCATTCTACAGTTTGAGGGGCATGAGATTGACCTAGATTGTATAGTATTGGGTCTAGCTGATTTTGATTGTATAGTCGGTATTGACATGCTAACGAAGTACAGAGCTACTGTGGATTGTTTCCGCAAGATTGTCAGATTCAGACCCGAGATGACAGACGAGTGGAAATTCTACGGGAAGGGTTCCAGATCTCGGATTCCCTTGATTTCGGCTCTTACTATGAACAGATTGTTACAAAAAGGAGCAGATGGTTTCTTTATTTATGCTGTAGATATGCAGAAGTCGAGCCTGTCATTGGCGGATTTGCCAGTAGTACGGGAATTTGCAGATATTTTTCCAGATGAGATCCCAGGATTACCTCCGGTGCGAGAGGTAGATTTTAGTATTGATCTTGTACCAGGTACCGTCCCTATTTCGAGAGCTCCGTATAGGATGGCACCCATCGAACTAAAAGAATTGAAAGCACAGTTAGAAGATCTTCTGGCCAAGGGATATATCAGACCTAGTGTATCTCCTTGGGGCGCTCCGGTGCTGTTTGTGCGAAAGAAAGACGGTTCGATGCGATTATGTATAGACTACCGGCAACTGAATAAGGCAACGATCAAGAATAAATATCCTTTGCCTAGAATTGACGATCTATTTGATCAGTTGCAGGGATCCTCTGTCTATTCTAAGATTGATTTACGTTCTGGGTATCATCAGCTCAGAGTTCGAGATGTAGATATACCGAAGACAGCATTTCGAACCAGGTATGGACATTACGAATTTATTGTCATGCCTTTTGGTTTAACAAATGCTCCAGCGGTATTTATGGGCTTGATGAATCAAGTGTTTCAGAAATATTTGGATGAATTTGTCATTGTTTTCATCGATGATATTTTGGTGTATTCGAAGAACAGAAATGAGCATGCAGAGCATCTCAGAATCGTTTTGCAGACGTTGAGAAACGAGCGACTGTATGCTAAATTGTCAAAGTGTGAGTTTTGGCTGAATCGAGTTGTATTCTTGGGGCATATCATTTCTGGAGATGGTATTTCTGTAGATCCGAGTAAAGTGGAAGCTGTGATCAGTTGGTCGAGACCGACTTCTGTGCCAGAAATACGCAGTTTCATGGGCTTAGCCGGATACTACAGAAGATTTATCAAAGATTTCTCCAGTATTGCAAAGCCAATCACTCAATTGACGCAAAAGAATGCACCATTTATCTGGTCAGAGGAGTGCGAGTCTAGCTTTCTAGAGTTGAAGAAAAGGCTGACTAGTGCTCCAGTACTGACGATACCTTCAGGTACGGGTGATTTTGTTGTGTATTGTGATGCTTCTCATAGAGGTTTGGGATGTGTTCTTATGCAGCGAGGCCATGTGATCGCATACGCCTCGAGACAATTGAAGCCACATGAAGTTCGATACCCCATTCATGATCTGGAATTGGCGGCTATCGTATTTGCATTAAAGATTTGGCGTCATTATCTCTACGGCGAGAAATTTGAGATCTTTTCCGATCACAAGAGCCTAAAGTACCTATTCTCTCAATCAGAATTGAACATGAGGCAGCGTAGATGGCTTGATTTGTTAAAAGATTTTGATTGTGAAATCAAATTTTATCCAGGAAAGTCAAATGCAGCAGCAGATGCCTTGAGTCGAAAGGTATGTACCTTGTCCTTATCGACGATAGGTGTTACAAAACTCGTTGAAAATTGCTGTTTCTCTGGACTAGAATTTGATACAGATAGGAGACCACTACGACTTGCTGCTATTCAAGTTGAGCCAGATTTGATCATGAAGATCAAAGAAGCACAGAGAAGAGATCAGAACGTGCAAAGATCGATTCAAATGGTCAGATCAGGGCATATGTCAGAATATCAGGTACATGATCATGTGCTGTACGTGAATAACCGTCTTGTTGTACCAGATGTTGCCGAGTTGAAACAGCAGATTCTGTCAGAGGCACATCGTAGTCGGTTCAGTATTCATCCTGGTGGCAGGAAGATGTACAATGACTTGAAGACACAGTTCTGGTGGAAACAGATGAAGTCAGACATTGCCGAATTTGTGTCTAAGTGCTTGAATTGCCAACAGGTGAAGGCTGAGAGAAAGAAGCCTGGAGGTTTACTTCAGAGTTTAGCCATTCCAGAATGGAAATGGGATCACATTTCCATGGATTTTGTGACGAAGTTACCTCGATCATCCAGAGGCTGCGATGCGATTTGGGTCATTATTGACAGATTGACCAAATCTGCTTGTTTCATTCCGTACCGAATGACGTATAGACAAGATCAGATGGCGGAGATATATATTCGAGAGGTAGTCAGATTGCATGGAGTGCCGAAGTCTATCGTATCAGATCGTGATCCACGATTCACTTCTCACTTCTGGCACAGTTTACAGCAGGCGTTGGGTACGACATTACACCTGAGTACTGCTTATCACCCTCAGACAGACGGACAGTCAGAACGGACTATCCAGACTTTAGAGGATATGTTGAGAGCCGTAGTGCTAGATTTTGGCATTAGTTGGCAAGATTCCCTACCTCTTTGCGAATTTTCTTACAATAATAGCTATCAGACGAGCATCGAGATGGCACCGTTTGAAGCTTTGTATGGCAAGAAGTGCAGATCTCCGCTATATTGGGATGATATCTCAGAAGTACCAGAACTAGGGCCAGACATGATTCGTGACATGACTGAGAAAGTGAAAGTTATTCAGAAAAGAATGAAGACAACACAGGATAGACAAGCGAAATACGCCAATGTCAGACGTAGACCGTTGGTATTCGAGCAAGGAGACAGAGTATTCTTGAAGATTTCTCCTTTCCGAGGCGTTGTTAGATTTGGCAAACGAGGGAAGCTGTCTTCTAGATACGTCGGTCCTTACGAAATTCTTGAAAAGATTGGCGATAAAGCTTATAGACTTGCTCTTCCTCCTTCTCTATCCGGAATACATGACGTGTTTCATGTATCAATGTTGCGAAGATATATGCCAGATATTTCTCATGTCATTCAACCCGACGAAGCTGAACTTGATCAGACTTTGAGCTATGTGGAACAACCGATACAGATTCTTGATCGGAAAGATAAGCAGCTCAGAACGAAGATTATTCCACTTGTGAAGGTTCAGTGGAGTCGTCATGGTGTCGAAGAAGCGACTTGGGAAACAGAAGCATATATGCGCCAGAAACATCCCAAGTTATTTCAATAATGTAAGTATTTGTTTAGTTTTGATGTGATTACTTTTATACTTGCATTGATAGAATGACATGCGATTTCGAGGATGAAATCATTTCTTAGAGGGGGAGAAATGTAATGCCCAAGATTCTGGTAGATAGTTGAATACGAAACGCAAGAACAGACGGGGCGAAACGATGCGATAAAATATGAAATGTTAGCTGTGCAAGACCGCACCCGCGGTCTGGCAAGCACCGCACCCGCGGTGCAATGAGCAGAAAATGAGTGAATTCCCGTAGCCACACCGCACCCGCGGTATTTACATGACCGCACCCGCGGTCATCACTTGTGAAAAATAAAAAGTTCTGCCGAAGCCATAGCGCACCCGCGCTCCTAGCGTTACCGCACCCGCGGTGATGCCTCCGAGAAATCCACCTTTGTTCTCAGCTTGACACATGGCAGGGTATATATATGGAATGGTGCTGACTCGTGTTTTCTTCATTTCCAGCACAGAGAATCGAGACTTTCTCTAAGGATCCTCAAGTTTTCTTCAAGGTTGGAGGTAAGATATCTCAAGAGTTAGCCATCCAAATTATAATCCGAGTTGAGATTCTTGTTCCTTGCGTCGAAGGCTTTGAAAGGGTACACTTTTTTATTCAGTTCTAACATGTTTCAAGAAATTCATGTCAGGAAAATGCTATTATGACTATAATTAGATATTCTAGTAAGGATTATGAGGTTATAATCGAAACTAGAACAAAGAAAGGATGTCGTATACATTTCTTATGAATTTCAGCATGTTTAGGAATAAAAGATATCGATTTTGAATATGGTGTTAAGCATTTGATTTGAGTATGAGTTGAGGATGATATAGTGTTGATATTTATTGAGATTGAACTGACCGGTATTAAGAATATACGTCGTTATGCCGTCAAATTGTATCGAGATCATGTAGTGACTTGGATATGTGTTGATTAGATAAGAGATTGATAGATTTTGTATCAACATTTCCATTTCAGATTCAGTTTGGCGACCGTGACAGCGATTGTGCGACGAAAGGTATAGTACATGTTTTGTTTGGGGAATCACGACTCAAATGAGATTATATTTGAGTTGCCCAACCAAAATCACATACTTATTTTATTGTTTATATCTAGATATGATTATGATTCTTTATAGAACTTGTATACAAATCTTACTATGCTTTGTTTACAGATCATGTGGCATTGCATTAGAATGACTATGCTTGTTTACAGATTGTGTATTCATGCATTAAGATAGGACAGTCTGGAGATCAGGCAGACTACTAGACGTTCGGCGATATCACATCTTAGGGGAAGATCACCGCCCCTATTGTAGACGCGGATACAGATCAGGCCGAAGTCTAGGAATAAGACGGATGATCGAGCAAAACTTGCACAGTGAATAGTCCCAAAATTTGTTTTATAAATGAAAGCTCGATTTAAAATATCGCAAGTGCACGATAGTCAAGTTATAATAAACGTAAGTGAATACGAGTATCGATCCACGAGGACTGCGTTACAATATCTTTATTTTCAAGTAAATTTCTTCAGCAACGATAGATTGAGTTGGTGATTAAACTAAAGTGAATTCAATAACTGAAATAATTAAAGTGCAAGAACAAATAATCAAGAAATCAATGATTAAATTGGATGAAAATTAACTGAGAGACGAATTTGTTGGGAATTATCAGTTCACCTACCACTCGTGTTTAAACAATTATACTCGACTTTTACTCGTGCCTTCGACGGAATTCCCTTGACTAATCAATATACTCTGTCGAGCTATATTCATACTAATCATAAACATGCAGTAATCAAGTATCCTCAATTATTTAACAGTTCACGATTGCATTACGTTCTATGGAACCCGCTAGCTTTCATCCGGGTGAATTATCACTATCGACACGTATCCAATTCCGTATATCTACTAAAATTGTAAATCCGTGGTCTATACTATTCGATCCTATTGTGAATTATTCTATCGAAATCATCAACAACATGAAATAATCAAAGGAAGTTAGCTAGACTCCAATTGAAATAAGAGAGCACAAAAGCATAAACAAATCACTCATAAAAACGTCGCTAAATAATGTTCAACAACGAGTACGGGGTAGGATCCCCTCAAATCCCAACAAATCTAGAGTTTAGCCACTAAAATTCATGCTAGAAATCAACAACAATCTAAGAAATAAAAACTGAATAATTAAAATACTAAGGTTGACGATGGATGACGGCCACGACGCTTGGAAATCTCGATGTCTTCGAAATCTCTTTGCTCCTAGCCTTCCTCCAAAGAAAAGTGATGGAAAAATATGGTGTCCGACTGAAAAAACGGCGCCCAATCTCGTGTATTAGGTTAGGTGTAGAATAGAGTCCACAAAACTTGGAAACAAATCTTCTTTGATCTCGTCGCTCGCTAGGGCGACCACCTTTTACCGCTGGGGCGAGTGGTTCTCGAATTAAAATCCTTGGCCATGTCTCTGGTCTCGCTGGGGCGGTCACTTTTGACCGCCCGAGCGAGAGGTTCGCGCAAATGCTCCTCGGCTGGATTAAAATTCTCGCTGGGGCGGTCACTTTTGACCGCCCTAGCGAGACACTCGCGCATCAACTACTCGATCAACTTAAAATGCTCGCTGGGGCGGACACTTTTGACCGCCCTAGCGAGATCTCTTCGCTGCTGTGCCAAATAAAATCCCACTTTTCGGTCCAATTCCTACAAAACAACCACAAAATACACGAGATCAGCCATATGCTAAATAATGATAGAAAAATGCTAAATTAAACTAAAACGAACTAATATGATGCATGAATGCGACTCGAAAACAACACTAAAAACACGTAAAAACGAGTCCTATCAACCCCCTCATACTAACCTTTTGCTCGCCCTCGAGTAAAATAGGTTAAAGCACGAGATTCTAACAAACTCAACAAACACAAAAAGAAAACTCAACCAAGAAAAAAACACGAGTAAATGTCAATGGTGAGTTAACAACGTTTATGTTCGTGCCTCAGTTTACTTTCCCATAACCAATCAAGTCAAATCGCAACCGAATACTCATTCTCATCTACACATAAATTTCGACACTAATTTGAACGTGTGTGTGTGTCATGATGGGTCTAGTCATTCGCACTTCAAATAGATCAATTATCAAATCATGCGAGTCACTCAATTAACACTTCAATACAAGTCTCACTAGCATGCATCCCCATGTCCATTCATCACTAGCCACAAATTGAACTTTATTCAGCTTTTAAGCATAGATAAGGGTGTCGAAAAGAAGGAAAATAAGCTCAAGTGGCTAAAAGTTGGGAGTACACCGATCATTTTCATTGTGCAATCGTCAAGACTTTTCGTCTGACTTTCCTCGTCTCCTTACATCTCCAACTTTTAGCCGAGGAATAGAATTTCATTCCTTTTATTTCGGCTCCCCCTCACCTTACATCTCCTTCTTTTTTTCTTTCTTTTTCTGTTTTTTTTTAATTGCACAATTTTCACACATGTACTCCCTAGGCTAAGAATATAATACTTTGGATCACAGCTGGTTAGGAGTATGACATTGTAATTCAGTGCAATGGAAAAGAGGTAAATGTAAAGTTCAAGGCAAATCAAATTTTTTCATTCAAGGTCCCAACTAGCGACTTATTTTCACGGGTTTACATGCCAAATCAACTCATAAATGGTGCCTTTCAAGTTAGCCACACAAAACTTTCAAATTTCACCATTATTCCTACAACGTTCTAGTCCCCACACATGTGTGCTCAAAAGGTTCAAATTTTGTACCGAAATTCATGCTTTAACAATCAAGAGTATCATTCACGACGTGACCCAATCAACACTTTTGTAAACTATCAATTCAAATCATCATTGGCTCATAAACGATGTCTTCTCACCATAAACGACACCCAACAAAAGAAACCAACATAAACGACACCAAACAACAGAAATGCAACGAAACTAAACCACTTAACTAAACAATCAAAACAATAACCAATTGACTAAACAACCAAAACAATCTACCCACCCCCTCATACTAGAGTTGTGCCATGCCCTCATAGCACAAAACGAAACAAAGACTAAAAACATAAAAACGAATGAATGCAAATGCAATGACAAAACAAACAAAATAAAAATAAAAAGAAAGGGGAAACAGTGAACTCCCCTGATCAGAACTCCTCATCCTCGTCATGCTCAGGTGGTGGGACTCCCTCGTCAGCTGGTGGCGGCATAGGATAATGGTACTGGAACTGGAAGGGTGGCGGGTATGCGGGTGGTGGTGGCAGGCCTGATGTGTCGATGCCCAAATGCGTTGAGATCCCCTGTACCAAGTACTCGACGTTCTAAATATGAGCTTGATTGACGGCCTGATACTCAGTCTGGTAAGTGGCCCAAGCGCCCAATTCGTTGATGCGATCACGCATGGCACGGCGGCGTGGCTGCGGAGGAGGCAGTGCATGTCCTAAAGCCGGAGGTGGTTGAGCTGCGCCCCCATACTCGAAAAATACATCCTCGGGCAGCTCTGCCTGCCTCTTCTCCATCTTGGATCGATAAAGAGCGTCATCAATAGCTCTCATCGGTGGTAGCCACTCATCATCATCGCCAAATATCACCCCCGCTCGGGCACATAACTCAGTCACGATCGTCGGAAAATAAAACGCCAAATTGCTGCTGTGTATGCACATGTTGAGCTATCCAAAGATGAGTCTGCCCACATCAATCGCCATCCCAGTCTGGATGGCATACAGAACAACCGCCCGCTCACGCTGGACATCACTCGTATGCCCGACCGGCATCAATCTCTTAGATAGAAACGCATAACACATTGCCGCGTCCACTCTCAAAAATTTTTCGAGAAAAACCGTATACGTCCCCGGCTGTTTCCACGTGGTGCCCGGATAGCAGAGCGTGCGAATAATTAAATCATAGTCCGGGTTGAGCACCCACGCCTGAAACTCAGAGTCATCGACCGACGGTAAACCCAGCAAGTCATTGATAGTTCTCGAATCATACGGGACTAGACGCCCCCGCACAGATGCCTTAGGCTCACTCCGCTCCGGAGCATTTGCATAGAATTCACGCACAACCGGAATCACCGCGGCATTCGGTTGTGCTAAGAAATTACTCCACCCTCGTCCCTCTACTAAGACTTCCGGAAAATCACTAATAACAGATGTAGTAAACCCTCGCTCAGGGATTGGTTTTCTATGTAGTTTAGCATGCTCAAACCGCTCCCGAGCTTTCTCATTAACAAAATTAGACGGAGTCGAACGAGAACTAGAGGCACCGTGAGTTACCTTAGACCGTTTAGGTGCCATGTCGAGATGGGAGTGCAAAGAGTCTGAAGTCGCCGGAAAATTTTCGAACTTCGCCGGAAAAGCTCGCCGGAATCCTTGGAAGATGACCGGAGTAGAAGAAATTGTAGTGTAAACGCGTCCCGGTAGAGTGTAGCAACCAAGATCGAGTCTTTTCCTGAAAATATCACAAAACAAGAAGATTTGAGCTTCAAAGACGGAGGAGGCGCCGAAAATCGAGAAGGGAGGCGAGGGTTTGCCAGTGGGAAAGAAAAAAACGCGACGCAGCTTTTTAAATATACGCGACTCGCTAGGGCGGTCAAAAGTGTCCGCCCTAGCGAGTGGTTTTCGGTGACAGACTGTTTGAAAAATATGAGGGCGCGCTGGGGCGGTCAAAAGTGACCGCCCTAGCGAGAAGTTTTCGCCAGGAAAACCAATTTTTTTTAAAAAAAATTCACTCGCTGGGGCGGTCAAAAGTGACCGCCCGAGCGAGTCTTTCTCGGTGGCTATGTTTTTGAAAAAAACGACGTCTCGCTGGGGCGGTCGGTTTTGACCGCCCTAGCGAGATACTCTCGAAAAAATAAATAAAAACAATGAATGCCATGCCATGCAACTACCTAAATGCAAATGATACGATGAAGGAATAAAGGAAAAAGAATAAAAAGGAGAAGAAGGAGTTCTCAATTTATAGTCTAGAGCTCGACTTTTCACCCGTGTCCTCAACGACTGTCATGGAGCCGAGTGACTCCAATTTGTGGCTCAATTGTGCCACCAATATAGTGCTTTAATCTTTGGGCGTTCACAATAAACGTCCCTTCCTTGCCATCATGCAACACCACTGCACCTGATGGGAACACCTCGGCTATGATGAATGGTCCTGACCATCTGGACTTCAGCTTGCCCGGAAAAAGTCGCAAGCGAGAATTGTATAACAGCACCGCCTCACCCACTTTGAACTCCCTTCTTACAATGTGTTTATCATGGGCTCGTTTGGTGCGTTCCTTGTAAGATAGTGCAAGATCATACGCTTTTCCTCGAAACTCGTCTAACTGATTCAACTGCAACAACCGTTTTTCACCTGCAAGAGCAAAATCAAAGTTTAGTGCCTTGGTCGCCCAGTATGCTCTATGCTCTAACTCTACGGGTAGATGACATGCTTTACCAAAAAGTAACCTATATGGTGTAGTGCCTATAGGTGTTTTAAAAGCAGTACGATAAGCCCACAAAGCATCATCTAACCGAATGGACCAGTCTTTTCTATTCACATTCACTGTCTTCTCTAGAATCCTCTTAATCTCTCGATTTGACACTTCAACTTGTCCACTAGTTTGGGGATGGTATGGAGTGGAAACTTTGTGGGTGACACCATATTTGCCCAATAGTTTATCAAAAATTTTATTGCAAAAGTGGGTGCCACCATCACTTATGATTGCACGTGGTGTACCAAATCGATTAAAAATGTGTTTCTTCAAAAATTTTAACACCACTTGTGCATCATTCGTGGCACAAGCCTCTGCCTCCACCCATTTCGACACATACTCCACTGTCACCAAAATAAATTTCTTTGCAAAAGAAGCAGGAAAAGGACCCATAAAATCAATCCCCCACACATCAAATATTTCACACTCAATAATATTATTCAAAGGCATCTCATGACGGTTAGAAATATTACCTGTGCGTTGGCATCTATCACAATTGAGAACATACAAACGAGCATCCTTAAAAAGAGTTGGCCAATAGAAGCCACATTCAAGTACCTTAGATGCCGTCCGTATGGGTCCAAAGTGACCACCTACCTCACGGTCATGGCAGTGGTTCAGAATTTGACTGGTTTCCTCCTCCGCTACACATCTCCTTATCATGGCATCTGCACAGATCTTAAACAAAAATGGTTCCTCCCAAAAATAATATTTCACGTCAGAAAAGAATTTCTTTCTTTGGTGAAACGATAAATTTGGGGGAGGTGTGCCAGTGACAAGAAAATTTGCAACATTGGCATACCAAGGGCACGCATTCACCTCAAACAATTGCTCATCAGGGAACCAGTCATCTATATCAGTATCAACGCCATTAATTCTAACATCCTCAAGCCTAGACAGATGATCAGCAACCACATTTTCTACACCTTTTTTATCTCGAATCTCGAGATCAAATTCTTGCAATAGTAAAATCCACCTAATTAACCTAGGTTTCGCATCTTTCTTAGCAAGCAAGTATTTTAGGGCAGAATGATCTGTATACACAATCACTTTAGACAGAACAAGGTATGAATGAAATTTCTCAAAAGCAAATACTATAGCAAGTAATTCCTTTTCAGTAGTAGCGTAATTCAATTGAGCATCATTTAAGGTCTTACTTGCATAATAGATGGTATGAAATACCTTGTTCTTCCTTTGACCTAGCACCGCACCAACAGCTGTATCACTAGCATCGCACATCACCTCAAACGGTAACTCCCAATCAGGGGCAGTCAGAACAGGTGCTGTCACCAAGCTCTCCTTGAGTATTTCGAATGCCTGCAGACAAGTAGAATCAAACTTAAACTCAACATCTTTCATCAACAAAGAGGATAAAGGCTTAGCAATTTTAGAAAAATCCTTAATAAAACGCCTATAAAAACCCGCATGGCCTAGGAAACTTCTGACTCCCTTTATCGATGCAGGTGGTGGTAGATTTTTGATTACTTCCACCTTGGCCTTGTCTACCTCGATTCCATTCTCCGACACCTTGTGTCCTAACACAATCCCTTCTTGCACCATGAAATGACACTTCTCCCAATTTAACACCAAATTGCTTTCTTCACATCTAATAAGCACCAAGTTTAAATTCTCTAAACATTCATTAAATGAAGAGCCAAAAATGGAGAAATCATCCATAAAAACTTCAAGAAAATTCTCAATCATGTCATGAAAGATAGCGGTCATGCATCTTTGAAATGTAGCAGGTGCATTGCATAGACCAAAGGGCATACGTCTAAACGCAAAAGTACCATAAGGGCAAGTGAAAGTAGTTTTCTCTTGGTCCTCGGGTGCAATTGTGATTTGATTGTATCCCGAATATCCATCCAAAAAACAGTAAAATTCATGACCGGCTATCGTTCAATCATTTGATCAATAAATGGCAACGGAAAGTTATCTTTACGGGTTGCATCATTTAATTTCCTATAATCCATGCACACACGCCAACCCGTAACAGTTCTAGTGGGAATCAACTCATTTTTTTCATTGGTAATAACAGTAATCCCACCCTTTTTCGGCACACATTGTACAGGACTTACCCACGCACTATCAGAGATAGGATAGATAATACCTGCATCCAGATGTTTGATCGTTTCAGCTTTTACTACCTCTTGCATCTTTGGATTGAGTCTCCTTTGAGGTTGTGCTAGGGGTGAGTATTTATCCTCCATCAGAATTTTGTGCATGCAGATCGAAGGACTTATCCCCTTGATGTCCGCAACTTTCCAAGCGAATGCTCCTCTATGCTCCTTAAGGACTCCTAAGAGCTTACTCTCCATATCATCTGTCAAAGAAGAGGAAATAATAACAGACAGTTTATTATTTTCTCCTAGATATACGTACTTGAGATGTGGAGGTAGTGGTTTGAGCTCCAAAATAGGTGGCTCCTCTAGGCTCGACTTTTGAGGCATTAAATCTTTTCTGTCTCCCAATTCCTCTAGTCGAAGCCTCACTTGCTTTCTCCAAGGTGGAATGGCATTCAAGTGAGCTACCATCTCCATCTTTTCCTCGTCTAACTCGTCTTCCTGCTTTTCCGTAGTGAGAGTGGCCTCCAATGGCTCTTGCAATCCATCCTGCACAAAATCACAAACGAGAGAATCTAAGACATCAACACGAAAACAACTATCATTGTGCATTGTGTGCTTGAGAGTATTAAAGACATCAAAAATAATTTCTTCTTCTCCAACTCTCAGTCTCAATTTTCCCTCGTCAACATCAATCAGTGCTTTCCTTGTAGCCAGAAATGGTCTCCCTAGGATTAAAGGCATCTCTAAATCTTCCTCCATGTCAAGTACTACAAAATCTGCAGGAAAAATAAACTTATCCACTTTCACCAAGACATCTTCGATAATCCCACGTGGATACTTGACAGATCTGTCAGCCAGCTGCAATGACATCCTAGTTGGCTTGGGTTCACCCAATCCCAGTCTCCTAAACACAGAATAGGGCATCAAATTAATACTCGCACCAAGATCACATAGAGCATTATGAAAATTAATATCACCAATAATGCAAGGTATAGAGAAACTCCCTGGATCTTTTTGCTTTGGAGGCATCTTGTTTTGAACTAAAGCGGAGCAATTTTCAGTCAAGTTCACAGTCATATGATCTTCTAGCTTCCGCTTATTCGCCAAAATATCTTTCAAGAATTTTGCATAACTTGGCATATTCAATAAAGCATCAGCAAACGGAATGTTAATATGCAGTTTTTTGAATATCTCAAGAAATTTACCAAATTGTGCATCTATCTTAGCTTTTTTCATTGCTGCAGGAAAAGGTGGGGGGATAACAATTTTATTCGGTGCAATAGGTGTAAATGTAGAGTTAGAAGACTTACCTCCTTGATGTTCCACCTCATCCTCAACTTGCTTGTTTTTTTTCTCATTAGACTCAAGTGCTTTTCCACTGCGCAATTCCACCGCCTTCACATGTTCCTTCGGGTTAGTTTCCGTGTTGCTTGGCAAAGCTCCTTGCTCCCTGTTAGCAATCAACTTAGCCAATTGCCCAATTTGAGTCTCTAACCCCTTTATGGATGCATCCTGGTTCTGAAATCTCGTCTCCGTCGCAGAAATGAATTTAGTCATCATTTGCTCTAAATTAGATTTCTCCTCCCGAGGCGGTTCTTGCTTGAACCCTTGGTGCATCCCATATGGTGGAACTCTTTGCTGGCGATTCTGGTTGTTTTGACCTCCCCACGAAAAGTTTGGGTGATTCCTCCATCCCGGATTATATGTGTTTGAATACGGGTCATTTCTTGGACGGTTCTGGAATACCACATGTTTTACCGGTGCTCCTTCAGGCACATAGAATGGATTTCCGTCTTGGCAATCCTGCACGTCATGCTCACCTCCACACTTATCACAGAAAATCTCTTGCAGACGCATAGCCGATCCACTCGCACTCATCCCATCAATCTTTCTGTTCAAAGCCTCTAACTGTGCTGACACCGCAGACAAATCAGTAACTTGATTAACTCCAGCACCTCGTCTCTGCCTATCAGACTGAGGCTGATAGCTACTAGCAGCCATCTCCTCTAATAACTCATATCCTTCCTCAGCCGTCTTTCTCAGTAAGTTACCACAGGCAGCAGCATCTATCATAGTACGGTTAGAAGTAAGCAGACCGTAGTAGAAAGTTTGAACAACTAACCCAAGAGGTAGCTCGTGGTGGGGACATCTCCTCAACAAGTCCTTATAGCGCTCCCATGCCTCGTAAAGTGACTCTAGCTCATATTGAGCAAAAGTAGTAATGTCGGCTCTCAGCTTCATAGTCTTCGACGGAGGAAAGTACTTGATCAGGAATGCCTTCGCCATATCCTCCCATGTAGTGATAGACCCTACAGGCAAACAGTTTAACCACGCTTTATCTTTATCTCTTAGTGAAAATGGAAATAAACGCAAACGAACAGCATCATCAGACACAGCATTAAACTTAAAAGTATCGCAAATTTCAAGAAAATCAGCTATATGAGAATTAGGGTCGTCAAGTGCACTTCCCCCAAATTGAACAGTGTTTTGAATCATCTGAATGATAGCTGGCTTGATCTCAAACTGGTTAGCTCGGATGAATGGTCTCACGATGCTTGGACGTGCTCCATCAAGAGACGGTTGTGCATAATCCAACATTGGAATGCGACGTGGTATCTCAACTTGTCTATTGTCACGCTGTTCCTCTCCACGTTCTTGCTCGTGTCTTTCCATCTGTTCTTTGAGTCTTTGTTGATGTCTTCGCCTGCGGAAAGTTCTTTCGATTTCAGGGTCAAATTCAAGCTTCACGTCAAGTGATCTTGGCATGCACCACAAGAAAAATCTGCAACACAATGAGAGTATCAAATAATAATGAAATAAATAATACTAAAGAATTTAAATGAAAAATAAAAATTGTGAATCAACAGTCCCCGGCAACGGCGCCAAAAACTTGATCGAGCAAAACTTGCACAGTGAATAGTCCCAAAATTTGTTTTATAAATGAAAGCTCGATTTAAAATATCGCAAGTGCACGATAGTCAAGTTATAATAAACGTAAGTGAATACGAGTATCGATCCACGAGGACTGCGTTACAATATCTTTATTTTCAAGTAAATTTCTTCAGCAACGATAGATTGAGTTGGTGATTAAACTAAAGTGAATTCAATAACTGAAATAATTAAAGTGCAAGAACAAATAATCAAGAAATCAATGATTAAATTGGATGAAAATCAACTGAGAGACGAATTTGTTGGGAATTATCAGTTCACCTACCACTTGTGTTTAAACAATTATACTCGACTTTTACTCGTGCCTTCGACGGAATTCCCTAGACTAATCAATATACTCTGTCGAGCTATATTAATACTAATCATAAACATGCAGTAATCAAGTATCCTCAATTATTTAACAGTTCACGATTGCATTACGTTCTATGGAACCCGCTAGCTTTCATCCGGGTGAATCATCACTATCGACACGTATCCAATTCCGTATATCTACTAAAATTGTAAATCCGTGGTCTATACTATTCGATCCTATTGTCAATTATTCTATCGAAATCATCAACAACATGAAATAATCAAAGGAAGTTAGCTAGACTCCAATTGAAATAAGAGAGCACAAAAGCATAAACAAATCACTCATAAAAACGTCGCTAAATAATGTTCAACAACGAGTACGGGGTAGGATCCCCTCAAATCCCAACAAATCTAGAGTTTAGCCACTAAAATTCATGCTAGAAATCAACAACAATCTAAGAAATAAAAACTGAATAATTAAAATACTAAGGTTGACGATGGATGACGGCCACGACGCTTGGAAATCTCGATGTCTTTGAAATCTCTTTGCTCCTAGCCTTCCTCCCAAGAAAAGTGATGGAAAAATATGGTGTCCGACTGAAAAAACGGCGCCCAATCTCGTGTATTAGGTTAGGTGTAGAAAAGAGTCCACAAAACTTGGAAACAAATCTTCTTTGATCTCGTCGCTCGCTAGGGCGACCACCTTTTACCGCTGGGGCGAGTGGTTCTCGAATTAAAATCCTTGGCCATGTCTCTGGTCTCGCTGGGGCGGTCACTTTTGACCGCCCGAGCGAGAGGTTCGCGCAAATGCTCCTCGGCTGGATTAAAATTCTCGCTGGGGCGGTCACTTTTGACCGCCCTAGCGAGACACTCGCGCATCAACTACTCGATCAACTTAAAATGCTCGTTGGGGCGGACACTTTTGACCGCCCTAGCGAGATCTCTTCGCTGCTGTGCCAAATAAAATCCCACTTTTCGGTCCAATTCCTACAAAACAACCACAAAATACACGAGATCAGCCATATGCTAAATAATGATAGAAAAATGCTAAATTAAACTAAAACGAACTAATATGATGCATGAATGCGACTCGAAAACAACACTAAAAACACGTAAAAACGAGTCCTATCAACCCCCTCATACTAACCTTTTGCTCGCCCTCGAGTAAAATAGGTTAAAGCACGAGATTCTAACAAACTCAACAAACACAAAAAGAAAACTCAACCAAGAAAAAAACACGAGTAAATGTCAATGGTGAGTTAACAACGTTTATGTTCGTGCCTCAGTTTACTTTCCCATAACCAATCAAGTCAAATCGCAACCGAATACTCATTCTCATCTACACATAAATTTCGACACTAATTTGAACGTGTGTGTGTGTCATGATGGGTCTAGTCATTCGCACTTCAAATAGATCAATTATCAAATCATGCGAGTCACTCAATTAACACTTCAATACAAGTCTCACTAGCATGCATCCCCATGTCCATTCATCACTAGCCACAAATTGAACTTTATTCAGCTTTTAAGCATAGATAAGGGTGTCGAAAAGAAGGAAAATAAGCTCAAGTGGCTAAAAGTTGGGAGTACACCGATCATTTTCATTGTGCAATCGTCAAGACTTTTCGTCTGACTTTCCTCGTTTCCTTACATCTCCAACTTTTAGCCGAGGAATAGAATTTCATTCCTTTTATTTCGGTTCCCCCTCACCTTACATCTCCTTCTTTTTTTCTTTCTTTTTCTGTTTTTTTTTAATTGCACAATTTTCACACATGTACTCCCTAGGCTAAGAATATAATACTTTGGATCACAGCTGGTTAGGAGTATGACATTGTAATTCAGTGCAATGGAAAAGAGGTAAATGTAAAGTTCAAGGCAAATCAAATTTTTTCATTCAAGGTCCCAACTAGCGACTTATTTTCACGGGTTTACATGCCAAATCAACTCATAAATGGTGCCTTTCAAGTTAGCCACACAAAACTTTCAAATTTCACCATTATTCCTACAACGTTCTAGTCCCCACACATGTGTGCTCAAAAGGTTCAAATTTTGTACCGAAATTCATGCTTTAACAATCAAGAGTATCATTCACGACGTGACCCAATCAACACTTTTGTAAACTATCAATTCAAATCATCATTGGCTCATAAACGATGTCCTCGATTGGGAGGGTAGAAAAATGCTAAATTAAACTAAAACGAACTAATACACGAGAACATTTAAATCAACCACAAAATACACGAGATCAGCCATATGCTAAATAATGATAGAAAAATGCTAAATTAAACTAAAACGAACTAATATGATGCATGAATGCGACTCGAAAACAACACTAAAAACACGTAAAAACGAGTCCTATCAACGGACCGCACCTCGATTGGGAGGGTAGGTGACAGACAGTGCCGTCTTATTCACAACGGGATCCCTAGAGTTCTAGTCGAGTCGAGTCTAGACATGATTAGATTCGCATTGCATGATTATATATGAATGACATTCATATTAGCATGTTTCATGTTTTAGATTGTTTGACTGCATGTATACATGTTTATACTGGGATTTGTTCTCACCGGTTTTCCGGCTGTTGTTATGTCTGTATGTGTGCATAACAACAGGTGGGGCAGGATCTGGGTCGAGACAGAGATGATCGTGTTAGCGTGGAGATCATGGGCGTAGCAGATGGACCAGTAGTTGTCTTTTATTATGTACTGTCTTTTAATACTGGTTAGTTGAGGACATACAGAATAAGACATGTATTGTATATTGTATGTTGTAAATTAAAGTAAGAAGTTATGTTTGTTTGTTTACATTGGAGTTAATGTAAAAGCGAAAAAAAATTTGACCCACTTTTTAAATAATATTGATCCATTTAATCCCAAGAAAAAGAATTAGAGCCCGGGTCCCCACATCCAGGCAGTGCTCGAGCGGTCACAATCTACCGCTCGGGCGCCGAACATGCTGTTCGGGTACTTATCTTTCAATACACTGGCGCTCGAGCGGTCACAAACTACCGCTCGGGCGCCAGACTTTCTGCCCAAGCCCTCATGTTCTCATCCCCTGGCGCTCGGGCGGTCAAAAACTACCGCTCGGGCGCCAACTGTTCTGTCCCAAGGGTAAGCTTATGGTGCATTGGCACTCGGGCAGTAAATTTCTGCCGCTCGGACGCCACCAGTTCTGTACCAAATATTCATAACTCACATGCTTCACCCAATCTTGTCTCTGAATGGCCTGGCTTCTTCATTCACGTTTGTATAACCTCGATCATGTCAGTTAATCAACGTCTGATTACAGTAATTAAATCTCGGGCATTACATTTCTCCCCCTCTTAATTCTGAGTTCGTCCTCGAACTCATAAGCAATCAATTCAGATATATCAGAAGAAATGTATGCAGAGTTCAAATCAGAAACTCATCTCAATGAATCAATTCTGAAATCTTAATCTCATATCAGATTCTATCTCTCAAATAGTTTCTTTGAGATTCTGAAAATCTTACTGTGTTTTCAACAACAGAATAATCTTCGTTCTTAAGTATTCTTCTTTCACGGATCTCCGATTCCAATCTGGAATAAGAATTCCAGAAGTATAATGTCATAATACCCCTCAAAATAGTTCTAAAAAAATCAATCTCGCAATACTGGTTATACAACATCCGTATATCCAAACCATAGCTCATAACAAATTACTACCATCAGCTGCTATCAAATCTGTTTATCCCAATCAAGGACATATACAATCTTTAGCTTCAAATACCAATCGTCATCATCCGACGTTGGTTTCTCAAGTCTGTCTATTCTGAACTGTCTTAATAGCTATTGTCATACAGTAATTCATACAGTGACAATAAGTCATAACAAGTAGTGCTAACATCCAGCACTAAAACTGTACAAAAATCTTCCAATGTCTGGATAATACATTCTGACAGTCTGCCAATCTGTGAAAAAATCTAAGAGAGAGTTCATGATATATTCGGTCATGAATACAAACTCAAGCAAAATCACAATCTGACATAATCTACTATAGCATTCTGATCTTTCTGACCACGTCTCTGACACTGATCTGTGTCATTTGGTCATGTTTGTACGTCATCTTGTACAAACTAATAGAGTATAGATTGAACAATCTATCAACCACACTCATATTATATCACAATCTGTAGAAACTGGCGGTAATTTCATTATGAAAATGGCGGTAATTTCATTATATCACAACGTCTGATTAAAGTAATTAAATCTCGGGCATTACACGGACGCTAATCATCTTCTTAATCATCGTTGGGATTTAATTATCAGTTCTGAAAAACAGGGTCTAAAAAAAAAATTTCTTTTTAAATGCATCTGCGGAAGGAAATGGAATCTAAAAAAAATATACATCTCTGTATAAAAACTACATTTCAGTATAAAAGTACAATATTGTACAAACTAGATCTAAGGTTCAGTTACTAAATTCAACTAAGAAACCCAATCTACAGTAAGTCCGGAATCACCACGCGAACTCGTCTTCTCTCATCAGCTTCTTGACCCCGATCCAACCCCACCTGTTGTCATGCACACATACAAAACAAGACAACAGCTGGATAACTCCGGTGAGAATAAATCCCAGTATAAAACATGGCAAACATGCAAATACACAAAGTTAATCATGAATTATTCTATCATGAATAAACTAAAAGCAATAGGTTTCATCATCTACGAAATCAAATCAAATAAGAATGCAACACAAATCAGTTAAACATGCTACTCAAATCAAATCATAAAAACATGCTATCATAACTGAAAGCAATAGCACTGGGTTTCATAGTCTCTGAAACCACATCCATAAACGCATGCAGTTCTAGTCAAATCATGTCTAGACTCGACTCAACTATAACTCTAGGGATCCCGGTGTGAATAAGACGTCAATGGCTGTCACCTACCATCCCACTCGGGGTGACTGTACGTCTTATTCCTAGACTTCGGTCATAGCTGTATCGAATAATCTACAATAGGACAATGTTTGTTCCTATGTAACGATACACCGAACGTATAGAAGTCTGACTGTTTCTGTCAAACTTTCCTATCTCAAATGCAATGCCTAACCATCTGTAAACAATGCATAATTATCTCAAAAGATTCGAATACAATTCTATAAACAAATCATAATCATATCATAAGATAAACAATAGGTCTAGTATGTGATTTAGTTGGGAAACTCAAATAAGATCTGATTTGAGTTATATCTTCCCAAATATCACATGAATTATACCTTTGTCGTCTTGATCTGACGAAGAAGAAGTCTCGAAGTCGATTCTGTCCATATCAAATCTGAAATTACAATATCAAATACACTGTATCAATGTGTAATTCAATTCACAATCTGTTCTGATCAATACTCAACTCACTATATAATCTGATCAATATCGGAACAATATAACCAAGATTCTCAATCAATATCATATCTGATCAATCTAAATCAACTGATGTTTCGACGGCATAACAATACAATCTGAATAACCCCGTCAATCTGAACATCACATATATAATACCAGAACTCATAAGCAATACTGACATAACTTATAACCTCAATGATAACACAAATCTGATATTGAATCTCTGTCAATATCTTTCGAAAATCATAATAATTGCATAAACAGTCTATTATGAAATCTGACTTCAATTATACAATATCTACGATAGCAGAAACATCATATCTGATTCCTATTCAATTCTAGCAACATCATATTTCCAAGACATCTCAAAACGTAATAAAACTTACGTCCTTGTGTAGCTCTTGGTGACAGGAGCTCAAAACCGAAATCAAATTTAAATTCTGATAGACGGTTCACACGGAATCACAAATCAAAGCAACCAAAAGTTTAAGGGATTTCTGGAGGAATTCTCGGTTGTCTTGTTCTAATTCTGAACGAGGATGACCATATATATATTGCATGCAAATCTGGAAACGTGTCATCATTTTCAGTAACCACGCATGACCGCGGGTGCGCTAAGAACAAGACCGCGGGTACGGTCTTGCCATTTTCAAAAATTCCCAACTTTCTGCCACTCAACCGCGGGTGCGGTCTTGGTTGCACCGCGGGTGCGGTGTGGCTTCGGCCTTTCTTACAAAAATTCACAATTGCATGACCGCGGGTGCACTCCTGTTCTGGGCGCGAGTGCGGTCTTGCAAACCCTATTTTCTCATGTCTTTTCTTCCTTCATCGCATGTCATGCATTCTCATATCTTCCGAGTCTCACGTTAATGACGATTAATAATCTTGGTTATCGATTCTGTAATTCTTGGGCCTTACACATGCCTAGGACTATTGTTTCTGGTCGTGGTGTTAAATTCTTGAGTTACTTTTGGAAGACTTTATGGGTTAAACTTGGCACAAAATTGTTGTTTTCTACTACTTGTCATCCTCAAACAGATGGACAAACTGAAGTTGTCAATAGAACTTTGGGAACACTTTTGCGTGCTATTCTTAAAAAGAACATGGATTGACATTTCTATGGACTATATTTTGGGGTTGCCTAGGACTAAGAAGCGGAGGGATTTTATTTTTGTTGTTGTGGATAGATTCTCTAAGATGGCACATTTTATAACTTGTCATAAAACCGATGATGCTTCAAACATTGCGGATTTGTTCTTTAGAGAAGTCGCTAGGTTGCATGGCATACCTAGGACTATTGTTTCTGGTCGCGATGTTAAATTCTTGAGTTACTTTTGGAATACTTTCTGGGCTAAACTTGGCACAAAATTGTTGTTTTCTACTACTTTTCATCTTCAAACGGATGGACAAACTGAAGTTGTTAATAGAACTTTGGGAACACTTTTGCGTGCTATTCTTAAAAAAAACTTGGATTGACATTTCTATGGACTTTATTTTGGGGTTGCCTAGGACTACGAATGGGAGGGATTCTATTTTTGTTGTTGTGGATAGATTCTCTAAGATGGCACATTTTATAGCTTGTCATAAAACCGATGATGCTTCAAACATGGCGGATTTGTTCTTTAGAGAAGTCGTTATGTTACATGGCATGCCTAGGACAATTGTTTCTGGTCGCGTTGTTAAATTCTTGAGTTACTTTTGGAAGACTTTATGGGCTAAACTTGGCAACAAATTGTTGTTTTCTACTAATTTTCATCCTCAAACGGATGGACAAACTGAAGTTGTCAATAGAACTTTGGGAACACTTTTGCGTGCTATTCTTAAAAAGAACTTGGATTGACATTTCTATGGACTTCATTTTGGGGTTGCTTAGACTAAGAAGGGGAGGGATTCTATTTTTGTTGTTGTGGATAGATTCTCTAAGATGACACATTTTATAGATTGTCATAAAACCGATGATGCTTCAGACATGGCGGATTAGTTCTTTAGAGAAGTCGTTAGGTTGCAAGGCATGCCTAGGAATATTGTTTCTGGTCGCGGTGTTAAATTCTTGAGTTACTTTTGGAAGACTTTATGGGCTAAACTTGGCACAAAATTGTTGTTTTCTACTACTTGTCATCCTCAAACGGATGGAAAAACTGAAGTTGTCAATAGAACTTTGGGAACACTTTTGCGTGCTATTCTTAAAAAGAACTTGGATTGACATTTCTATGAACTTTATTTTGGGGTTGCCTAGGACTAAGAAGGGGAGGGATTCTATTTTTGTTGTTGTGGATAGATTCTCTAAGATGACACATTTTATAGCTTGTCATAAAACCGATGATGCTTCAAACATTGCGGATTTGTTCTTCAGAGAAGTCGTTAGGTTGCATGGCATGCCTAGGACTATTGTTTCTGGTCGCGGTGTTAAATTCTTGAGTTAATTTTGGAAGACTTTATGTGCTTAACTTGGCACAAAATTGTTGTTTTCTACTACTTGTCATCCTCAAACGGATGGACAAACTGAAGTTGTCAATAGAACTTTGGGAACACTTTTGCTTGCTATTCTTAAAAAGAACTTGGATTGACATTTCTATGGACTTAATTTTGGAGTTGCCTAGGACTAAGAAGGAGAGGGATTCTAATTTTGTTGTTGTGGATAGATTCTCTTAGATGGCACATTTTATAGCTTGTCATAAAACCGATGATGCTTCAAACATTGCGGATTGGTTCTTTAGAGAAGTCGTTAGGTTGAATGGCATGACTAGGACTATTGCTTCTGATCGCGATGTTAAATTCTTGAGTTACTTTTGGAATACTTTATGGGCTAAACTTGACACAAAATTGTTGTTTTCTACTACTTGTCATCCTCAAACGGATGGACAAAATGAAGTTGTCAATAGAACTTTGGGAACACTTTTGCGTGCTATTCTTAAAAAGAACTTGGATTGACATTTCTATGGACTTCATTTTGGGGTTGCTTAGACTAAGAAGGGGAGGGATTCTATTTTTGTTGTTGTGGATAGATTCTCTAAGATGACACATTTTATAGCTTGTCATAAAACCGATGATGCTTCAAACATTGCGGATTTGTTCTTCAGAGAAGTCGTTAGGTTGCATGGCATGCCTAGGACTATTGTTTCTGGTCGCGGTGTTAAATTCTTGAGTTAATTTTGGAAGACTTTATGTGCTTAACTTGGCACAAAATTGTTGTTTTCTACTACTTGTCATCCTCAAACGGATGGACAAACTGAAGTTGTCAATAGAACTTTGGGAACACTTTTGCTTGCTATTCTTAAAAAGAACTTGGATTGACATTTCTATGGACTTTATTTTGGAGTTGCCTAGGACTAAGAAGGAGAGGGATTCTAATTTTGTTGTTGTGGATAGATTCTCTTAGATGGCACATTTTATAGCTTGTCATAAAACCGATGATGCTTCAAACATTGCGGATTTGTTCTTTAGAGAAGTCGCTAGGTTGCATGGCATGCCTACGACTATTGTTTCTGGTCGCGATGTTAAATTCTTGAGTTACTTTTGGGGTAGACTTTATGGGCTAAACTCAGCAAAAAATTGTTGTTTTCTACTACTTGTCAACCTCAAACGGATGGACAAAATGAAGTTGTCAATAGAACTTTCGGAACACTTTTGCATGCTATTCTTAAAAAAAACTTGGATTGACATTTCTATGGACTTTATTTTGTGGTTGCCGAGGACTAAGAAGGGGAGGGATTCTATTTTTGTTGTTGTGGATAGATTCTCTAAGATGGCACATTTTATAGCTAGTCATAAAACCGATGATGCTTCAAACATTGCGGATTTGTTCTTTAGAGAAGTCGTTAGGTTGCATGGCATGCCTAGGACTATTGTTTCTGGTCGCGGTGTTAAATTCTTGAGTTACTTTTGGAAGACTTTATGTGCTTAACTTGGCACAAAATTGTTGTTTTCTACTACTTGTCATCCTCAAACGGATGGACAAACTGAAGTTGTCAATAGAACTTTGGGAACACTTTTGCGTGCTATTATTAAAAAGAACTTGGATTGACATTTCTATGGACTTTATTTTGGAGTTGCCTAGGACTAAGAAGGAGAGGGATTCTATTTTTGTTGTTGTGGATAGATTCTCTTAGATGGCACATTTTATAGCTTGTCATAAAACCGATGATGCTTCAAACATGGCGGATTAGTTCTTTAGAGAAGTCGTTAGCTTGCATGGCATGCTGTGGGGACCCGGACGCTAATCATCTTCTTAATCATCATTGGGATTTGATTATCAGTTCTGATAAACAGAGTCTAAAAAAAAAATTTTCTTTTTAAATGCATCTGCGGAAGGTAATGGATTCTAAAAAAAATATACATCTCTGTATAAAAACTACATTTAAGTATAAAAGTACAATATTGTACAAACTAGATCTAAGGTTCAGTTACTAAATTCAAGTAAGAAACCCAATCAACAGTAAGTCCGGAATCACCACGCTAACTCGTCTTCTCTCATCAGCTTCTTGACCCCGATCCAGCCCCACCTGTTGTCATGCACACATACAAAACAAGACAACAGCCGGATAGCTCCGATGAGAATAAATCCCAGTATAAAACATGGTAAACATGCATATACACAAAGTAAATCATGAATTATTCTATCATGAATAAACTAAAAGCAATAGGTTTCATAATCTATGAAATCAAATCAAATAAGCATGCAACACAAATCAGTTAAACATGCTACTCAAATCAAATTATAAAAAATGCTATCATAACTGAAAGCAATAGCACTGGGTTTCATAGTCTATGAAACCACATCCATAAACGCATGCAGTTCTAGTCAAATCATGTCTAGACTCGACTCAACTATAACTCTAGGGATCCCAGTGTGAATAAGACGTCAATGGCTGTCACCTACCCTCCCACTCGGGGTGACTGTACGTCTTATTCCTAGACTTCGGTCATAGCTGTATCGAATAATCTACAATAGGACAATGTTTGTTCCTATGTAACGATACACCGAACGTCTAGAAGTCTGACTGTTTCTGTCAAACTTTCCTATATCAAATGCAATGCCTAACCATCTGTAAACAATGCATAATTATCTCAAAAGATTCGAATACAATTCTATAAACAAATCATAATCATATCATAAGATAAACAATAGGTCTAGTATTTGATTTAGTTGGGAAACTCAAATAAGATCTGATTTGAGTTATATCTTCCCAAATATCACATGAATTATACCTTTGTCGTCCCGATCTGAAGAAGACGAAGTCTCGAAGTCGAATCTGTCCATATCAAATCTGAAATGACAATATCAAATACACTGTATCAATGTGTAATTCAATTCACAATCTGTTCTGATCAATACTCAACTCACTATATAATCTGATCAATATCGGAACAATATAACCATGATTCTCAGTCAATATCATATCTGATCAATCCAAATCAACTGATGTTTCGACGGCATAACAATACAATCTGAATAACCCCGTCAATCTGAACATCACATATATAATACCAGAACTCATAAGCAATACTGACATAACTTATTAGCTCAATGATAACACAAATCTGATATCGAATCTCTGTCAATATCTTTCGAAAATCATAATAATTGCATAAACAGTCTATTATGAAATCTGACTTCAATTATACAATATCTACGATAGCAGAAACATCATATCTGATTCCTATTCAATTATAGCAACATCATATTTCCAAGACATCTCAAAACTTAATAAAACTTATGTCCTTGTGTAGCTCTTGGTGAGAGGAGCTCAAAACCGAAATCAAATTTAAATTCTGATAGACGGTTCACACAGAATCACAAATCAAAGCAACCAAAAGTTTAAGGAATTTCTGGAGGAATTCTCGGTTGTCTTGTTCTGATTCTGTACGAGGATGACCATATATATATTGCATGCAAATCTGGAAACGTGTCATCATTTTTCAGTAACCACGCATGACCGCGGGTGCGCTAAGTACAAGACCGCGGGTGCGGTCTTGCCATTTCCAAAAATTCCCAACTTTCTGCCACTCAACCGCGGGTGCGGTCTTGGTTGCACCGCGGCTGCGGTGTGGCTTCGGCCTTTCTTACAAAAATCCACAATTGCATGACCGCGGGTGCACTCCTGTTCTGGGCGCGAGTGCGGTCTTGCAAACCCTATTTTCTCATGTCTTTTCTTCCCTCATCGCATGTCATGCATTCTCATATCTTCCGAGTCTCACGTTAATGACGATTAATAATCTTGGTTATCGATTCTGTAATTCTTGGGCCTTACACATGCCTAGGACTATTGTTTCTGGTCGTGGTGTCAAATTCTTGAGTTACTTTTGGAAGACTTTATTGCTAAACTTAGCACAAAATTATTGTTTTCTACTACTTGTCATCCTCAAACGGATGGACAAACTGAAGTTGTCAATAGAACTTTGGGAACACTTTTGCGTGCTATTCTTAAAAAGAACATGGATTGACATTTCTATGGACTTTATTTTGGGGTTGCCTAGGACTAAGAAGCGGAGGGATTCTATTTTTGTTGTTGTGGGTAGATTCTGTAAGATGGCACATTTTATAGCTTGTCATAAAACCGATGATGCTTCAAACCTTGCGGATTTGTTCTTCAGAGAAGTCGTTAGGTTGCATGGCATGCCTAGGACTATTGTTTCTGGTCGCGATGTTAAATTCTTGAGTTACTTTTGGAAGACTTTATGTGCTTAACTTGGTACAAAATTTTTGTTTTCTACTACTTGTCATCCTCAAACGGATGGACAAACTGAAGTTGTCAATAGAACTTTGGGAACACTTTTGCGTGCTATTCTTAAAAAGAACTTGGATTGACATTTCTATGGACTTTTTTTTGGGGTTGCCTAGGACTAAGAAGGAGAGGGATTCAATTTTTGTTGTTGTGGATAGATTCTCTAAGATGGCACATTTTATAGCTTTTCATAAAACCGATGATGCTTTGTGGGGACCCGGACGCTAATCAAGTTCTTAATCATAATTGGGACTAATTAATCAATTAAAAACAGGGTCTAAATTTTTTTATTTTTTTTTAAAAATGAGGAACGTAGTGAAATTAAAACATATATACATATCAGTATATAAAATACAAGTCCTGTATTACAACACATTTATTCAAACTAGGGTTTGACAACTACTATCAAGTGTTCAACCCTATCTCTAGTCCAAGTCCGGTGCCACCACTCTAATCACGATCTCTCTCTTCATCTCCTGGACCCTGATCCTGTCCCACCTGTTGTCAAGTACACATACAGACAAGACAACAGCCGGATAAACCGGTGAGAATATACTCCCAGTATAAATCAACGAAACATGCAATCATATAAACACTATAAAGCATGTAATCAGGTAACAGATATATGTAACAAAGTCTGAAACATAATCAATATCAAACTGTCGACAATACTCGTAGCTACATCATTCAGACTAGACTCAATCCTAGTCTAGGGATCCCGATTCCAGAAGTTGGCATGCATATATCGACTAACAGTAATAGAAAAGACTCCAGTTCTATCCACGCCGATATGGTATCGATCAACAGTAATAGAAAAGACTCCAGTTCTATTCACATCGATACGGTATCGATTACCAGTAATAGAGGAAGCTATTATTCTATCCACATCAATATAGTACCGATTAACAGTAATAGAAACAACTCTAATTCTATCCACATCGATATGACATCGATTAACAGTAATAGAAGAGCTACTAATCTATCCACATCGATACAATACTGATTAACAGTAATAGAAAAAGCCACCATCCTATCCACATCGATAGCCAAACATCCAGTGACAGACTTTGGCACATCCGCCAATACACCATCTTATGACATCGTACAATGTACCCGTGGTGATCCCACCACTAACGGCACTTCTGTCATAAGATTACTCCTCTAATACCTGCTGTCTAAAATCAAGAGAACAAGTATATCAATCAACTCAATGCAAATATCAATGCAATAAAGTAAAGTATGTGATTTAGGGAAACCCAAGTCTAAACTGACTAAAGTCGATCTCCCAATACCACATTGACTTATACCTTTCTTTCGTTGGTTTCTGGCTCAGTCAAAGTCCTGAACTCACAATCTGTCTGGTACTGACAATATCAATAATCTCATATCAATATACCAGTCAATTCCATAATAATCTGATCAATCTGGATTTAATTCAAAATCACCGGTATAACGGTACAATTTCAATATCCCCGTCAATACCAATTCACCAGATAACAGTTACAATCTATAACTCATATCCAATACAATCCATAATCCCGCCACAATTCAAATCTGTCTGGTATCAACCGATTATAATCAGAAATTCATAACAATTCCATAATCAGTCTATTTCTTAATCTGACTTCGATTCTACGATGTCTAACATGTCAAGAACATCATATATGAATCCTATTCAATACTGACAATAGCATAATTTCAAAGCATGTCAAAACGTAGCAAAACTTACGTCAAAGTATAGCATACGCTGATAGGATTGCAATACTGAAGTCAGATTACAATTCAGACGGACGGATTTCGCACAATCTCGATCCTAAGATTCAAGAACCAAATTTGATGGCGTTTCCTCGATTTCCCGTTTTTCTATTCTTAACAAATGTATATATATATATATATATACACCTCGTACATGCATCCAGCCACCTGGCACATTTTCTGATTGCATGCCTCGCGCTCGGGCGGTAATAAATTACCGCTCGAGCGCGACCTCCTCTGTCCAACGCTCGGCGTACTACACCTTGGCGCTCGGGTGGTTAAAACCTACCGCGCGGGCGCCACACATTCTGCCCGAACATTTCCTATGGAGCATTGGCGCTCGGGCTGTCAAGAATCACCGCTCGGCGCCACACTCTCTGCCCACTTTCTCAAATTTCACATGTACTCTTATTTTCGTGTCCCGATTAATCCTTTCGTAATCATATCAAATTTATAACTCAATAATTACAGATTACCAGGATTAAATTTCCGGGCATTACATTCCTCCCCCCCTAAGATATGATTTCGTCCTCGAAATCACAAGCAATCTATCATATCAACAAGGAGTATATACAGAAATGTAGTCCAAATTTATATTAGTGAAATAATGCTGGGAATTCCTGTTTTATATCAGATTCAGTCTCCCACGTAGCTTCTTCAACACCATGACGAGTCCATTGTACTTTTACCAACGGAATCATCTTCGTTCTGAGCTGTTTTTCTTTACGATCGATAACCCGGATCGGCTTCTCGACATAACTCAATGTCTCGTCCAGCTCAGTCTCGTCTGGTTGAATAACATGAGAATCATCAGGGAGGTATTTCCGCAGCATCGATACATGAAACACATCATGTATTCCTGATAATGAAGGCGGCAAAGCAAGTCGATAGGCTCGATCTCCTATCTTTTCTAGAATCTCATAAGGACCTACATATCTTGGAGACAATTTCCCTTTCTTGCCAAATCTGACAACACCTCTGAAAGGAGAAATCTTCAGGAATACTCGGTCTCCTGCCTCAAATACCAACGGTCGTCGTCGAAGGTTGGCATATTTGGATTGTCTGTCCTGAGCTGCCTTCATTTTCTTCTGGATAAGTTTCACTTTTTCAGTCATATCTCTGATCATGTCAGGTCTAGCAGTACAGAGGGGATCGACACTTCTTTCCGTACAACGCTTCAAATGGTGACATTTCAATACTCGTTTGATAGCTGTTGTTGGACGAAAACTCACAAAGAGACAATGCATCTTGCCGGTTAGTACTAAAATCAAGTACTAGAGCTCTCAGCATATCTTCCAATGTCTGTATCGTACGCTCTGACTGTCCGTCAGTCTGTGGATGATATGCGGTACTAAGATGTAACTTCGTACCAAGAGCTTGTTGCATGCTCTGCCAGAAGTGCGATGTAAATCGAGGATCACGATCTGAAACAATCGACTTCGGCACTCCGTGCAATCTAACCACTTCTCGGACATAAATATCAGCCATCTGGTCATATCGGTATGTCATCTTGTATGGAATAAAACAAGCAGATTTGGTCAATCGATCAACCACAACCCAAATCGCATCACAACCTCGGGAGGATCTCGGTAACTGTGTCACAAAATCCATGGAAATGTGATCTCATTTCCATTCAGGAATGGACAAACTCTGTAACAATCCTCCTGGTTTCTTCCTCTCAGCTTTCACCTGTTGGCAATTGAGACACTTTGATACAAATGTAGCAATGTCCGCTTTCATTTGTTTCCACCAATACTGTGTCTTTAAATCATTATACATTTTTCTGCCACCAGGATGAATGCTAAAACGACTGTTGTGCGCCTCTATCAATATCCGCTGTTTCAACTCTGAAACATTTGGCACAACAATACGATTATTCACATACAAAATGTCATTTTTCACCTGATATTCCGATTGATGACCAGTTCTGACCATAACAATCGATTTCTTTATTTTCTGATCATTTTTCTGAGCTTCTTTAATTTTCAAAAGTAGCTCTGGTTCAGCCCGAATAGCACACAATCTCAGAGGCTGACGATTTGTCTCAAATACTAATCCAGACAAGCAACAATCTTCAATCAAATTTGAAACACCTATCGTCGATAAGGATAGTGCACATACCTTTCGACTCAGCGCATCTGCTGCTGCATTGGACTTCCCTGGATAATATTTGATCTCACAATCAAAGTCCTTCAATTAATCCAGCCATCTTCGCTGTCTCATATTCAACTCTGATTGCGAAAACAGATATTTCAAGCTTTTATGATCAGAATAGATTTTGAATTTCTCACCGTACAAATAATGTCGCCATATCTTCAGTGCAAAGATTATGGCTGCCAATTCAAGATCATGAATTGGGTAACGAGTTTCATGGGGTTTCAGCTGTCTCGAGGCATAAGCAATCACATGCCCCCGCTGCATCAATACACAACCCAATCCTCGGTGAGATGTGTAATAGCCGAGCCCGGTGTACGGTACGATTTAAGTTTCGTTTGTTATTTGGGATATTTGATTAGATGATTATAGTTGTGTTTTGGGCTTTAGTATTATTGGTTATTATTTATTTGAGGTATTAGTTGTTGTTGGTTGTTCGTTTCAGCGTTTCGGTTCGATTTTAGTTGCTTTGGAATAGTGTTTTGCCGTGAGTAGAGTGCACCCGCGCTCTTAGAGGAGTGCCCCCGCGGTGTACTGTGCTATTTTTTGGAGTTTGAGTGCCGTGAGCACACCGCACCCGCGGCGTTGTAGAGACCGCCCCTGCGGTAGAGACCGCACCCGCGCTGCTTGCAGTGCCGCACCCGCGGTGTTAGTGTTCCAGAATTTTTGAGATTGCCGTAACCATAGCGCACCCGCGGTCCTTGTGTTGGCGCACCCGCGGTGAAGGTATGGTCGAGTTTTTAAGCTACTTTTTGGAGTGGTTGGCCATGCTTTTCCTTTCTTCTCTCCTTCATTCTCGACATTTCTCTCCATTTTTAGGGTTTTTGGTCATTTATTTCACTTCCTATCTTCGATTCAAGCGTTTGTTTGGAATTTCGACTTGAGTTCGACGTTCTCCTTGGTGCTAGGAAGCTTGGGTAAGTTGTTGGTGCGATTCTGTTAAGGTTGTAAATTAAGAGTTGTTTAGATTGGTTGTTTAAGTGGATTTATGGATTATTTAGCTTGTAATCTTGGATATTTAGTTGATATTGGTGTTATTTGTGGATTATTTGTTGTAGGTGGTGATCAAGAGCTAAGTTGAGGTGTTTGTTGTGGTTTGTAAGTGGAAATTCATTCCTTTTGCTCACATGATTTTATATGTATGTGTTTCAAAGAGTTTATTGTGTTATTCCCTTTCATTTGATCCATAGTATGTATTGTTATATGTATTGGAGACATTGTATGTCTCATTATTGATTAAAGGGAATACAAAAAAGATATATAGAGTTCAAAGTGATTGTTAAATCCAGAGAAGAGTTTAAATGTTTTCGGATTGATAAATACATAGTCAGAGATTGCATGCAATATTAGATGATCATCGCCCAGAGGCTTATATCCCTCAGAGTTATCGGTATTTATATCGATTTGGGATACGAGCAACCCCAGAGCAGAGATACTATTGATATCAATCCCCAGAGCAAAAGAGAAATACCATCATATTTATATGCTATTGCTATGTTATTGATATTCAGAGTTTACAGTTCAGAGTTGATGGTATTTATGATTTCAAAGAGATGTTTTACAGAGATTATTGTTTATTGTTATATAAGAGTTCCACTTGCTGAGATTTATTCTCATTTCAGTTATTTTCATGTGATGCAGATCAGAGTGGTGCCTCGGGACGTTGACTGTAGATCGGGGGTCATATGCATACACCGTTGGAAGGAGGATTTTGGCATGATCATAGGAATGATATTTTGTTTTTGTTATGTCATTTAAATGATCATGTATTTATTTTGTAAAGATATTTGATGAAATGTGTTTTGAAACTCCTTCCGTATATTTTGAAAAGAAAAATTTTATTTCCGCTGCGTATTTATTTTAAAAGAGGTCAGGGTGTCACATTTAGTGGTATCAGAGCGGTGTTCTTCGGACCAATGCATATGACTTCGTCTACTTTCAACTGTCCGGGTATGTTTTCTTTGCATCTATCTATTGTTATGTATTGATTGGTATCTTGTGAGCATTGTAGAGTATAGGATGCCTCCTAAGCGTAAGGCGTCAGAGGGAGAGGATAGTTCGTCCTCGAGAGTTGTCGACGAGTTCGGCAAGTTACTGAAGGAGCAGGCTAAGGTTCACAGTGAGCAGATCCAGCAGTTGCTTAGACTGCAAGGAGCAGGCCAGGGCAGAGGCCAAGGTAGGGGGCAGGTTGCTCCAGTAGCAGTTGGTTCTGATGCTATCTTTTCTGCGTTTAAGAGGATGGATCCACCCGAGTTTCCAGGCAGCTCCGATCCTTTAGCTGCAGTAGAGTGGGTCAAGGCTTTGGAGGCGATTTTTGATCATCTCCACTATGAGGACAGAGATCGTATCAGTTGTGCTGTTTTTATGCTGGTTAAAGCTGCACGTTTGTGGTGGAATGCGACCAAGGTTGGCATTGATGTTTCTACTTTGAAGTGGTCTGAGTTTACTGAGCTTTTCTACGACAAGTACTTTCCTGATGCACTGCGAGCAAGGAAGGTTACAGAGTTCTTGGAGCTTCGTCAGGGGAGCTTGAACGTGGATGAGTATATTCTCAAGTTCGAGGAGGGTTGCCTATTTGCTCCGTACATTGCTACCAGTGATAAAGATAAAGGCGCTCACTTCATTCGAGGCCTTAGAGCGGAGATCAGGCGTGACATCAATATGTCCAAGGCTGTTACTTTCAAGGAGATTGTGTCCAAGGCGTTGCTAGCAGAGCAGGACGAGAAGGATATCGCCAGGGAGAGGCAGGCGAGGCACCAGGCTAGTATGCAGAGAGGCCAGAGTTCAGGTCAGCGTGGCAGAGATCGATTCAAGGGGAAAGGCAAGGTGGATCAGAGTCCTAGGCCACCGTCAGCGCCAGTTGCTCCGTCTGATTCTGAGAGATCTTTGTGTCCCAAGTGTAGCAGACCCCATCGTGGAGAGTGTAGATTTGGCTCTCGTTCTTGCTATCGTTGTGGCATGCCAGGCCATATTTCCAGAGATTGTCCTAGGGGAGCTAGCCAGGAGAAGGTGCAGGGTCGTATCTTTTCGATGACTAAGGAAGGTATTAATCGTAATTCTTCTGTAATCTCTAGTTCCATTTTAATTTCAGGCAGAGTAGCTACTACTTTGATTGATACTGGTGCTACTCATTCTTTTATGTCTGAATTGTTTTTGAGATCTTTGGGTATAGTTCCTTCTGTTATTCCCCTTCAGCTTAGTGTTGTTTTGCCTTCGGGAGATGTTTTGTGCCCGACTTCCATAGTGTATGCGTGCCCCGTTCGTTTTGTTGATCGAGAGGTCTTTGCTGATTTGATTGTGATCCCGATGGTTGCCTTTGATGTTATTCTTGGCATGGATTGGCTGTCGACCTATCGTGCTGTTATTGATTGCGTTGCTAAGACGGTGACTTTTGCAGATGATGACCAGGGAGGAGTTCTCGCCAGCTCAGGTACTTCGCTGGTCCTTCCTTTTATTTCGTGTCTTGATGCTGAGAGGCTATTGTGTAGAGGTTGTGATGTTTTTCTGGCATCTGTTGTGGATGTTGATAGACTGATTAAGTTGAATATTGATGATATTGATGTGGTGAGGGAGTTTGCGGATGTGTTTGAGGATGATGTTCCGGGTTTGCCGCCGGATAGAGATGTAGAGTTTGTCATTGATCTTGCTCCAGGTACGGTTCCTATTTCTAAGGCTCCTTATAGGATGGCTCTTACCGAGATGAAAGAGTTGAAGACGCAGTTGCAGGATCTTCTAGATAAGGGTTTCATTCGTCCGAGTTCTTCGCCTTGGGGAGCTCCGGTTCTATTTGTTAAGAAGAAGGATGGTTCTTTGCGTCTGTGTATCGACTACAGGGAGCTTAACAAAGTGACGATCAAGAACAAGTATCCGTTGCCTCGGATAGATGATTTGTTTGACCAACTTCAGGGTGCCACTGTTTTCTCGAAGATTGATCTTCGGTCTGGCTACTATCAATTGAAGGTTAGGGAGTCCGATATCCCTAAGACGGCTTTCAGGACCAGGTATGGTCACTTTGAGTTTCTCGTGATGTCTTTTGGTTTGACCAATGCCCCTTCTGTTTTCATGGACCTGATGAACCGTGTGTTCAAGCCGTATTTGGATAGCTTCGTCATTGTCTTTATCGACGATATCTTGATCTATTCCAAGACCAGAGAGCTTCATTCAGAGCATCTCAGAGTTGTGCTCCAGTTGCTGAGAGAGCGGAGGTTGTTTGCCAAGTTGAAGAAGTGTGAGTTTTGGTTGGATCAGATTTCTTTCCTAGGCCATGTCGTTTCGAGGGATGGCATTGCTGTTGATCCGATGAAGATAGAGGCGATTCAGAAGTGGCCTATTCCTACGACTGTTTCAGAGGTACGCAGTTTCCTTGGTTTGGCGGGTTATTATCGTCGTTTCATTTTGGATTTTTCCAAGATTGCCCTGCCATTGTCCAATCTGACAAGGAAGACTGTGAAGTTCGAGTGGTCTTTAGATTGCCAGAGTGCATTTCAGGAGTTGAAGGATAGATTGACGACGGCTCCTGTTCTTTCTTTGCCTTGTGGTTCAGAGGACTTTGTTGTCTATACTGATGCGTCGAAGAAGGGTCTCGGTGCAGTGTTGATGCAGAGAGGTAAGGTCATTGCCTATGCTTCTCGCCAGTTGAAGGATTATGAGAAGAATTATCCGACGCATGATTTAGAGTTGGCAGCTGTGGTTTTCGCCCTGAAGATTTGGAGACACTACTTGTATGGCGAAAAGTGTGAGATTTTCACAGACCACAAGAGTTTGAAGTATCTGTTTTCGCAGAAAGAGCTCAATATGCGGCAGAGGAGGTGGTTAGAGCTTGTCAAAGATTACGATGTGACTATCAGTTATCACCCAGGGAAGGCGAATGTTGTGGCTGATGCTTTGAGTCGTAAGTCGAGTGCTTCATTGAGTTCTTTGGTTCAGAGACCGTTACTGATGGATTTGCAGAGAGAGGATATTGATCTGGTGATTCCAGGCACCATTGCTCGTCTTTCAGCGTTAGTTATTCGATCTTCTTTGACGGACAGGATCCGTAGAGAGCAGTCGACTGATGTTCAGTTGACAGAGTTGAGAGATAGAGCAGAGATTAGAGGTAATTCAGAGTTCGCCTTGAATGGTGATGGTTTGGTGACTTTCAGAGGTCGTATTTGTGTTCCTTCTGGCGACGATATTCGTAGAGATATTCTGACAGAGGCTCATACCGCGCCGTATTCGATTCATCCAGGCAGTACGAAGATGTATCAGGATCTTCGTCGACTCTACTGGTGGCCAGGTATGAAGAAGGATGTTGCCGTGTTCATTTCTCAGTGTCTTACTTGTCAGCAGGTGAAGATTGAGCACCAGAGACCTGCTGGGACATTGTTGTCGTTGCCGATTCCTCAGTGGAAGTGGGAGCATATTACGATGGATTTCGTGACTGGTCTTCCCAGAGTGCAGAGAGGTTTCAATTCTATTTGGGTTATCGTTGATCGATTGACTAAGTCAGCGCATTTTCTTCCAGTCAAGACGACGTATTCGATGAATCAGTATGCCAAGGACTACATTGCAGAGATTGTAAGACTTCATGGTGTTCCTGTGTCGATCGTGTCTGATCGTGACCCTAGATTTACTTCAGAGTTTTGGAAGAGTTTGCACAGAGCTATGGGTTCGCGGTTAACATTCAGTACAGCCTATCATCCTCAGAGTGATGGTCAGTCAGAGAGAGTTATTCAGATTGTTGAGGATATGCTCAGAGCGTGTACTATTGACTTTCCAGGTAGCTGGGATTCTTTGTTGCCTTTGGTTGAGTTCACTTATAACAATAGCTACCAGGCGACGATTGGCATGGCACCGTATGAGGCACTTTATGGCAGGAAGTGCAGATCTCCCTTGTATTGGGACGAGGTTGGTGAGAGGAAGATGTTGGGACCAGAGTTGGTCCAGCAGACTGCCGATGTTGTTGCTGTTATCAGAGAAAGGATGAAGACTGCCCAGTCCAGACAGAAGAGCTATGCAGATGTTCGTCGTAGACCTTTGCAGTTCGAGGTTGGCGACCATGTATTTCTGAAGATAGCACCTCTCAAGGGTGTGATGAGATTTGGTAAGAAGGGCAAGTTGAGTCCGAGATTCATTGGTCCATTCGAGATTTTGGACAGAGTTGGTGACAGAGCCTACAGATTAGCCCTACCTCCAGATCTTGACAGAGTTCATAATGTGTTTCACGTATCGATGCTCAGGAAGTATGTTGCAGATCCTTCCCATGTTCTACGCCATGAGCCATTGGACTTGACGCCGAATTTGACGTATCAAGAGATTCCGATTCAGATTTTGGATCGCACAGTTAGAGTTCTGAGGAACAAAGAGATCGGCATTGTCAAAGTTCTTTGGAGGAACCATTTGTTAGAAGAGGCTACGTGGGAACCAGAGGATGAGATGAGAGAGAAGTATCCTGAGTTGTTCGTGCCGTGACGTCAATTTCGCGGACGAAATTCCCTTAAGGGGGGAAGATTGTAATAGCCGAGCCCGGTGTACGGTACGATTTAAGTTTCGTTTGTTATTTGGGATATTTGATTAGATGATTATAGTTGTGTTTTGGGCTTTAGTATTATTGGTTATTATTTATTTGAGGTATTAGTTGTTGTTGGTTGTTCGTTTCAGCGTTTCGGTTCGATTTTAGTTGCTTTGGAATAGTGTTTTGCCGTGAGTAGAGTGCACCCGCGCTCTTAGAGGAGTGCCCCCGCGGTGTACTGTGCTATTTTTTGGAGTTTGAGTGCCGTGAGCACACCGCACCCGCGGCGTTGTAGAGACCGCCCCTGCGGTAGAGACCGCACCCGCGCTGCTTGCAGTGCCGCACCCGCGGTGTTAGTGTTCCAGAATTTTTGAGATTGCCGTAACCATAGCGCACCCGCGGTCCTTGTGTTGGCGCACCCGCGGTGAAGGTATGGTCGAGTTTTTAAGCTACTTTTTGGAGTGGTTGGCCATGCTTTTCCTTTCTTCTCTCCTTCATTCTCGACATTTCTCTCCATTTTTAGGGTTTTTGGTCATTTCTTTCACTTCCTATCTTCGATTCAAGCGTTTGTTTGGAATTTCGACTTGAGTTCGACGTTCTCCTTGGTGCTAGGAAGCTTGGGTAAGTTGTTGGTGCGATTCTGTTAAGGTTGTAAATTAAGAGTTGTTTAGATTGGTTGTTTAAGTGGATTTATGGATTATTTAGCTTGTAATCTTGGATATTTAGTTGATATTGGTGTTATTTGTGGATTATTTGTTGTAGGTGGTGATCAAGAGCTAAGTTGAGGTGTTTGTTGTGGTTTGTAAGTGGAAATTCATTCCTTTTGCTCACATGATTTTATATGTATGTGTTTCAAAGAGTTTATTGTGTTATTCCCTTTCATTTGATCCATAGTATGTATTGTTATATGTATTGGAGACATTGTATGTCTCATTATTGATTAAAGGGAATACAAAAAAGATATATAGAGTTCAAAGTGATTGTTAAATCCAGAGAAGAGTTTAAATGTTTTCGGATTGATAAATACATAGTCAGAGATTGCATGCAATATTAGATGATCATCGCCCAGAGGCTTATATCCCTCAGAGTTATCGGTATTTATATCGATTTGGGATACGAGCAACCCCAGAGCAGAGATACTATTGATATCAATCCCCAGAGCAAAAGAGAAATACCATCATATTTATATGCTATTGCTATGTTATTGATATTCAGAGTTTACAGTTCAGAGTTGATGGTATTTATGATTTCAAAGAGATGTTTTACAGAGATTATTGTTTATTGTTATATAAGAGTTCCACTTGCTGAGATTTATTCTCATTTCAGTTATTTTCATGTGATGCAGATCAGAGTGGTGCCTCGGGACGTTGACTGTAGATCGGGGGTCATATGCATACACCGTTGGAAGGAGGATTTTGGCATGATCATAGGAATGATATTTTGTTTTTGTTATGTCATTTAAATGATCATGTATTTATTTTGTAAAGATATTTGATGAAATGTGTTTTGAAACTCCTTCCGTATATTTTGAAAAGAAAAATTTTATTTCCGCTGCGTATTTATTTTAAAAGAGGTCAGGGTGTCACAAGATGCATCACAATAAACGACAAATCCACCAGTGCCTGAAGGAATCGTCAACAAAGGCGCACTGGTCAGTCTCTTTTTCAATTCCAGAAAACTGGATTCACAGTCTTCTGACCAAACAAACGGAGCATTCTTCTGAGTTAACTGCGTAATCGGTTTGGCAATACTCGAAAAATCTTTAATGAATCGGCGATAATATCCTGCCAAACCCATAAAGCTGCGTATCTCTGGTACAGATGTCGGTCTCGGCCATGAAATCACTGCCTCAACCTTACTGGGATCAACTGGTATACCGTCTCTCGATATGATGTGACCCAAAAACACTACCTGTTTCAACCAAAATTCGCATTTTGACAGTTTCGCATACAACTTCTCAGCTCTCAAAATTCTTAACACAGTCCTCAGATGATTAGCATGTTCAATCATATTCTTTGAATATATCAGTATATCATCAATGAATATGATAACAAAATCATCCAAGTATTTCTGAAAGACGTGGTTCATCAATCCCATAAATACCGCCGGTGCATTCGTCAAACCAAAAGGCATGACAATAAACTCATAGTGTCCATACCTGGTTCTGAATGCTGTCTTTGAGATATCAGAATCCCTGACTCTCAGTTGATGGTATCCCGATCTCAAGTCAATCTTGAAATACACAGATGAACCTTGCAATTGATCAAACAAATCGTCAATCCGTGGCAACGGATATTTATTCTTTATCGTTGCTTTGTTCAATTGCCTGTAGTTGATACAAAGTCTCATCGACCCATCTTTCTTTCTTACGAACAGTACTGGAGCACCCCAAGGAGATACACTAGGTCTAATGTAACCCTTGGCCAGTAAATCCTCCAACTGTTCTTTCAATTCTTTCAATTCGATCGGTGCCATCCGGTATGGAGCTCTCGAAATCGGGACGGTTCCTGGCATCAATTCTGTGCTGAAGTCTATCTCTCGAATCGGAGGCAATCCAGGAATCTCATCTGGAAAGACATCAGCAAACTCACACACCACTGGCAAATCCGCCAATGATGGGCTCGATTTCAGTAAATCAACTGAATATACCAGGAATCCATCCGCTCCTTTCTGCAACAATCGAGTCATATTCATTGCAGATATCAAAGGAATTCTAGAACGAGAACCCTTACCATAAAATTTCCACTCCTCAGCCATCTCAAGTCTGAATCGAACTATCTTGTGGAAACAATCGACTGTAGCTCGGTACTTGGCCAACATATCGATACCGATAATGCAATCAAAATCAGATAAACCAAGCACAATACAGTCTAGCTCAATCGTATGTCCATCGTACTGCAGTCTACAAGGTTTCACAGATTTCACTGATATCAAACCTATTCCTAACGGAGAAGAGACAGACACTACCGCAGACAATGACTCAACAGGTAACGCATGACTCAATGCAAATCTCTCAGAAATAAAAGTATGCGATGCACCAGTGTCAATCAGCACATATGCAGGATAACCAGAAATAAAACAGTTACCTGCCACGACATCATCAGGTGCATCCTGTGCTTGCTCCTCAGTCAAAGCGAATAGTCGGGCCTGCTGTCGAGGAGGCTGGCTCGCTGTCTGGCTTCCTGCTGGCCTCAGCTGAGACTGGGGAGGCGGTGCTGTCTGAAAGGAATGAACGGCAGAGGGTCGTCTCCCTGTCTGGGCCACTGATCCAGATGACTCAGCTGCCTGTGATCCCTGGGCACCTCTCTGTGGACACACTCGAGCAAAGTGTCCATGCTGTTTACAAATGCGGCAGTTGCCGAACACTCCTCTGCACTGCTCTGTGGAATGCCTCCCTCCACTGGTGCTACAGTATGGTCCTGTATAACTCTGGCCCTGACTAGTCTGTCTAGAGCCACTCGAACTGGATGAACTACTTCCAGCTTTCTTGAATTTCTTCCCCTTAGCTTTCAGGAAGTCTTTCTTCCCACTTCCACCGCCGCTCTCAAATCGGGGAGCTGGTGGAGGCAGCTGTGATCTCGGTGCTGAAGGCACAAACGAGGCCTCTCTCTGTCTCATTAAACCGGCTTCGGCTCCCTTGGCTCGGTTCAAGGCATCGGTAAAATTGTTTGGCCTTCCGATATTCACCAGGGTAAAGATTTCAGGATTTAGACCATTTATGAACTGGTCTGCAACGGCCTCATCACTCCCATCCACATGAGGGGCAAATCGGAGCAGAGTAGAGAACTTAGCCACATAATCCTCAATGTTTAACTGGCCTTGTTTCAAGTTTGCAAACTCGGCTCCCTTGTCCTTCCTATATGAAACTGGAAAGAACCGTAGATAAAATTCAGTCTTAAACACATTCCAGGTAATGGCCGTACCTCGTAATTCCAAAGCCCGTTTTGTCGTGTTCCACCAGTGTTTAGCAACGTCATGCATCTGGTGTCCGATCAATTTCACCCTCTTTTCCTCATTATATTCCAACGATTCGAACAACGATTCAATATCGTCCAACCAACTTTCACATTCTACGGAATTCTCCGTTCCTTTCAAAGTCGGTGGATGGAATGACTGAAATCTTTTCATCAATTTCTCCATTGCTGTAGGTGTCACATCCATGGAAGGATCTGAGGTACTCCCCTGTTCTGGCATTCTTCTCGGAGGCATATCTGATAACCAAAAGGGTTAGCAATTCCAACAATACTCCTGTTTCAAGCCTCCTCGGATCATCTTACAGCTGATCCATTCCAGTAATATACAATACCATATCAATATCAGATAATTCAGGTAGCATATATTAAAACAGGAATCATGCTAGCAATCAAAAGCAGGAAAGAAAATCAATCTACCCCGCTCACTAGCTTCTATCTCAGTCTAAGGGATCTATCGCTCTGATACCACCTGTTGTGGGGACCCGGACGCTAATCAAGTTCTTAATCATAATTGGGACTAATTAATCAATTAAAAACAGGGTCTAAATTTTTTTATTTTTTTTTTAAAATGCGGAACGTAGTGAAATTAAAACATATATACATATCAGTATATAAAATACAAGTCCTGTATTACAACACATTTATTCAAACTAGGGTTTGACAACTACTATCAAGTGTTCAACCCTATCTCTAGTCCAAGTCCGGTGCCACCACTCTAATCACGATCTCTCTCTTCATCTCCTGGACCCTGATCCTGTCCCACCTGTTGTCAAGTACACATACAGACAAGACAACAGCCGGATAAACCAGTGAGAATATACTCCCAGTATAAATCAACGAAACATGCAATCCTATAAACACTATAAAGCATGTAATCATGTAACAGATATATGTAACAAAGTCTGAAACATAATCAATATCAAACTGTCGACAATACTCGTAGCTACATCATTCAGACTAGACTCAATCCTAGTCTAGGGATCCCGATTCCAGAAGTTGGCATGCATATATCGACTAACAGTAATAGAAAAGACTCCAGTTCTATCCACGCCGATATGGTATCGATCAACAGTAATAGAAAAGACTCCAGTTCTATTCACATCGATACGGTATCGATTACCAGTAATAGAGGAAGCTATTATTCTATCCACATCAATATATTACCGATTAACAGTAATAGAAGCAACTCTAATTCTATCCACGTCGATATGACATCGATTAACAGTAATAGAAGAGCTACTAATCTATCCACATCGATACAATACTGATTAACAGTAATAGAAAAAGCCACCATCCTATCCACATCGATAGCCATACATCCAGTGACAGACTTTGGCACATCCGCCAATACACCATCTTATGACATCGTGCAATGTGCCCGTGGTGATCCCACCACTAACGGCACTTCTGTCATAAGATGACTCCTGTAATACCTGCTGTCTAAAATCAAGAGAAAAAGTATATCAATCAACTCAATGCAAATATCAATGCAATAAAGTAAAGTATGTGATTTAGGGAAACCCAAGTCTAAACTGACTCAAGTCGATCTCCCAATACCACATTGACTTATACCTTTCTTTCGTCGGTTTCTGGCTCAGTCAAAGTCCTGAACTCACAATCTGTCTGGTACTGACAATATCAATAATCTCATATCAATATACCAGTCAATTCCATAATAATCTGATCAATCTGGATTTAATTCAAAATCAACGGTATAACGGTACAATTTCACTATCCCCGTCAATACCAATTCACCAGATAACAGTTACAATCTATAACTCATATCCAATACAATCCATAATCCCGCCACAATTCAAATCTGTCCGGTATCAACCGATTATAATCAGAAATTCATAACAATTCCATAATCAGTCTATTTCTTAATCTGACTTCGATTCTACGATGTCTAACATGTCAAGAACATCATATATGAATCCTATTCAATACTGACAATAGCATAATTTCAAAGCATGTCAAAACGTAGCAAAACTTACGTCAAAGTATAGCATACGCTGATAGGATTGCAATACTGAAGTCAGATTACAATTCAGACGGACGGATTTCGCACAATCTCGATCCTAAAATTCAAGAACCAAATTTGATGGCGTTTCCTCGATTTCCCGTTTTTCTATTCTTAACAAATGTATATATATATATACATCTCGTACATGCATCCAGCCACCCGGCACATTTTCTGATTGCATGCCTCGCGCTCGGGCGGTAATAAATTACCGCTCGAGCGTGACCTCCTCTGTCCAACGCTCGGCGTACTACACCTTGGCGCTCGGGCGGTTAAAACCTACCGCCCGGGCGCCACACATTCTGCCCGAACATTTCCTATGGAGCATTGGCGCTCGGGCGGTCAAGAATCACCGCTCGACGCCACACTCTCTGCCCACTTTCTCAAATTTCACATGTACTCTTATTTTCGTGTCCCGATTAATCCTTTCATAATCTTATCAAATTTATAAATCAATAATTACAGATTACCAGGATTAAATTTCCGGGCATTACATGCTTCAAACATTGCGGATTTGTTCTTTAGAGAAGTCATTAGGTTGCATGGCATGCCTAGGACTATTGTTTCTGGTCGCGGTATTAAATTCTTAAGTTACTTTTGGAAGACTTTATGGGCTAAACTTGGCACAAAATTGTTATTTTCTACTACTTGTCATCCTCAAACGGATGGACAAACTGAAGTTGTCAATAGAACTTTGGGAACACTTTTGCGTGCTATTCTTAAAAATAATTTGGATTGACATTTCTATAGACTTTATTTTGGGGTTGCCTAGGACTAAGAAGGGGAGGGATTCTATTTTTGTTGTTGTGGATAGATTCTCTAAGATGGCACATTTTATAGCTTGTCATAAAACCGATGATGCTTCAAACATTGCGGATTGGTTCTTTAGAGAAGTCGTTAGGTTGAATGGCATGACTAGGACTATTGCTTCTGATCGCGATGTTAAATTCTTGAGTTACTTTTGGAATACTTTATGGGCTAAACTTGACACAAAATTGTTGTTTTCTACTACTTGTCATCCTCAAACGGAAGGACAAACTGAAGTTGTCAATAGAACTTTGGAAACACTTTTGCGTGCTATACTTAAAAAGAACTTGGATCGACATTTCTATGGACTTTATTTGGGGGTTTCCTAGGACTAAGAAGGGGAGGGATTCTATTTTTGTTGTTGTGGATAGATTCTCTAGGATGGCACATTTTATAGCTTGTCATAAAACTGACGATGCTTCAAACATGGCGGATTTGTTCTTTAGATAAGTCGTTAGGTTGCATGGCATGCCTAGGACTATTGTTTCTGGTCGCGATGTTAAATTCTTGAGTTACTTTTGGGGTAGACTTTATGGTCTAAACTTGGCACAAATTGTTGTTTTCTACTACTTGTCATCCTCAAACGGATGGACTAACTGAAGTTGTCAATAGAACTTTGGGAACACTTTTGCGTGCTATTCTTAAAAAGAACTTGGATTGACATTTCTATGGACTTTATTTTGGGGTTGCCTAAGACTAAGAAGGGGAGGGATTCTATTTTTGTTGTTGTGGATAGATTCTCTAAGATGGCACATTTTATAGCTTGTCATAAAACCGATGATGCTTCAAACATTGCGGATTTGTTCTTTAGAGAAGTTGTTAGGTTGCATGGAATACCTAGGACTATTGTTTCTGGTCGCGATGTTAAATTTTTGAGTTACTTTTGGTAGACTTTATGGGCTAAACTTGGCACAAAATTGTTGTTTTCTACTACTTGTCATCCTCAAACGGAAAAACAAACTGAAGTTCTCAATTGATCTTTGGGAACACTTTTGCGTGCTATTCTTAAAAAGAATTTGGATTGACATTTCTATGGACTTTATTTTGGGGTTTTCTAGGACTAAGAAGGGGAGGGATTCTATTTTTGTTGTTGTGGATAGATTTTCTAAGATGGCACATTTTATAGCTTGTCATAAAAAGGATGATGCTTCAAACATTGCGGATCTGTTCTATGGATAAGTCGTTAGGTTGCATGGCATGCCTAGGACTATTGTTTCTGGTCGCGATGTTAAATTCTTGAGTTACTTTTGGGGTAGACTTTATGGGCTAAACATGGCACAAAATTGTTGTTTTCTACTACTTGTCATCTTCAAACGGATGGACAAACTGAAGTTGTCAATAGAACTTTGGGAACACTTTTGCGTGCTATTCTTAAAAAACTTGGATTGACATTTCTATGGAATTTATTTTGGGGTTGCCTAGGACTAAGAAGGGGAGGGATTCTATTTTTCTTGTTGTGGATAGATTCTCTAAGATGGCACATTTTATAGCTTGTCATAAAGCCGATGATGCTTCAAACATTGCGGATTTGTTCTTTAGAGAAGTCGTTAGGTTGCATGGCATGCCTAGGACTATTGTTTCTGGTCGCGATGTTAAATTCTTGAGTTACTTTTGGGGTAGACTTTATGGTCTAAACTTGGAACAAATCGTTGTTTTCTACTACTTGTCATCCTCAAACGGATGGACTAACTGAAGTTGTCAATAGAACTTTGGGAACACTTTTGCGTGCTATTCTTAAAAAGAACTTGGATTGACATTTCTATGTACTTTATTTTGGGGTTGCCTAGGACTAAGAAGGGGAGGGATTCTATTTTTGTTGTTGTGGATAGATTCTCTAAGATGGCACATTTTATAGCTTGTTATAAAACCGATTATGCTTCAAACATTGCGGATTTGTTCTTTAGAGAAGTTGTTAGGTTGCATGGCATACCTAGGACTATTGTTTCTGGTCGCGATGTTAAATTTTTGAGTTACTTTTGGTAGACTTTATGGGCTAAACTTGGCACAAAATTGTTGTTTTCTACTACTTGTCATCCTCAAACGGAAGAACAATCTGAAGTTCTCAATGGATCTTTGGGAACACTTTTGCGTGCTTTTCTTAAAAAGAATTTGGATTGACATTTCTATGGACTTTATTTTGGGGTTGCCTAGGACTAAGAAGGGGAGGGATTGTATTTTTGTTGTTCTGGATAGATTTTCTAAGATGGCACATTTTATAGCTTGTCATAAAAAGGATGATGCTTCAAACATTGCGGATCTGTTCTTTGGATAAGTCGTTAGGTTGCATGGCATGCCTAGGACTATTGTTTCTGGTCGCGATGTTAAATTCTTGAGTTACTTTTGGGGTAGACTTTATGGGCTAAACTTGGCACAAAATTGTTGTTTTCTACTACTTGTCATCTTCAAACGGATGGACAAACTGAAGTTGTCAATAGAACTTTGGGAACACTTTTGCGTGCTATTCTTAAAAAACTTGGATTGACATTTCTATGGAATTTATTTTGGGGTTGCCTAGGACTAAGAAGGGGAGGGATTCTATTTTTGTTGTTGTGGATAGATTCTCTAAGATGGCACATTTTATAGCTTGTCATAAAACCGATGATGCTTCAAACATTGCGGATTGGTTCTTTAGAGAAGTCGTTAGGTTGAATGGCATGACTAGGACTATTGCTTCTGATCGCGATGTTAAATTCTTGAGTTACTTTTGGAATACTTTATGGGCTAAACTTGACACAAAATTGTTGTTTTCTACTACTTGTCATCCTCAAACGGAAGGACAAACTGAAGTTGTCAATAGAACTTTGGAAACACTTTTGCGTGCTATACTTAAAAAGAACTTGGATTGACATTTCTATGGACTTTATTTGGGGGTTTCCTAGGACTAAGAAGGGGAGGGATTCTATTTTTGTTGTTGTGGATAGATTCTCTAGGATGGCACATTTTATAGCTTGTCATAAAACTGACGATGCTTCAAACATGGCGGATTTGTTCTTTAGATAAGTCGTTAGGTTGCATGGCATGCCTAGGACTATTGTTTCTGGTCGCGATGTTAAATTCTTGAGTTACTTTTGGGGTAGACTTTATGGTCTAAACTTGGCACAAATTGTTGTTTTCTACTACTTGTCATCCTCAAACGGATGGACTAACTGAAGTTGTCAATAGAACTTTGGGAACACTTTTGCGTGCTATTCTTAAAAAGAACTTGGATTGACATTTCTATGGACTTTATTTTGGGGTTGCCTAAGACTAAGAAGGGGAGGGATTCTATTTTTGTTGTTGTGGATAGATTCTCTAAGATGGCACATTTTATAGCTTGTCATAAAACCGATGATGCTTCAAACATTGCGGATTTGTTCTTTAGAGAAGTTGTTAGGTTGCATGGAATACCTAGGACTATTGTTTCTGGTCGCGATGTTAAATTTTTGAGTTACTTTTGGTAGACTTTATGGGCTAAACTTGGCACAAAATTGTTGTTTTCTACTACTTGTCATCCTCAAACGGAAGAACAAACTGAAGTTCTCAATGGATCTTTGGGAACACTTTTGCGTGCTATTCTTAAAAAGAATTTGGATTGACATTTCTATGGACTTTATTTTGGGGTTTTCTAGGACTAAGAAGGGGAGGGATTCTATTTTTGTTGTTGTGGATAGATTTTCTAAGATGGCACATTTTATAGCTTGTCATAAAAAGGATGATGCTTCAAACATTGCGGATCTGTTCTATGGATAAGTCGTTAGGTTGCATGGCATGCCTAGGACTATTGTTTCTGGTCGCGATGTTAAATTCTTGAGTTACTTTTGGGGTAGACTTTATGGGCTAAACATGGCACAAAATTGTTGTTTTCTACTACTTGTCATCTTCAAACGGATGGACAAACTGAAGTTGTCAATAGAACTTTGGGAACACTTTTGCGTGCTATTCTTAAAAAACTTGGATTGACATTTCTATGGAATTTATTTTGGGGTTGCCTAGGACTAAGAAGGGGAGGGATTCTATTTTTCTTGTTGTGGATAGATTCTCTAAGATGGCACATTTTATAGCTTGTCATAAAGCCGATGATGCTTCAAACATTGCGGATTTGTTCTTTAGAGAAGTCGTTAGGTTGCATGGCATGCCTAGGACTATTGTTTCTGGTCGCGATGTTAAATTCTTGAGTTACTTTTGGGGTAGACTTTATGGTCTAAACTTGGAACAAATCGTTGTTTTCTACTACTTGTCATCCTCAAACGGATGGACTAACTGAAGTTGTCAATAGAACTTTGGGAACACTTTTGCGTGCTATTCTTAAAAAGAACTTGGATTGACATTTCTATGTACTTTATTTTGGGGTTGCCTAGGACTAAGAAGGGGAGGGATTCTATTTTTGTTGTTGTGGATAGATTCTCTAAGATGGCACATTTTATAGCTTGTTATAAAACCGATTATGCTTCAAACATTGCGGATTTGTTCTTTAGAGAAGTTGTTAGGTTGCATGGCATACCTAGGACTATTGTTTCTGGTCGCGATGTTAAATTTTTGAGTTACTTTTGGTAGACTTTATGGGCTAAACTTGGCACAAAATTGTTGTTTTCTACTACTTGTCATCCTCAAACGGAAGAACAATCTGAAGTTCTCAATGGATCTTTGGGAACACTTTTGCGTGCTTTTCTTAAAAAGAATTTGGATTGACATTTCTATGGACTTTATTTTGGGGTTGCCTAGGACTAAGAAGGGGAGGGATTGTATTTTTGTTGTTCTGGATAGATTTTCTAAGATGGCACATTTTATAGCTTGTCATAAAAAGGATGATGCTTCAAACATTGCGGATCTGTTCTTTGGATAAGTCGTTAGGTTGCATGGCATGCCTAGGACTATTGTTTCTGGTCGCGATGTTAAATTCTTGAGTTACTTTTGGGGTAGACTTTATGGGCTAAACTTGGCACAAAATTGTTGTTTTCTACTACTTGTCATCTTCAAACGGATGGACAAACTGAAGTTGTCAATAGAACTTTGGGAACACTTTTGCGTGCTATTCTTAAAAAACTTGGATTGACATTTCTATGGAATTTATTTTGGGGTTGCCTAGGACTAAGAAGGGGAGGGATTCTATTTTTGTTGTTGTGGATAGATTCTCTAAGATGGCACATTTTATAGCTTGTCATAAAACCGATGATGCTTCAAACATTGCGGATTTGTTCTTTAGAGAAGTCGCTAGGTTTCATGGCATGCCTAGGACTATTGTTTCTGGTCGCGATGTTAAATTCTTTAGTTACTTTTGGAATACTTTATGGTCTAAACTTGGCACAAAATTGTTGGTTTCTACTACTTGTCATCCTCAATCGGATGGACAAACTGAATTTGTCAACAGAACTTTGGGAACAATTTTGCGTGCTATTCTTAAAAAGAACTTGGATTGACATTTCTATGACTTTATTTTGGGGTTGCCTAGGACTAAGAAGGGGATGGATTCTATTTTTGTTGTTGTGGATAGATTCTCTAAGATGGCACATGTGGGGACCCGGACGCTGATCTTTCTTCTTAATCATCTTTGGGATTTAATTATCAATTAAGATAAAACAGGGTCTAAAAATTTTTCTTTTAAAATATAAGTGCGGAAGGTAATGGCATCTAAATAATATACATATCTGTATAAAATACATTCCAGTATTAAAATTTCTACAATCTAATCTAAGGTTCAACTACTAAAATTCAAGTAATAAAACCAAGTCTACTGTAAGTCCGGAATCACCACGCTAAACTCGTCTTCTCTCATCGTCATCTTGACCCCGATCCTTCCCCACTTGTTGTCATGCACACATACAAAACAAGACAACAGCCGGAGTTTTCTCCCCCTCTTAGATCTGAGTTCGTCCTCGAACTCACAAGCAATCAATCCAAATTTATCAGAAGAAATATATAACAGAGTTTAACATCCAAACTCATCTCACTAACATCATTCTGTGGTGTCTTTCTTTGGTCAATCTCTGATTCTAATCTGAATTCAAAATTTAAGAATTATAATATCATAATCCTTTTTCAACTTGTTCTAGCCGAATCAATCCCGCATTACTGGCTATACAACATCCGTATATGCCAATCTGCAGTTTATAACCAAACAATCCCACCTGTAGTTGTTATCCCATCGGTTTATCCCAATCTAGGACATAATCAATCTTCATCTTCCAATACCAATCGTCATCATCCGACATTGGTTTATTAAATCTGTCCATTCTGAATTATCTCAATAACTATTGTCATACAGTAAGTCACACAATGACAATAATCTATATAAACTAGTACCAATATCCGGTACTAATGCTTCTACAAATATCTGTCAATATCTGGTAATACACTCTGACTACCTGTCAGTCTGTAATAATTTGTACAAGAGAGTTTATGATATAATCTATCACAAGTACAACTCCATCAAAATCACCACCTAATATCATCTAATTCATCATTCTAGCCAATCTGACTATTTCTTTGACAGCGATCTCCGTCATCTGATTTTGTTTGTACGTAATCTGGTACAAACTGATAGATATAGATTGAGTACTCTGTCAATCATAATCATATCATATCAAAATCTAAAAAAAATGGCGGTATTGTCATTACGAAAGCCATAGAAATGTACTCCCATTTCTATTCAGAAATATACAAATTCTGTAATACTCTTCTGATTTCTATCTTTTTGGCTTCTTCTGTTAGCAATTCAGACTTATCAGTACCATGTCTGCCAACATTTCTGTACAAATTCTGTTATAACCGATCTAATCTGTTTATATCATACCTGTCTGTTCAAATATCATACATTCACAATCACCTGAATGAAAACTGAATCCATTACTGTGCATTTCTGACACTATCTGTGCTTTCAGATTCAAACTATTCTATATAAACAATTCAGTTAATAACATAAAATAAAGAAGAAATACCTACCTGACATTCGGCTCTGACTATAGATATCAAATTCTGTTATACAATTCTGAAACATTCTGATATCACAAGATAATCAATCTGATAAAAACACAAATCACCTATCGGTTGCTCTGATCGAAACTCTGTCCTGATTATCGAAATACAATTCTGAGCATTCTGATCACATTTCTGAACTGTTGCAACTCTCAACTGTTTACAATATGCTGTATCAAACATACATGTAAACCACAGTAATATCAATCAGATTCGAAATACAAACAACCTATACAGATCTAGTGAGTTTAAGAAACTCATAAAACAGCAATTTCTGGCAATACTGATAATTCTGACTACTGATCAATCTTCACAGTGCCCAAATCATCTGCCATATCTCATCTGCAAATAGAATATGCTCCCAAAAAATATAAGATGTCTCAAATACTAATTTAGATCAATCCCAATACGCAAGTAGATATAACATAATAAGGGAATAAGAGAATAAGAAACTCTGTAAAACTCAGCAATTCTGACTTCCTGACATTTCTGCTAATTCTGATATATCTGTTACCTGTGTCTTTTACAGTCGCTGATTTCCGTCTCAACTGTGCAAATAAATCGGTATACAAACTGCAGATATCACATATTCTGAATACAATCTATTTCAATTATGATTCATACCTGACTAATTTCTGTATACAATAATCATAGTTCTCTAAATATTCAATAAAATCTTCAAATATTCCATTTAATCAATCAGATGCTGTTAATATATCAAATATCATAGATATAACATGCATAAAATCATCAGAATATCCCTGAATCTAAGAGTTAGCAATCTGTACCCTTCTATTAATCTTCAATATCATTCTGTACTGAATTCTAGTCTATAACCATTACCTGGTATTGATTCAATTCTGAAATCTACTTTTCTGATATCCAACACATCTGAAATTTTATCTAGGCAAACACCAGTCAACTAATACATTACGGGCAAATCTGTCACCGTTAGACTCGATTTCAGTAAATCTACCAAACACATAAGGATACCATCTGTTCCTTTCTGTGATAATCGAGTCATAACAGTACAATGATCTAAGGAATTCTGGATCTAGAATCCTCATTTCTCAACTAGATCTGATCTTAATCCTACCATTTCTGGAACACATTCCACAATATTTCTGTACTTGTTTAGCATTACATGTCAATAATGAAATCGAAATCATATAACACAAGTACATCATAATCTAACCCAATCTCGGGTTCATTTCACTGTAGTATATAATATGTCACATAAATCTCTTATATCAACATATTCCTCAACAACCAAGGAATCAATACTACAGTATACACAGACCCCACAAACATAGCATATCACCATGCTACTCAATCACAGATACTCATGAAGAATGCATTAGTACATATCAATACGTATGCAATATAATCATAAAAGAGTAGTACCTGTTGAAAATTCTGGGTCTGTTCTTCTGTCATTACCACCAATGACTTTGCTCTTTAAGATCTTCGAAAATGTTTCTGAGGACAAACTTTAGCAAAGTGTCCCGTCTGCTTACAGTAATTGCACTTCCCAAGCACTCCCTGACATTGTTCTGTGGAGTGTCTCCCTCCACAAGTCCTGCAATATACTCCGGTATAGCTCGGACCAGGACTGCTAGAACTAGAGGAATCACTTCCTAACTTCTTAAACTGTTTCTTTTGAATTTTCAAAAGTTCTTTTTCCTTACCACTACGACTGCCAATATCTACCTGGAAGGCAGTTGCTGTGCAGTCTGTTCTGGAAGAGCATACGATGCTCTCTGTTGTCTTATCAGAACCGTTTCTGCTCTTTTAGCTCTATTCAAGGTATCCGCAAAACTACTTGATTGCTTCACATTCACCAACGTACGTATTTCTGGATTCAATCCTTGAATGAACTGACTAGAAATAGCATAATCATTTCTAGCCATAAGAGGGGCAAAACGTAACAAGGTGAAGAAATGTGCCAAGTATTCATCAATTTTTTCTTCCAGAAATTCTGAAGAAATTCGCATGTCTCTATATCCTGTTGTGGGGACCCGGACGCTGATCTTTCTTCTTAATCATCTTAGGGATTTAATTATCAATTAAGATAAAACAGGGTCTAAAAATTTTTCTTTTAAAATATAAGTGCGGAAGGTAATGGCATCTAAATAATATACATATCTGTATAAAATACATTCCAGTATTAAAATTTCTACAATCTAATCTAAGGTTCAACTACTAAAATTCAAGTAATAAAACCAAGTCTACTGTAAGTCCGGAATCACCACGCTAAAATCGTCTTCTCTCATCGTCATCTTGACCCCGATCCTTCCCCACCTGTTGTCATGCACACATACAAAACAAGACAACAGCCGGATAACTCCGGTGAGAATAAATCCCAGTATAAAACATGGTAAGCATGTATATAAATAAACTACTTCATAAAACATGCCGTCATGTAGAAACACAATATATTTCATAATCTATGAAATTAAGCATGCAACTCAAATCAGATAAACATGCATATAAACCATCTAACTCATAAAAACATGCTAGCACAACTGAAAGCAATAACGATGGGTCCCATGATCTGGGAGCCACATCCATGTAGGCATGCAGTCCTAATCAAATCATATATAGACTCGATTCAATCTATAACTCTAGGGATCCCGGTGTGAATAAGAAGTCACTGACTGTCACCTACCCTACCAATCGAGGTGCTGCACGTCTTATTCCTAGACTTCGGCCTGATCTGTATCCACATCTACAATAGGAGAGTGAATCTTCCCCTAAGCTGTGATATCACCGAACGTCTAGAAGTCTCGCTGATCTGTCAAGACTTTCCTATCTTAAATGCAATGAATATAAATCTATGAACAAAGCATTAACATATCAGCATATAAACAAAGCATATGCATATCAGAATATACAATAATCTAGTATGTGATTTTGTTGGGAAACTCAAATAGGATCTTATTTGAGTTATGTCTTCCCGTATATCACATGAATTATACCTTTGTCGTCCCCGTCTGATGAAGACGATGACCTGTACTCAAATCTGTCCATCTCGAATCTGAAATGACAATATCGAATACGCTGTATCAGTGAATAACTCAATATACAATCTGTTTTGATCAATACTCAATTCAGTATACAATCTGATCAATGTCTGAATAAGATACAATCTGATCCACATCAATAATATCACAATCTAATCGACATCATATCTGAATCTGATCAATCTAACTCAACTGATGTTTCGACGACATAACAATACAATCTGAATAACCCCGTCAATCTGAACATCACAAATATCATACTGAACTCATAATCTGTGCCCACATAATTCACACTCTGAATATTAACACAATTCTGATATAGAATCTGTAGTATCCCGATGCCTAATTTGAGTTAATTATTGGATTAATTATATTTCGTTGAGATCGGAAGGACCGAACCGAGTTCGGATCGTCTGAAGAGGGTTCGGATCGTCCGATCAGGGTTCGGATCGTCCGGAGACAGGTGGCTGGACACGTGGAAGACATGCAGAGTTCGGATCGTCCGATCAGGGTTCGGATCGTCCGAAGACAGGTGTCTGGACACGTGGAAGACATGCAGGGTTCGGATCGTCCGATAAGGGTTCGGAAGGTCCGAAGTGTACAGTGGATCGGATCGTCCGAAGTGGATCGGATCGTCCGATCGTTGTCTATAAATAGAGGCGCGAGGCTTCATTTGTTACTCGCCAATTCCGAGTGTTCCAGAGCGTTTTAGTCGTTTCTGATGGGTTTCTAGTCTTTTCCCGAGGTTTAGGCACTAGCGGGGAGCTACTGGTTTTGTAGCGGAGCTGTGCTCTAGTTGGGAGCTAGCGACATCAGTGGGCTGACTACGGACGCAGACTTGATTCTAGGACTGATTGCTAGGATCTACTGGTTTGAGGTACGAAAGTACTATCCGAGATAGCAGGATTGAGTATGCTTTACTATGTGTTGCATGTTTATATGTTGCATTATTATCTGACATATGATGCATTGTTTATTATGCGGCATTTGCATAATCATGTTGAGCCTGACTATTTTTGAGATAGCCTGTTGAGAGGGTGCTCAGCCCTCGTTTGTTGTGGATGGTTGGACCCCGTTGGCCGACGGTGGTCAGGTCACCGGTATATCCACAGGTTTATTTTGGTATGGGAGCCACCTCCTGGTGCGACGGCGCAGAGTGCTACATACCTTGACGTCATTTACCTGAGCAGTATTTCGATATACCCAGATCCTGGTATCCAGTACATTTTGCATACATGCATGTCATAGTCTTGTATACTCATGCTTTCGGTGCTGAGCGTTTTATGCTCACGTCCTCGGTTTATCTCTGTTTTGGACACCCTATTCGATGGGGCAGGTCTCAGGTTGGACGGACCAGGAGGGAGTGGACAGGGAGCTGGCAGAGGTTGACCTGTAGTTGTTGGTATTTGTTCTTGGTATTTAGTTCGATCTGGTTGTTTAAGTATTTTGTACTTACAGATTCGATTGGGTTGTATTACTGTTTTTCCGCTGTTTACCTGATTCAGTTTTAAATGTTAATTTTGCATGCTTAAGTTCTGATTAGTAGGTGATTCTGGAACGGGTCACTACATTTATGGTATCAGAGCATGCATTAAGATTTTGGGATTTAGAACTGTTCTTTTGGGTTTAATCTTTGGTAACTTTTGTTGCTAAGAGATGTCTGGTTTTGACGACGATGCTAGTAGTCATGGCAGCGTTGGACGCTGGGGAGACCGCGACGATCGGGAGCGTCGTCGAGAGCATCGAGAACGTCGTCAACACCGTCGTGATGAGCCTCGGAGTTTTAGTATGCATCGGTTCTTGCAGATGGGGCCGAAACCTCTTTCAGGCGGTGAGACCCCGGATGTTGCGGAGAACTGGCTTGAGAGGATGGAGAGCTGCTTCAAGACTTTTCAGTGCTCGGCGGAGCAGCAGATTGATACCCTTGATTTCTTGCTGGAGGGTGGTGCGCGCAAGTGGTGGAGGTCTACCTCTGCACCGATAGTTCAGCGACAGGGTCGAGTTCTTTGGGCCGATTTCCGAGCCGCTTTCATGCTGCTTTACTTTCCGCCATCTCTTCTGCAGACCAAGGCGATTGAGTTGATCAATCTGAATCAGGGAAGTTTGTCTGTTGATGAGTATCAGCAGAACTTCTTTGAGTTGCTTCCATATGTTCCGCATGTCAGTGACAATGCTATGGCCAAGTATAACCATTTTCTTCAGGGCCTCAATCAGGAGATTTATGATCGGGTTGTTGTCTGCGATGATCCGACATCGTATGAGGGCCTTGTAAATCGTTGTCGCCAGGCTGAGGGCAGTTTGTTGAGAGGTCGAGCCATGCAGTCTGCTCGTCCTACTAGTTCTTTGGGTCCCCGCGCCCAAGCATTTAAGAAGGCTGGATCTACTTCTTCTTCCTCTGGATCTGGAGGAGTTCACCATTTTGGGAAGAAGAGGGGCCCGTGTCAGCACTGCGGGAAGGATCATCCGACGGAGCGTTGTCGCAAGGTTGCGGGTGCTTGTTACAAGTGCGGTGAGATGGGCCACATGAAGAGAGATTGTCCACAGACGGGCGGAGGATCAGGATCTGGTTCTCAGGCTTCAGTTCATCAGAGGCCACAGCAGGGACAGTCTACTCAGGGTTCTAACCTCCGACCGCGTACTCAAGGGCAGGTCTTTGCTCTTAACCAGGATCAGGCTGCTGAGGAGAACGAGAGAGTTATCGCAGGTTTATTTTTATTATGTGGATTACCTGCTTACGTTCTCATTGACACTGGTGCATCTCATTCATTCATATCTGCGAGATTTGCTAAGCGTCATGCATTACCTTTCACTTCTTTGGACGTTGTGGTATCTGTTTCCACACCGATGGGTCATTCGGTGCTAGCTAAACGTCTAGTTTTGGGTTGTCCTCTAGAGTTTGAGGGTAATGTTTTAACTGCTAATTTGATGATTCTTGTGATGGAGGATTTTGATTGCATTCTGGGAATAGATGTGCTGACTGTGTTTAGAGCTACTGTGGACTGTTATCAGAAGTTTGTGCAGTTTCATCCAGTTGAGGGCGACAGTTGGTTTTTCTATGGAGAGGGAGCGCGACCCCCGATGCCTGTGGTTTTTGCTCTGAAAGCTTGTCGTGCTTTAGAGTCGGGCGGGGAAGGCTACCTTATCTATGCTATTGATTCGTCCGCAGATAGTGTCGGTATCAGTGACATTCCAGTGGTTTGCGATTTTCCGGATGTTTTTCCCGAGGAGATTCCTGGTTTTCCTCCCGTTCGGGATGTGGATTTCGGCATTGATTTAGTGCCAGGCACGGCACCAATCTCTAGAGCTCCTTATCGTTTAGCTCCATCGGAGATGCAAGAATTGAAACAGCAGTTGCAGGATCTTCTTGACAAGGGGTATATTCGACCCAGTGTGTCCCCGTGGGGAGCACCAGTTCTTTTTGTCAAAAAGAAGGATGGTTCTATGCGGATCTGCATAGATTATCGGCAGTTGAATCGTGCGACGATAAAGAATAAGTATCCGTTGCCACGGATTGATGATTTATTTGATCAACTGCAAGGTACCTCTGTGTATTCCAAGATTGATTTAAGGTCTGGTTATCATCAGCTTCGGGTTCATCAGGGAGATATATCGAAGACTGCATTCAGGACCCGGTATGGGCATTATGAGTTTCTGGTTATGCCTTTTGGGGTGACGAATGGACCAGCAGTTTTTATGGATCTGATGAATCGGGTTTTTCGGGAATTCTTGGATAAGTTTGTTGTGGTGTTTATAGATGATATCTTAATCTATTCGCATGATCAGCAAGAACACGCACAACACTTAAGGATTATTTTACAGACACTTCGCGAGAATCAGCTTTATGCGAAGTTGAGTAAATGTGAGTTTTGGATTGACAGGGTTGTATTCCTTGGTCATGTCATTTCTAGCAAGGGAGTTTCAGTTGACCCAAGTAAGGTGGAAGCGGTATTGAACTGGTCGCGTCCGACGACAGTAGCCGAGATCCGCAGTTTTCTGGGATTGGCTGGGTATTATCGTCGTTTCATTGTCAACTTCTCTCAGATTGCTAAGCCACTCACTCAGCTCACTCGAAAAGATGTTTCATTTGAATGGACATCAGAGTGCGAAGAGAGTTTCTTGGAACTTCGCAGACGTTTGACATCTGCGCCTGTTTTGGCTTTACCGTCTGGATCTGGTGGTTTCAGTGTTTACACTGATGCCTCCTTGCAGGGACTAGGGTGTGTTCTGATGCAGAATGAGCATGTGATTGCTTATGCATCAAGACAGTTAAAGTCTCATGAGGAAAACTATCCTGTTCATGATCTGGAATTAGCAGCGATCGTTTTTGCTTTGAAAATCTGGCGCCATTATCTGTATGGTGAGCGATTTGAGATTTTCACCGATCATAAGAGTTTGAAGTATCTGTTCACTCAGGCTGAGTTGAACATGCGTCAGCGTCGTTGGATGGATCTACTCAAAGATTACGATTGTGAGATCAAGTATCATCCAGGATCTGCGAATCTCACGGCCGATGCTCTTAGTCGCAAGGTGAGGTTATCTGCTCTTCAGACTTGTGCTGTATCTGGGATTATTCAGGATTTCTGTTCGATGGGATTCAATTGTAAGCATCGGAAGGGATCAGAGAGTATCCGTATAGCTACTATTTTGTCCGAGCCAGTTTTGTATTCTCGGATTAGAGATGCTCAGATGTCTGATTCTAAGATTCAGAAATTAGCTCGGTTGGCTGATGGAGATAATACTTCTGGTTTCCAATATCAGTCCGAGGGTCTTTTGTGCTTATCTGGTCGTGTTGTTGTACCGGAAGATGACACTTTGAGGGAAGAGATTTTGTCCCAGGCTCATCGTAGCAAGTTGAGTGTTCATCCAGGGAGCAACAAGATGTATAAGGATTTGAGGACTCGATTTTGGTGGAAAGGTATGAAACGTAATGTTTATCAGTATGTCTCCAAGTGCCTTGTCTGTCAGCAGGTGAAGGCTGAGTATCGACGACCTGGAGGTTTGTTGCAGAATCTTCCTATTCCGGAGTGGAAGTGGGAGCATATCACGATGGACTTCGTGACTCACTTGCCTATGTCTGTGGGGAATAGAGATGCTATCTGGGTGGTAGTGGATCGGCTTACTAAGTCTGCCCATTTTCTTCCGTGTAATAGAGATTTCACTTTCGATCGGATGGCACGGTTGTACATTCAGGAGATTGTACGGTTTCATGGTGTGCCCGTGAGTATCGTTAGTGACAGAGATCCTCGTTTTACATCTAGATTTTGGGGCAGCTTTCAGCAAGCTTTGGGCACTACCTTGAGTTTGAGTACTGCATATCACCCAGAGACTGACGGTCAGTCAGAGAGGACTATTCGTACTCTTGAGGATATGTTGAGATCTTGTGTGATGGATTTCGGGCCAACTTGGCAGGATCATCTGCCACTGATAGAGTTTGCATACAACAACAGTTTTCATAGGAGTATTGGTATGTCTCCGTTTGAAGCATTGTATGGTCGACGTTGTCGTACTCCTCTGTTCTGGGAAGAAGTCGGAGAACGACAGGTCGAGGGTCCAGAATTGATTCAGCAGGCCATGGACAAAGTTCTTGTGATCAAACAGCGGATTAAGACTGCTCAGGATCGACAAGCGAGTTATGCGAACTCCAAGCGCATACCTCTTCATTTTGATGCAGGCGAGAAAGTGTTTCTCAAGGTATCACCTTTTCGGAGGATTCTGAGATTTGGACTCAAAGGTAAGCTATCTCCGAGATTCATTGGTCCTTTTGAGATCTTAGAATGTGTGGGAGATTTGGCCTACAGATTAGCTTTGCCACCGTATCTGTCTAGTGTTCACAATGTGTTTCATGTGTCCTTGTTGAGACGATACGTAGCGGATGAGTCTCATGTTTTGCATCCGACAGAAGTTCAGCTGAATCCGGATTTGTCTTTTGTGGAAAGACCGGTTTCGATCTTAGACCGGAAGGATAAGGTACTGCGGAATAAGACTATTCCTCTTGTCTTAGTGCAGTGGCAGCGCCGAGGTACTGAAGAAGCTACTTGGGAACTAGAGAGTCGCATGCGGTCAGAGCATCCAGAGTTGTTCTAGTTGTAGTATTTTCAGTAATGATTGTAATTTCAGTTGTACTTTCAGTTGTAATTCATTCTTAAGATTGAATGTATTGTTGTTCAGAATTGTCATTCTTCAGACTCGATTTCGCGGACGAAATCCTTTTTAGGGGGGGAGAATGTAGTATCCCGATGCCTAATTTGAGTTAATTATTGGATTAATTATATTTCGTTGAGATCGGAAGGACCGAACCGAGTTCGGATCGTCTGAAGAGGGTTCGGATCGTCCGATCAGGGTTCGGATCGTCCGGAGACAGGTGGCTGGACACGTGGAAGACATGCAGAGTTCGGATCGTCCGATCAGGGTTCGGATCGTCCGAAGACAGGTGTCTGGACACGTGGAAGACATGCAGGGTTCGGATCGTCCGATAAGGGTTCGGAAGGTCCGAAGTGTACAGTGGATCGGATCGACCGAAGTGGATCGGATCGTCCGATCGTTGTCTATAAATAGAGGCGCGAGGCTTCATTTGTTACTCGCCAATTCCGAGTGTTCCAGAGCGTTTTAGTCGTTTCTGATGGGTTTCTAGTCTTTTCCCGAGGTTTAGGCACTAGCGGGGAGCTACTGGTTTTGTAGCGGAGCTGTGCTCTAGTTGGGAGCTAGCGACATCAGTGGGCTGACTACGGACGCAGACTTGATTCTAGGACTGATTGCTAGGATCTACTGGTTTGAGGTACGAAAGTACTATCCGAGATAGCAGGATTGAGTATGCTTTACTATGTGTTGCATGTTTATATGTTGCATTATTATCTGTCATATGATGCATGGTTTATTATGCGGCATTTGCATAATCATGTTGAGCCTGACTATTTTTGAGATAGCCTGTTGAGAGGGTGCTCAGCCCTCGTTTGTTGTGGATGGTTGGACCCTGTTGGCCGACGGTGGTCAGGTCACCGGTATATCCACAGGTTTATTTTGGTATGGGAGCCACCTCCTGGTGCGACGGCGCAGAGTGCTACATACCTTGATGTCATTTACCTGAGCAGTATTTCGATATACCTAGATCCTGGTATCCAGTACATTTTGCATACATGCATGTCATAGTCTTGTATACTCATGCTTTCGGTGCTGAGCGTTTTATGCTCACGTCCTCGGTTTATCTCTGTTTTGGACACACTATTCGATGGGGCAGGTCTCAGGTTGGACGGTCCAGGAGGGAGTGGACAGGGAGCTGGCAGAGGTTGACCTGTAGTTGTTGGTATTTGTTCTTGGTATTTAGTTCGATCTGGTTGTTTAAGTATTTTGTACTTACAGATTCGATTGGGTTGTATTACTGTTTTTCCGCTGTTTACCTGATTCAGTTTTAAATGTTAATTTTGCATGCTTAAGTTCTGATTAGTAGGTGATTCTGGAACGGGTCACTTTAGAATCTCAGTCAATAACTTTCAAAAATCATAACAATTACAGAAACGGTATGTTCTTTAATCTGACTTCAATCCTATAATGTCTACGGTAGCAGAAACACCATATCTGAATCATATTCAAATCTGACAATATCATAAATTCAAATCTTGTCTAAACGTAACAAAACTTACGTCCAGTTGTGGCCTGCGTTGATAGGAACACAGTACCGAAGTCGGATTCAAAATCAGATAGACGGTTCGCTCATAAATCGATTTCGAAATGGCCGAACAAAGCTTTCCCTAACCTTTTCGATTTTCTTCTGCCAAAATCTTGTTAGAGTAGGTGCCCGTCGAGCCAATTGTTGGCCGAGTGTTCACAATGAAACTCTATGTATAAGCAGTCTTTATTTTAATAATATTTGAAATTATTATTTTGGCACATTTTTATCTGTATACCCATGCTAGTTGCATAGATAAAGCCCTTGAATATACAAATAGTAGAAAGAATATGAGATGCTCATATGATGAGTATCATGAAACTCATATTTGTAATACTGTATATTCTAAACGGTTCCTAGTCGATTCAGCCGCCACTAAGAAGGATATAGGCCGCTCGAGTTAGAGACTAGTATCTGCGATGTGAGTACCATGTTTCATTGGTAGGGGACATTGTGATGTCCGAGCATGCAGATAGGTGCTCCTGGTAGAGTGCACTGAACAACCCTCCATAAAAGGACTTTCCAAGTGGTTCTCACTTATCGAGTGGAAAAGTCCTGGTTTATGGTTGTACACCATTAGTCCTTATGACCCGGGACAACATTGAGACTCTATGTGCTAGCGTTTCACTTTGACTTGTTTACCGACTCTTATGGGGTCATCAGGTGGCAAGGTTGGGTGATCTGTCGAAACATATAGGAGTCGATGCATTGTAGTCGGGGATTCACCGCTTACCTTCGGGTATGGATATCCTATGTGTTATCATGTGTATGTAGGTTGAAATCTCTGGCCAGAGTATGGTGGTAATTATGAAAGGGGTTTCATAGATTACACCATCGATGCAACTACGACATGACACATAGTATCGATTCATTGACAACTCTCGATAAACCAATGGTTGTCGAATCGATCGGGATATACGAGTTGAAGGGACCGTACTGTACGCTAACCATAATAGAATGGTTCTTGCAGGCACTATCATTTGATACCTAGGGAATCATGTAAGCGATGCTGCTAGGCGTTTAACATGATTGGTTGGGTACTATCAGACTTGAGTTCTGACGTTCTTATTATCAAGGTGTTGATAAATAAGAATGGAGCAATTGGGGTATGCTCATATAAGGACATGTTTAGTCCGAATCACATGGAGATGTGAACCCACGGCTAGTTGTATCAATGAACCATTGAGGGCCACACAAGTACTAGCTTTCTAGATCCCGTTGAGAAGTAAAAATAGTTCAATGTGTTGAACGGCTTATAAAGGAGTTTATAAGCGTAAGGAAAATTAGAAGTATGACTTCTATAAAGGAGAAAATAGTTCAATGTGTTGAACGACTTATAAATGAGTTTATAAGTGTAAAGAAAAATAGAAGTATGACTTCTATGAGAGAAATGTAAATTTTAATTTATGGAAGTGTTCCTAAATTAAAATTTGGCCAAGTGAATAATGTATTTTGAAAATTGTGATTTTCATAAACATTATTATGGACTAAATTAAATTAATTCAAGTGTTGAATTAATTAAACACTAGTGGACCTAGTAGAGTCCAAAATAATTAAATTAATTCAAGTGTTGAATTAATTAAATTATATTGAGTCTTGTAGAGCTCAATTTAAATTAATTATTTAACTAGTGGGACTTGGGTAAATTCAAGTAATGTTTAATTAGTCTCAAATATGTTTGAGATAATTAAATTTAATCCATGGTTTTTAATGTGTTAAAAACCATATAATATGCATGCATGGGAGGTGAAAGATTGGGAGACTACTTTTTGAGTTTTCAAGGCATGGCATGCAACTTTTTGGAACACCTTTTCCCACAACCAAGGCTAGTCTTCCTTCCCTCCTCCCACACTCCCTCTTGGCCGAAATCTTCAACACAATTCTCTCCTTTTTCTTCATTTTTGTGTTCTTCAATTTTTGGAGAAAAACACTCACTTCTCAAAGAAAAATGCTAAACATTTTCTAGTGCAAGTGTAAGGTGGATCTACCTAGTTGGTGGTGGGCCTAATTTGAAGGAAAGATTCAAGGTAGGAGGAAGCTTGTAGATTTTTTCATGCCATACAAGAGCTAAGGTGTTTACACTTTAGTTGGAGCCATCATCAATCAATCTTTGAGATTGATAGGTACATTTCTTAACACACTATGAATGTCATTTTGTGTTTATTGTATTTGCTACACATTATATGAGAGGTGGCCGAAATTTTCTTGCTAGAAAATATGATTTTCGAAATTTTGTTGCTTCCGTTGCGCTTCCGGTCACCGTAACCGATCCCCTTTCAAGTGGTATCAGAGCTATGGTTACGTTTTTGTGTAGCAAATACAAGATATTATGTTGAGATTGATTTCTAACCGCTTGAGATATTTTTTGAATCAAAAATCAAGGCCATCTTGGAGCAAAATTTCGGCAGCAACATGCTGCCCATTTCGGGCACCTCGGGTTGCCCGAGGGGCTGCCCGAAACGGGCAGCAAGGGCTGCCCGAGGGGCTGTCCGAAATGCCCTATCAAAATAAAAAAAAAAAAAAATTTTGTTCGCCGGAATCCGGCGACGGAGCGCCGGCGACGGCGACGGCGATGACGACTAGGGTTTTCAAAATGTGTTTTGAAATATCAAAGTGTCATGGGCCTTGAGTTATTGGGCCATTGGATGGCCAACACATTTGTGATTTTAAATGGGTCAAAATATTTTTGGTGAAAAATAAGTTTTTGGGCCCTTAAGTTTAAAATTACAAAAGTTGCAAATTTCTCTCATAAAATAAATAATTGAAGTTTGACTTTAATTATTTATAGTAAATTGTGATTTATAAGAAATTCGGTTATAAATAAATTAATTGGAAAGTAGACAAAGGTGTTTGTATACTTTGTTAATTTAGTTTATAATCGTGGCGGTTAGTTATTAGATCAAGATATATAATATTGGATCAATTAATTATTGTGATAATTAATTGATGGTGTATGATATGTGATATTATGCATGAAGGATGATCAAAAGCCCAAGCACAATTTGCTAGGTGTATGCTAGGATATTTGATATTGAATGATTGTAATAATTATCAAATTTAAAGTGGGCTTGGTTTATGGCCCGTTCCCACCCCATGAGATGTATCACTATTTGCCATGGATATTTATTTGTAAATATTAGTATAGTGGATGATCAAGATTGGAAGATGGTGGCCATGATGATTATGAAGATCGAAGACATGTAAATATTGGAAGCTAATGTAATAGTTGCATTTGCATCCCGTGCATTTACCCTAGGATTGGACCTAGGCCCGTGTTTAGCTCACACGGGCCATTAGTATTGGGGCGATTGATCATCCTTGTTTTGTTTACTGTTTATAATATATGCATGATATGTTATAAATAATGAGTATGTGCGTTATTATTATGATAATAACAAAGTTGCATGAATCCGGCAAACATACGATCAAACATGGCGAGCTTTTAAAATAAAATTAATGATGAGACCTTTCAAAATTAAAAACCCTCATTTTGAATAAGATTCAAAATTAATATCAAGCCCGAAAAGGGGAATTATAAATTTGTTTATAATTTCCTTGTCTTCCATCGACAATGGGTGCATGATGAACGCTACCAGTACTCGGGGCTCGGCTCATATTATTGGGGGAGCTTTGGGTGCCGGAAAGCTGTGACATCCATTGACATGGTGATGTGAACTACGTGGAACTCCCATGATTTCGGCTCATATTATTGAGGGAACTCATGGCGACCGTCCATTAAGGTTCAACATCGATGGGTAAGGCTTGACACGTGAAGATGAACGACGTCATATTATTGGGTCCTAATCAAACGTGAGACAAAAGTTTACGTAGAGGGTTGCATTGTGATGCAATTGGAAACTACCTTTTAGGAATTGTGATTGGCTGATATTATTCGGGATCATAATTCGCTAATTGGACCTTACGTACCTACTGAGGAAAGGAGTTTCCCGTTTTCACTAGAGGGTAGTGAAAGATGTCAAAACAGTGGGAGCAAATATTTATGAAGTAAAAGTCCAAACTTCATATCTTACTAAATATTTTAAAATAGTCATCAACATTTATCTGTTTTACTTTTCAGTACAAGTTTTGACAATGTCTTCGATTCGCAATCCGATATCCGTAATACTCGACAAACACATATTAACTGGACCTAATTACCTCACTTGGCTAAGAAACCTGAAAATCGTCTTGAATTCGGAAAATGTAGCATATACACTGACTGAGTCGCCCCCTGTTGAGGCTCCGACTGACTGCAATCCTGAGGAATTGCAGGCTTACAAGGAATGGTGTGACCATGACTTGATAGCCAGGTGTTATATGCTGACTTCTATGAATGATGAGCTACAGAGGCGTTTTGAGGGTGCAAAGAGTGCTGCTGACATTCATTTGCACCTCAAGGAGCTCTTTGGAGAGCAAACTCGTCCTCTTAGGCATGCTACCGTCAAGGAGCTGATCACTTTACACATGCGAGATGGGGCCTCGGTCCATGAGCATGGCCTAAAGATGATCGGGCTCGTGGACAAGCTCGTTGTCCATGAGCATGGCCTAAAGATGATCGGGCTCGTGGACAAGCTCGTTGGCATGGATCTGATCTTGCCTTCGGAGTTGACCACCGACGTGTTGCTCTTATCGCTGCCTAGCTCATTTGATCCTTTTGTGGTGAACTTCAACATGAACAAGCTAGAACCGACCCTTGAGGAGTTGGTGAATATGCTTGTTACGTTTGAATCAACCATCAAGAAAGAGAAGTTGGTTCTTTATGTGGGTTCTTCATCTGGTACGAAGATTGATCCACATGGGAATGAAAAGAAGAGTTCTTTCCAACGTCCCAAGAAGAACGTGCCCTTGTTGAGGCAATCTCCGATTCCCGTTGAGGCAGCCAGACCAGTTAAGGCTGACAAGACTGATGATGTATGTCATCACTGCAAGAAGCCTGGACATTGGAGGCGTAATTGCAAAGAATATCTTGCCCAGAAAAGTTCTGGAAATGGTATGTTCTACATTAAATAAACATTTCAATTAACTCTACTTCTTGGGTATTGGATACCAAAGGTTGATCACATCTCTGTAATGTGTTGCAGGTGATGGGAAGAAGTAAGAGGATTAGAGAAGGTGAGACCTTCTTGGGGATGGGATATGGAGCAAGAGTTGCTGCCAAGACCTTAAAAAATGTTTACTTATTGTTGAACAATGACTTTAAGTTAATTTTAAGAGATGTTTTGTTTGTACCTGTTTGGTGTAAAACATTGTTTCCATTTCTATTATAATAAAAATGGATATTCTTGTTTATTTAGCAAAGGTGTTTGCAACATTTACAATAATGAATGTTTAATTGGTACTTGAGAACTTGAAAACGATCTCTATAACTTAAAATTAAAAGATATTCCATTAAATGTCCATTCAAAGGCATACACCATATGAGATATGGATGGGTAAGCCTTCTAAGTATTCTTATCTTAGAATATGGGGTGCCCTGCTTATGAAGCAGGTAGTGGGTGATAAATTGGATAGTCGATCCATTTTATGTTACTTTGTGGGATATCCAATGAATTCGGTTGGATACTACTTCTATCATCCTCAAGAAACAAAGGTGTTTGTTTCTAGGAATGCAACCTTTTTGGAAAAGGAATTTCTATTGGATAGAAAATGGGAGATGATAGAACTCGAAGAGGTTCGAGAGACACCCACAATTATAGAACCCACACCCGAAGAGCCAAGTGAGGAGATACAAGCTCCTAAAAGATCCGAGAAAGTCTCGAGACCACCTATGATGTATGGTCAGCTTCTTGAAGAGGGCCATGATGAGCCTAACCATGGATGTGATCCGTGGACCTTCAAGGAAGCGTTATCTGATGTCGATTCATCCAAATGACTTGAAGCTATGGAATCTGAGATGAATTCCATGCAGTCGAACCAAGTGTGGGATCTTATAGATCCACCTGAGGGAACGGTTCCCATAGGGACTTGGGCGGATGGGAAGGTATTGACCTTCAAGGCGCGATTGGTGGCAAAAGGATATACTCAAAGAAATGGAGTTGACTTTGAGGAAACCTTTTCACCAGTTGCAATGTTCAAGTGCATAAGGATTTTGCTAGCCATAGCTGCATGGTATGACTATGAGATATGGCAGATGGATGTCAAGACAGCCTTTCTTAATAGGGATATTAAGGAAGAGATTTACATGTCTCAAACCTGGAGGGTTTACATCTATCGGAAGTGAGCATATGGTATGCAAACTTCAAAGATCTATTTATGGTCTAAAGCAGGCATCTAGGAGTTGGAAACTCAGATTCGATAGTACAAACAAAGAGTTGATTTACTAAGAATCCTAAGGAACCCTGTGTATAAGAAGGTCAGTGGGAGTGTTGTGACATTCCTGGTGCTTTATGTTGATGACATTCTACTCATTGGGAATGATGTAGGAATGTTGCAATCAACTAAGATATGGTTAGCGAGTAAGTTCTCGATGCAGGACTTGGGTGAAGCATCTTTTGTATTGTGATACAGATCTTTAGAGATAGATCGAGAAGATTGCTTGGTCTCACCCATTCCACATACATTGATACCATCGTGAAGCGGTTCTCGATGGATAAGTCCAAGAGAGGACATCTACCAATGTGTCATGGCGTGTCCCTATCCAAGTCTGTCTTTCAAGACAGATGCAGAGATAGCGGCGATGACAAAGCATTCCTTATGCATCTGCGATTGGTAGCATCATGTATGGGATGATATCTACACGTCCTGATGTGGCTTTCGCACTAAGTGTAGTGAGTAGATATCAATCGAACCCTGGTCTTCCACACTGGAAAGTTGTGAAAGACATCCTCAAGTATTTGAGAAGGACCAATAAATTGTTCTTGGTCTATGGGGTGGAGAACTGAAATTGGAAGGCTATACCGACTCTAGCTTCCAAAGCGATTTCGATGACTCGCAGTCAACCTCTAGGTTTGTATTCATGCTCAATGGTGCTGTTGTCTCTTGGAAGAGTTCCAAGCAAGACAATACTGCGGATTCCAGCACAGAGGCCGAATACATTGTTGCATCAGATGCAACAAGGGAGGCTGTTTGGATAAGGAATTTCGTCTAAGAGTTGGACGTCATTCCTAATGGAGTTGCTCCTATCCCGGTGTTGTGTGACAACACGGGAGCTTTAGCTCAAGCAAAGGAGCCAAGGTCTCATCAGAAGTCCAAACAAGTATTGAGAAAGTACCACATCCTCGTAGAGATTGTGGAAAGTGGAAGAAGTGTCTATTGACAAAGTCGGCTCCGCAGATTATGTTGTTGATCCACTAATTAGGCCTTTACCTGGACCATTATTCGACAAGCATCGCGAATCAATGGGTTTTAAGCATATGGGTAGTTGGATCTAATGCAAGTGGGAGATTGTTAGAGTAGGTGCCCGTCGAGCCAATTGTTGGCCGAGTGTTCACAATGAAACTCTATGTATAAGCAGTCTTTATTTTAATAATATTTGAAATTATTATTTTGGCACATCTTTATCTGTATACCCATGCTAGTTGCATAGATAAAGCCCTTGAATATACAAATAGTAGAAAGAATATGAGATGCTCATATGATGAGTATCATGAAACTCATATTTGTAATACTGTATATTCTAAACGGTTCCTAGTCGATTCAGCCGCCACTAAGAAGGATATAGGCCGCTCAAGTTAGAGACTAGTATCTGCGATGTGAGTACCATGTTTCATTGGTAGGGGACATTGTGATGTCCGAGCATGCAGATAGGTGCTCCTGGTAGAGTGCACTGAACAACCCTCCATAAAAGGACTTTCCAAGTGGTTCTCACTTATCGAGTGGAAAAGTCCTGGTTTATGGTTGTACACCATTAGTCCTTATGACCCGGGACAACATTGAGACTCTATGTGCTAGCGTTTCACTTTGACTTGTTTACCGACTCTTATGGGGTCATCAGGTGGCAAGGTTGGGTGATCTGTCGAAACATATAGGAGTCGATGCATTGTAGTCGGGGATTCACCGCTTACCTTCGGGTATGGATATCCTATGTGTTATCATGTGTATGTAGGTTGAAATATCTGGCCAGAGTATGGTGGTAATTATGAAAGGGGTTTCATATATTACACCATCGATGCAACTACGACATGACACATAGTATCGATTCATTGACAACTCTCGATAAACCAATGGTTGTCGAATCGATCGGGATATACGAGTTGAAGGGACCGTACTGTACGCTAACCATAATAGAATGGTTCTTGCAGGCACTATCATTTGATACCTAGGGAATCATGTAAGCGATGCTGCTAGGCGTTTAACATGATTGGTTGGGTACTATCAGACTTGAGTTCTGACGTTCTTATTATCAAGGTATTGATAAATAAGAATGGAGCAATTGGGGTATGCTCATATAAGGACATGTTTAGTCCGAATCACATGGAGATGTGAACCCACGGCTAGTTGTATCAATGAACCATTGAGGGCCACACAAGTACTAGCTTTCTAGATCCCGTTGAGAAGTAAAAATAGTTCAATGTGTTGAACGGCTTATAAAGGAGTTTATAAGCGTAAGGAAAATTAGAAGTATGACTTCTATAAAGGAGAAAATAGTTCAATGTGTTGAACGACTTATAAATGAGTTTATAAGTGTAAAGAAAAATAGAAGTATGACTTCTATGAGAGAAATGTAAATTTTAATTTATGGAAGTGTTCCTAAATTAAAATTTGGCCAAGTGAATAATGTATTTTGAAAATTGTGATTTTCATAAACATTATTATGGACTAAATTAAATTAATTCAAGTGTTGAATTAATTAAACACTAGTGGACCTAGTAGAGTCCAAAATAATTAAATTAATTCAAGTGTTGAATTAATTAAATTATATTGAGTCTTGTAGAGCTCAATTTAAATTAATTATTTAACTAGTGGGACTTGGGTAAATTCAAGTAATGTTTAATTAGTCTCAAATATGTTTGAGATAATTAAATTTAGTCCATGGTTTTTAATGTGTTAAAAACCATATAATATGCATGCATGGGAGGTGAAAGGTTGGGAGACTACTTTTTGAGTTTTCAAGGCATGGCATGCAACTTTTTGGAACACCTTTTCCCACAACCAAGGCTAGTCTTCCTTCCCTCCTCCCACACTCCCTCTTGGCCGAAATCTTCAACACAATTCTCTCCTTTTTCTTCATTTTTGTGTTCTTCAATTGTTGGAGAAAAACACTCACTTCTCAAAGAAAAATGCCATACATTTTCTAGTGCAAGTGTAAGGTGGATCTACCTAGTTGGTGGTGCGCCTAATTTGAAGGAAAGATTCAAGGTAGGAGGAAGCTTGTAGATTTCTTCATGCCATACAAGAGCTAAGGTGTTTACACCTTAGTTGGAGCCATCATCAATCAATCTTTGAGATTGATAGGTACATTTCTTAACACACTATGAATGTCATTTTGTGTTTATTGTATTTGCTACACATTATATGAGAGGTGGCCGAAATTTTCTTGCTAGAAAATATGATTTTCGAAATTTTGTTGCTTCCGTTGCGCTTCCGGTCACCGTAACCGATCCCCTTTCAAATCTGAAGGTTTGCATGTGTATATATATATATATATACATCCACGACATGCAAGAGAGCAAGTGGCATCGTGCATGTTCAGCACGTTTCGCGCATATGCGCCAATAATGTCGCGCATATGCGTCGGTAGCTCACACCAGCATTTTGCCAACTCGCGCATATGCGCCATTTATGTCGCGCATATGCGCCAATCATTCTGCCTAACCCGCGCATATGCGCCATTTAGGTCGCGCATATGCGCCAATCCTTCTTGACCTTCCGCGCATATGCGCCACTAATCTCACGCATATGCGCCAAGGCTTCTGGAGGTGTCGCGCATATGCGCGCATGTCTTCGCGCATGTGCGCCAACCTTACTGTGATTCTCGCGCATGTGCGCCAATCTTGATCGCGCATGTGCGCCAACACATAAATTTGCACACATAATTTACACCTTTCTTATGTGTTCTAGTCCAATTCGTTTCGTCTATAATTATCTCAATTACTTCAATAATCATTCCAGATTAATTATCAATTACGGTAATCATACCCAATTCATTTCAGATTACGGTAATTAAATTCTCGGGCATTACAGCACATTTTATAGCTTGTCATAAAACCGATGATGCTTCAAACATTGCGGATTTGTTCTTTAGATAAGTCGTTATGTTGCATGGCATGCCTAGGACTATTGTTTCTGGTCGCGATGTTAAATTCTTGAGTTACTTTTGGTAGACTTTATGGGCTAAACTTGGCACAAAATTGTTGTTTTCTACAGGAACACCTTTGCGTGCTATTCTTAAAAAGAACTTGGATTGACATTTCTATGGATTTTATTTTTGGGTTTCCTAGGACTAAGAAGGGGAGGGATTCTATTTTTGTTTTTGTGGATAGATTCTCTAAGATGGCACATTTTATAGCTTGTCATAAAACCGAAGATGCTTCAAACATTGCGGATTTGTTCTTTAGATAAGTCGTTAGGTTGCATGGCATGCCTACGACTATTGTTTCTGGTCGCGATGTTAAATTGTTGAGTTACTTTTTGGGTAGACTTTATGGGCTAAACTTGGCACAAAATTGTTGTTTTCTACTGCTTGTCATCCTTAAACGGATGGACAAACTAAAGTTGTCAATAGAACTTTGGGAACACTTTTGTGTGCTATTCTTAAAAAGGACTTTGATTGACATTTCTACGGACTTTATTTTGGGTTGCCTAGGACTAAGAAGGGTAGGAATTCTATTTTTGTTGTTGTGGATAGATTCTCTAAGATGGCACATTTTATAGCTTGTCATAAAACCGATGATGCTTCAAACATTGCGGATTTGTTCTTTAGATAAGTCGTTAGGTTGCATGGCATGCCTACGACTATTGTTTCTGGTCGCGATGTTAAATTGTTGAGTTACTTTTTGGGTAGACTTTATGGGCTAAACTTGGCACAAAATTGTTGTTTTCTACTACTTGTCATCCTCAAAAGGATGGACAAACTGAAGTTGTCAATAGAACTTTGGGAACACTTTTGCGTGCTATTCTTAAAAAGGACTTTGATTGACATTTCTACGGACTTTATTTTGGGTTGCCTAGGACTAAGATGAGTAGGAATTCTATTTTTGTTGTCGTGGATAGATTCTCTAAGATGGCACATTTTATAGCTTGTCATAAAACCGATGATGCTTCAAACATTGCGGATTTGTTCTTTAGATAAATCGTTAGGTTGCATGGCATGCCTACGACTATTGTTTCTGGTCGCGATGTTAAATTGTTGAGTTACTTTTTGGGTAGACTTTATGGGCTAAACTTGGCACAGAATTGTTGTTTTCTACTACTTGTCATCCTCAAACGGATGGACAAACTGAAGTTGTCAATAAAACTTTGGGAACACTTTTGCGTGCTATTCTTAAAAAGAACTTGGATTGACATTTCTATGGACTTTATTTTGGGGTTGCCTAGGACTAAGACGGGGAGGGATTCTATTTTTGTTGTTGTGGATAGATTCTCTAAGATGGCACATTTTATAGCTTGTCATAAAACCGATGATGCTTCAAACATTGCGGATTGGTTCTTTAGAGAAGTCGTTAGGTTGAATGGCATGACTAGGACTATTGCTTCTGATCGCGATGTTAAATTCTTGTGTTACTTTTTGAATACTTTATGGGCTAAACTTAGCACAAAATTGTTGTTTTCTACTACTTGTCATCCTCAAACGGATGGACAAACTGAACGTGTTATTCTTAAAAAGAACTAGGATTGACATTTCTATGGTCTTTATTTTGGGTTGCCTAGGACTAAGAAGGGGAGGGATGAAAGGGGATCGGTTACAATGACCGGAAGCGCAACGGAAGTTTAAAAATCGAATCTTTATGGAAGAAATTTCGGCCACCCTTATAATGTGTAGCAAATAAAATAAAACACAAAAATGACATTCATAGTGTGTTTAGAATTTTACCGATCAATCACAAGGATTGTTGTATGGCTCCAACTAAGGTGTAAACACCTTAGCTCTTCAATGGTAGAAACTATCTTCAAGCATCCTTTGAGCACTCCTTGCTCAACTATTAAGCCCACCACCAACTAGGTAGATCCCATCTGAATTTGCACTAGAAAACTAAGAGGATTTTTCAAAGAGAAGAATTTTCTTTCCTCAACACTTGAAGAAGAAAAAATGGAGAAAAACTTTGGAGAGAACTGCTTCAATATTTCGGCCATGGTCAGTGTCAATGAGGGGGAAGGGAGACTTGTCTTGGTCTTGAAAAAAGCAAAAGGCAAAGGTAGCATGCCAAGCCTTGATATTTGAAAAAGTTGTCTCCAACTCTTCACCTCCCATGCATGCAATATTATATGGTTTTTAACAAATTAAAAACCCATGGACCTAATTTAATTATCTCAAACATTTTTGAGATTAATTAAACATTACTTGAATTTACTCAAGTCCACTAGTTAAATAATTTATTTAAATTGAGCTCTACAAGACTCAATATGATTTAATAAATTCAACACTTGAATGAATTTAATTATTTGGACTCTACTAGGTCCACTAGTGTTTAATTAATTCAACACTTGAATTAATTTAATTTAGTCCATAGTGATGTTTATGAAAATCACAATTTTAAAATACATTATTCTCTCATAGAAGTCATAATTCTATTTTTCTTTACGCTTATAAACTCATTTATAAGCCGTTCAACACATTGAATTATTTTCTCTTCTCAACGGGATCTAGAAAGCTAGTACTTGTGTGGCCCTCAATGGTTCATTGATACAACTAGCCGTGGGTTCACATCTCCATGTGATTCGAACTAAACATGTCCTTATATGAGCATACCCCAATTGCTCCATTCTTATTTATCAACTCCTTGATAACAAGAATGTCAGAACTCAAGTCTGATAGTACCCAACCAACTATGTTAAACGCCCAGCAGCATCGCTTAGATGATTCCCTAGGTATCAAATGATAGTGCCTGCAAGAACCATTCAATTATGGTTAGCGTACAGTACGGTCTCTTCAACTCATATATCCCGACCGATTCGATAACCATTGGCTTATCGAAAGTTATCAATGAATCGATAATATGTGTCATGTTGTAGTTGCATCGATGGTGTAATCTATGAAACCCCTTTCATAGTTACCACCATACTCTGATCAGAGATTTCAACCTACACATACATGAGAACACATAGGATATCCATACCCGAAGGTAAGCGATGAATCCCCGACTACAATGCATCGACTCCTATATGTTTCGACAAAACACCCAACCTTGCCACCTGATGACCCCTTGAGAGTCGGTAAACAAGTCAAAGTGTAATGCTAGCACATAGAGTCTCAATGTTGTCCCGGGTCATAAGGACTAATGGTGTACAACCATAAACCAGGACGTTTTGACTCGATAAGTGAGAACCACTTGGAAAGTCCTTTTATGGAGGGTTGTTCAGTGCACTCTACCAGGAGCACCTATCTGCATGCTCGGACATCACAATGTCCCCTACCAATGAAACATGGTACTCACATCGCAGATACTAGTCTCGAACTCTAGCGGCCTATATACTTCTTAGCGGCGGCTGAATCGACTAGGAACTGTTTAGAATATACAGTATTCCAAATATGAGTTTCATGATACTCATCAAATGAGCATCTCATATTCTTTCTACTATTTGTATATTCAAGGGCTTTATCTATGCAACTAGCATGGGTATACAGATAAAGATTTGTCAAAACAATAATTTCAAATATTAATAAAATAAAGATTGCTTATACATAGAGTTTCATTGTGAACACTCGGCCAACACTTGGCTCGACGGGCACCTACTCTAACAATCTCCCACTTACACTAGAGCCAACTACCCATATGCTTCAAACACATTGATTCGTGATCCATCTCGAATAATGGTCCAGGTAAAGGCTTAGCTAGTGGATCAGCAACATTATCTGCGGAGCCGACTATGTCAAAAGACACTTCTTCCTCTTTCCACAATCTCTCCGAGGATGTGGTACTTTCTCAATACATGTTTGGACTTCTGATGAGACCTTGGTTCCTTTGCTTGAGCTAAAGCTCCCGTGTTGTCACACAACACCGGGAGAGGAGCAACTCCATTAGGAATGACGTCCAACTCTTAGAAGAAATTCCTTATCCAAACAGCCTCCCTTGTTGCATCTGATGCAACAATGTATTCGGCCTCTGTGCTGGAATCCGCAGTATTGTCTTGCTTGGAACTCTTCCAAGAGACAGCAGCACCATTGAGCATGAATACAAATCCAGAGGTTGACTTCGAGTCATCGATATCGCTTTGGAAGCTAGAGTCGGTATAGCCTTCCAATTTCAGTTATCCACCCCATAGACCATGAACAATTTATTGGTCCTTCTCAACTACTTGAGGATGTCTTTCACAGCATTCCAATGTGGAAGACCAGGGTTCGACTGATATCTATTCACTACACTTAGTGCGAAAGCCACGTCAGGACGTGTAGATATCATCTCATACATGATGCTACCAATCGTAGATGCATAAGGAATGCTTGTCATCGCCGCTATCTCTGCATTATTCTTGGGAGACAGACTTGGATAGGGACACGCCATGACACATTGGTAGATGTCGTCTCTTGGACTCATCCATTGAGAACCGCTTCACGATGGTATCAATGTATGTGGACTGAGTGAGACCAAGCAATCTTCTTGATCTATCTCTATAGATCTGTATTCCCAATACAAAAGATGCTTCGCCCAAGTACTGTATCGAAAACTTACTTGCTAACCATATCTTAGTTGATTGCAACATTCCTACATCATTCCCAATGATTAGAATGTCATCAACATAAAACACCAGGAATGTCACAACACTCCCACTGACCTTCTTATACAGACATGGTTCCTCAGGATTCTTATCAAAACCAAACTCTTTGATTGTACTGTCGAATCTGAGGTTCCAACTCCTAGATGCCTGCTTTAGACCATAAATAGTCTTTGAAGTTTGCATACCATATGCTCACTTCCGATAGATGTAAATCTTCCAGGTTTGAGACATGTAAATCTCTTCCTTAATATCCCCATTAAGAATAGCTGTCTTGACAACCATCTGCCATATTTCATAGTCATACCATGCAGCTATGGCTAGCAATATCCTTATAGACTTGAACATTGCAACTGGTGAAAAGGTTTCCTCAAAGTCAACTCCTTGTCTTTGAGTATATCATTTTGCCACCAATCGCTCCTTGAAGGCCAATACCTTCCCATCCGTCCCAAGTTTCCTCTTGTAAATCCATTTACATCCTATGGGAACAATTTCCTCAGGTGGATCCACGAGATTCCACACTTGGTTTGAATGCATGGAATTCATCTCAGATTCCATCGCTTCAACCACTTGGATAAATCGGCATCAGATAATGCTTCCTTGAAGGTCCTTGGATCACATTCAAGGTTAGGCTCATCATGGCCCTCTTCAAGAAGCAAACCATACCTCAAAGGTGGTCTCGAGACTCTCCCGTATCTTCTAGGAGCTTGTATCTCCTCTCTTGGCTCTTCGGGTGTGGGTTCTATAATTGTGGGTGTCTCTCGAACCTCTTCGAGTTCTGTCATCTCCCCTTTTCTATCCAATAGAAAATTCCTTTTCCAAAAAGGTTGCATTCCTAGAAACAAACACTTTTGTTTCTTGGGCATGATAGAAATGATATCCAACTGAATTCCTTGGATATCCCACAAAGAAACATAAAATGGATCGACTATCCAATTTGTCTCCCACTACCTGCTTCACATAAGCAGGGCACCCCCATATTCTAAGACAAAAATATTTGGGAGGCTTACCCATCCATATCTCATATGGTGTCTGCTTTTGAATGGACATTTAGTGGAATATCTTTCAATTTTAAGTTATAGAGATCGTTTTCAAGTTCTCTAGTACCAATCAAACATTCATTCATGTAAATGTTGCAAACACCTTTGCAAAATAAACAAGAATATCCAATTTTATAACCATAGAAATGGAAACAATGTTTTTCACAAAATTAGGTACAAACAAAACTGTTAGAGTAAGTGCCCGTCGAGCTAAGTGTTGGCCGAGGTTCACAATGAAACTCTATGTATAAGCAATCTTTATTTTAATAATATTTGAAATTATTGTTTTGGCACATCTTTATCTGTATACCCATGCTAGTTGCATAGATAAAGCCCTTGAATATACAAATATTAGAAAGAATATTATATGCTCATATGATGAGTATCATGAAACTCATATTTGGAATACTGTATATTCTAAACAGTTCCTAGTCGATTCAGCCACCGCTAAGAAGGATATAGGCCGCTAGAGTTCGAGACTAGTATCTGCGATGTGAGTACCATGTTTCATTGGTAGGGGACATTGTGATGTCCGAGCATGCAGATAGGTGCTCCTGGTAGAGTGCACTGAACAATCCTCCATAAAGGACTTTCCAAGTGGTTCTCACTTATCGAGTGGAAATGTCCTGGTTTATGGTTGTACACCATTAGTCCTTATGACTCGGGACAACATTAAGACTCTATGTACTAGCATTACACTTTGACTTGTTTACCGACTCTCAAGGCGTCATCAGGTGGCAAGGTTGGGTGTTCTGTCGAAACATATAGGAGTCGATGCATTGTAGTCAGGGATTCACCGCTTACCTTCGGGTATGGATATCCTATGTGTTATCATGTGTATGTAGGTTGAAATCTCTGATCAGAGTATGGTGGTAATTATGAAAGGGGTTTCATAGATTACACCATCGATGCAACTACGACATGACACATAATATCGATTCATTGACAACTCTCGATAAACCAATGGTTGTCGAATCGATCGAATATATGAGTTGAAGGGACCGTACTGTACGCTAACCATAATTGAATGGTTCTTCCAGGCACTATCATTTGATACATAGGGAATCATGTAAGCGATGCTGTTAGGCGTTTAACATGATTGGTTGGGTACTATCAGACTTGAGTTCTGACGTTCTTGTTATCAAGGGGTTGATAAGTAAGAATGGAGCAATTGGGGTATGCTCATATAAGGACATGTTTAGTCCGAATCACATGGAGATGTGAACCCACGGCTAGTTGTATCAATGAACCATTGAGGGCCACACATGTATTAGCTTTCTAGATCCCATTGAGAAGTAAAAATAGTTCAATGTGTTGAACGGCTTATAAAAGCGTTTATAAGCGTAAGGAAAATTAGAAGTATGACTTCTAAAAAGGAGAAATTAGTTAAATAAGTTGAACGGATTATAAATGAGTTTATAAGCGTAGGGAAAAATAGAAGTATGACTTCTATGAGAGAAATGTAAATTTTAATTTATGGAAGTGTTCCTAAATTAAAAATTGGCCAAGTGAATAATGTATTTGAAAATTGTTATTTTCATAAACATTATTATGGACTAAATTAAATTAATTCAAGTGTTGAATTAATTAAACACTAGTGGACCTAGTAGAGTGTGAGAAAAGCAAAAAGCAAAAGGTGCATGCCTTGCATTGAAAACTCAAAAAGTAATCCCCAACTCTTCACCTCCCCAAGCATGCAAGTTGAGTGGGCTTGTAACTTTTACAAGGCCCATGGACTATTTAAATTGTCTCGAACATATTTGAGCCCAATTAGACTTTACTTGATATCGCCCCAATACTAATGGCCCGAAAATTCCCCCAAAAAGCCTTGGTATTTTGTCGGAATTTTCGGGCCATTAGTATTGGGGCGATATCAAGTAAAGTCTAATTGGGCACAAATTTGTTTGAGACAATTTAAATAGTCCATGGGCCTTGTAAAAGTTACAAGCCCACTCAACTTGCATGCTTGGGGAGGTGAAGAGTTGGGGATTACTTTTTGAGTTTTCAATGCAAGGCATGCACCTTTTGCTTTTTGCTTTTCTCACAAGACTCCTCTTCAAGGGCACGCTCTTCTTGGGGCGCTGGAAAGAACGCTTCTTTCCCTTCCCAGGTGGACCGGTCTTCGTTCCAGATGAAGAGCCCACATAAAGAACCAGCTTCTCCTTTTTGATTGTGGACTCAAAGGTCACAAGCATGTTCACCAACTCTTCAAGACTTGGCTCAAGCTTGTTCATATTGAAATTCACCACAAAAGGATCGAACGAGCTCGTAGTAGCAGCCACACCAGTGAAGGCTGAGAAGACAGTTGACATCTGTCATCACTGCAAGAAGCCTGGACATTGGAGGCGTAACTGCAGGGAATATCTTGCGCAGAAGGGTTCTGGCAAAGGTATGTTCTATATTGAAGTAAATATCTCGATTAGCTCTGATACCACTTGAAAGCGGACCGGTTACGGTGGCCGGAAGCGCAAAGGAAGTCAAAAATTTTAATTTTATGCTTAAAATTTCGGCCACCCTAGGTTTTGTGCAATATTTACAAAATAACACCATACATAGGATGTTAAAGAGATTTACCTATCAACCCCTTGAGGTTGATGTTTGGCTCCAACTAAAGTGTAAACACTTTAGCTCTTGATGGATGAAGATCAACAAGCTCCTCCAACTCCAAAATAAAGCCCACCACTAGAAAGGTAAACCCCCTCAAATATTGCACTAGAAATATTTGAGGATTTATCAAAGAGAAGGCTTTTATTCTCCAACACTTGAAGAACAAAAGAAGAAAAATTTTGAGAGAAAAATGTGGTGCAATTTTCGGCCAAGTGAGATGTAGAATTAGGGGAGTGAAGTCCTATCTTGGTTGTGGGAAAAGTGGAAAAAGTTGTCTTGCATGCCATACGATTTTTTTATTCAAAGTAATCAAGACTCTTCACCTCCCAAGCATGCAAAACCTAATGGGCTTGTACCTATTACAAGGCCCATGGACTTTTAATTGTCTCAAACATTTTGAGCCCAATTATACTTTACTTGATTTTACTCAAGCCCACTAGTTTAAATAATTAATTTCAATTGGGCTCTACAAGGCCCAATGTTATTTAATTAATCCAACACTTGAATTAATTTAATTATTTGGACTCTACTAGGCCCACTAGTGATTAATTAATTCAACACTTGAATTAATTTAATTTAGTCCATAATAATGTTTATGAAAATCACAATTTTTCAAATACATTATTCACTTGGCCAAATTTTAATCTAGGAACACTTCCATAAATTAAAATTTATATTTCTCTCATAGAAGTCATACTTCTATTTTTCTTTACGCTTATAAACACATTTATAAGCCGTTCAACATATTGAACTATTTTACTTCTCATCGGGATTTACAAAGCTAGTACTTGTGTGGCCCTCAATGGTTCATTGATACAACTAGCCGTGGGTTCACATCTCCATGTGATTCGGACTAAACATGTCCTTATTCGAGCATACCCCAATTGCTCCATTCTTACTTATCAACTCCTAGATAATAAGAACATCAGAACTCAAGTCTGATAGTACCCAACCAATCACGTTAAACGCCTAGCAGCATCGCTTACGTGATTCCCTAGGTATCACATGATAGTGCCTGCAAGAACCATTCAATTATGGTTAGCGTACAGTACGGTCCCTTCAACTCATATATCCCGACCGATTCGACAACTATTGGTTTATCGAGAGTTGTCAATGAATCGATACTATGTGTCATGTTGTGGTTGCATCGATGGTGTAATCTATGAAACCCCTTTCATAATTACCACCATACTCTGATCAGAGATTTCAAGCCACACATACATGAGAACACATAGGATATCCATACCCGTAGGTAAGCGGTGAATCCCCGCCTACAATGCATCGACTCCTATATGTTTCGCCGTAACACCCAACCTTGCCACCTGATGAACCCATAAGAGTCGGTAAACAAGTCAAAGTGAAACGCTAGCACATAGAGTCTCAATGTTGTCCCGGGTCATAAGGACTAATGGTGTACAACCATAAACTAGGACCTTTCCACTCGATAAGTGAGAACCACTTGGAAAGTCCTTTATAGAGGGTTGTTCAGTGCACTCTACCAGGAGCACCTATCTGTATGCTCGGACATCACAATGTCCCCTACCAATGAAACATGGTACTCACATCGCAGATACTAGTCTCTAACTCGAGCGGCCTATATCCTTCTTAGTGGCGGATGAATCGACTAGGAACCGTTTAGAATATACAGTATTCCAAATATGAGTTTCATGATACTCATCATATGAGCATCTCATATTCTTTCTACTATATGTATATTCAAGGACTTTATCTATGCAACTCGCATGGGTATAAAGATAAAGATGCGCCAAATTAATAAATCCAAATGGAGTTGCTCCTATCCCGGTGATGTGCGACAACACGGGAGCCATAGCTCAGGCGAAGGAGCCAAGGTCTCATCAGAAGTCCAAACACGTATTGAGAAAGTACCACATCCTCAGAGAGATCGTGGAAAGAGGAGATGTCACGATTGACAAAGTCGGCTCCGCAGATAATGTTGCTGATCCACTAACTAAGCCTTTACCAGGACCATCATTCGAGATGCATCACGAATCAATGGGTCTAAAGTATATGGGTAGTTGGATCTAGTGCAAGTGGGGGATTGTTAGAGTAGGTGCACATCGAGCCAAGTGTTGGCCGACTGTTCACGATGAAACTCTTTGTATAAACGATCTTATTGTTAGAGTAGGTGCCCGTCGAGCCAAGTGTTGGCCGAGTGTTCACAATGAAACTCTATGTATAAGCAATCTTTAATTTAGTACTATTTGATATTATTATTTTGGCACATCTTTATCTATATACCCATGCTAGTTGCATAGATAAAGCCCTTGAATATACAAATAGTAGAAAGAATATGAGATGCTCATATGATGAGTATCATGAAACTCATATTTGTAATACTGTATATTCTAAACGGTTCCTAGTCGATTCAGCTGCCACTAAGAAGGATATAGGCCGCTCGAGTTAGAGACTAGTATCTGCGATGTGAGTACCATGTTTCATTGGTAGGGGACATTATGATGTCCGAGCATGCAGATAGGTGCTCCTGGTAGAGTGCACTGAACAATCCTCCATAAAGGACTTTCCAAGTGGTTCTCACTTATCGAGTGGAAATGTCCTGGTTTATGGTTGTACACCATTAGTCCTTATGACTCGGGACAACATTAAGACTCTATGTACTAGCATTACACTTTGACTTGTTTACCGACTCTCAAGGCGTCATCAGGTGGCAAGGTTGGGTGTTCTGTCGAAACATATAGGAGTCGATGCATTGTAGTCAGGGATTCACCGCTTACCTTCGGGTATGGATATCCTATGTGTTATCATGTGTATGTAGGTTGAAATCTCTGATCAGAGTATGGTGGTAATTATGAAAGGGGTTTCATAGATTACACCATCGATGCAACTACGACATGACACATAATATCGATTCATTGACAACTCTCGATAAACCAATGGTTGTCGAATCGATCGAATATATGAGTTGAAGGGACCGTACTGTACGCTAACCATAATTGAATGGTTCTTCCAGGCACTATCATTTGATACATAGGGAATCATGTAAGCGATGCTGTTAGGCGTTTAACATGATTGGTTGGGTACTATCAGACTTGAGTTCTGACGTTCTTGTTATCAAGGGGTTGATAAGTAAGAATGGAGCAATTGGGGTATGCTCATATAAGGACATGTTTAGTCCGAATCACATGGAGATGTGAACCCACGGCTAGTTGTATCAATGAACCATTAGGCCCACCACCAACTAGGTAGATCCCTTCATATTTTGCACTAGAAAAATATGAAGATTTTTCAAAGAGAAGAATTGTTCATTCCTCAACACTTGAAGTAGAAAATGAGAGAAAAACTTGAGAGAAAAGTTAAGAGGAATTTCGGCCATGTTGTCTACCATGGGGGGGAAGGGAAACTAGTCTTGGTAGTGTAAAAAGTTGAAATCACTTTTTGCATGCCATGCCTTGAAAACTCAAAAAGTAGTCTCCCAACATTTCACCTCCCATGCATGCATATTATATGGTTTTTTATCAAAATAAAAACCATGGACTAAATTTAATTATCTCAAACATATTTGAGACTAATTAAGCATTACTTGAATTTACCCAAGTCCCACTAGTTAAATAATTAATTTAAATTGAGCTCTACAAGACTCAATATAATTTAATTAATTCAACACTTGAATTAATTTAATTATTTGGACTCTACTAGGTCCACTAGTGTTTAATTAATTCAACACTTGAATTAATTTAATTTAGTCCATAATAATGTTTATGAAAATCACAATTTTCAAATACATTATTCACTTGGCCAACTTTTAATTTAGGAACACTTCCATAAATTAAAATTACATTTCTCTCATAGAAGTCATACTTCTATTTTTCTTTACACTTATAAACTCATTTATAAGTCATTCAACACATTGAACTATTTTCTCCTTTATAGAAGTCATACTTCTAATTTTCCTTACGCTTATAAACTCCTTTATAAGCCGTTCAACACATTGAACTATTTTTACTTCTCAACGGTGTAAGGCTCGAGATTTATTAATCCTCATCTATGCGATATTCGATAGTGTGAGAGTGCATGACATTGCATGAGAACACTAAGTAAAATGAGGGTAGGAAAGACATGAGAAAAGATGTGAAAGGTGAAGAATAAATGTAAAGGGCCGAAGCTATGGCGCTTATGCGCGAAGGAATGCGCGCATATGCATGAGAATTCCAGTAGCAGTGGCGCATATGCGCGGAAAGAGTGGCGCATATGCGCGACATGTACAGCAGCCTCGACGCATATGCGCGAGAGTAATGGCGCATATGCGCGGAGCGTCCAGAACGATGGGCGCATATGCGCGAGTTTAGTGGCGCATATGCGCGAGTGCTAAATCTGCCGAGACAGTAGGTTCGGCGCATATGCGCGAATAATGCCGCGCATATGCGCGAGACGTGTAATTCAAAGAACAAGCCATTTGTCCTAAATCATGCAAGATATATATATAGGAGGTCTTCATTTGCCTCTTATTCAGCAGATAACCGAGAGATTTCCAAGGGGAAAGCTTCAATCTTTCTTTCATCACATAATTGAGTTTGTACAAGATTTATTCATCCAAACTTTAATCCGACTTCGGTTTTGAACTCCTCTCTTCATTAGCTACAAAGTGACGTAAGTTTTCTTTGATTCCAGCATGTTTTGAAATATATGGATTGGGGAAATTATGAATTACACTAGATTATGTGTTCTTGTTAAGTTGAGGATTGTAGAATCGAAACCGGATTGAAAAACGGATGTCATATGCTATTTTAATGGAATTTTAGTTGTATAACTTGAGTTATGTGCAGATTTGGGAGAGTATAATGTATTTATGAGATCGATTATTGATTCTTGAAATGGGATATTGGTCTATGTTGGTATATGTTGAGAATTTGATTGACCGGTATCGAGAATTACGTCGTTATGCCGTCAAATTGTATCGAGATCACGTAGTAACTTGGTTATGTGTTGATTTAGATTAGAAATTGATAGAGTGCGTATCCACATTTCCATTTCAGATTCGTATTGGCGACCGTGACAGCGATTCTACGACGAAAGGTATAGTACATGTTTTGTTTGGGGGAATCACGACTCAAATGAGATCACATTTGAGTTTCCCAACCAAAATCACATACTTGTTTTATTGATTATATCTTGATATGATTATGATTGTTATAGATTTGTTTATAGAACTTGTATGCAGATCTTGCTATGCTTTGTTTACAGATCGTGTAGCATTGCATTATGCTTGTTTACAGATTTTGTATTCATGCATTAAGATAGGGCAGTCTGGAGATCAGGCAGACTACTAGATGTTCGGCGATATCTCAGCTTAGGGGAAGATCACCGCCCCTATTGTAGACGCGGATACAAATCAGGCCGAAGTCTAGGAATAAGACGTACAGCACCTCGATTGGTAGGGTAGGTGACAGTCAGTGACGTCTTATTCACAACGGGATCCCTAGAGTTCTAGTCGAGTCGCATCTAGACATGATTAGACTCGCATTGCATGATTATATATGCATGTCATTCATATTAGCATGTTTCATGTTTTAGATTGTTTTACTGCATGTATACATGTTTATACTGGGATTTGTTCTCACCGGTTTTCCGGCTGTTGTTATGTCTGTATGTGTGCATAACAACAGGTGGGGCAGGATCTGGGTCGAGACAGAGATGATCGTGTTAGCGTGGAGATCACGGGCATAGCAGATGGACCAGTAGTTGTCTTTTATTATGTATTGTTTTTTTATTACTGGTTAGTTGAGAACATACAGAATAAGACATGTATTGTATGTTGTATGTTGTAAATTAAATAAAGAATGTATGCTTGTTTGGTTACAGGTGTTTTTATGTAAAAAGCGAAAATTTGACCCATGTTTTATAATAACGATCCATTTAATCCCAAGAAAAAGAATTAGAGCCCGGGTCCCCACAACAGGTGGTATCAGAGCCGAGAGTTCCTTTAGACTGAGATAGGATAGAATGAGCGGGGTAGATCGAGTCTTCTTCCTTGCTTATGATGTGCTAGCATGATTATTGCTTTCCTATTACATGTTGTTTGTGTTTGATTTCTTTCAGCATGTGAATAACTGAATCAGAACTTATTCTAGATCAGAGGTAACTGACTAGAGGATGGCTGAGACAGTTGTATATCTTGTATACTAATCAGTTGGGTTATTAGATATGCCTCCTAGAAGAACAGCCGTACCTCTACGACCAGCAGCGCCAGAACAGGGGAGCACATCCGGAGATCCTATGGATGTTGCGGCGACCCCTATGGAGACGTTGCTGAAGCGATTCCAATCCTTTCGACCTCCCACCTTAAAAGGTACCGAGAATGCCATCGAGTGCGAAAGTTGGCTTGAGGACATTGAAATGCTATTCGACTCTTTGGAGTACAGTGACGAGAAGAGAATAAAGCTCATTGGCCATCAATTGCAAGATATAGCCAAGAATTGGTGGTTGAACATTAGGAGAGCTTTAGAGCAGCGGGGTACCGAGATTACGTGGAAGGTATTCAAGACGGAATTCTATCAGCGTTTCTTTCCCATCTCTTATCGCAAGGATAAAGGTGCAGAATTTGCCAATCTGAGGCAAGGGCAATTGAACATTGAGGAGTACGTTGCCAAATTCTCTTCTTTGCTCCGTTTTGCACCTCATGTTTCAGGAAATGATGAGGCCATGGCAGATCAGTTTATAAATGGCCTGAATCCAGATATCTTTACGTTGGTCAATACTGGGAGACCCGATAGTTTCTCGGATGCATTGAATCGAGCCAAAGGTGCAGAAGCAGGGTTGTTGAGACAACGGAGTGCTCCGTATGTTGCACCGAGTTCGAGACCGCCACTACCTCCATCCCAAGTTCCTCCTCCTCGATTTGAAAGCGGTGGTAGTAGTAGTGGACGCAAAGAACAGCTGAAGGCGAAGGGGAAACAGTTTAAGCGACCTGGGAGCAGTTCGTCCAGCTCCAGCAGATCAAGACAGACGGGTTTTGATCAAAGTTCAAGGACTTCAGGTGTTTACTGTAATTCTTGTGGAGGTAGGCATGCGACTGAACAGTGCCAAGGAGTTACAGGCCGATGCAACATTTGTAGGCAACCGGGGCATTTTGCCAAAGTCTGTCCCCAGAGGAGTGTACAGCCAGCCCAGAGTGGACGAGCATCCGGTTCAGTACCTCAGTTTGAGCGGAAGGCATCATCGGTTCACTCTTTTCAGCCTCCACCAGCATCGACTCCACCCAGAGGCCGAGGTAGTCAGACTGTGACTCAACCTCTGAGGCAACAGGCCCAAGTGTTTGCATTGACAGAGGAGCAAGCACAGGATGCACCAGATGATGTTATAGCAGGTAACTGCTCTCTTTATGGTTATCCTGCTTATATCTTGATAGATACAGGTGCATCGCATACATTCATTTCAGAACGATTTGCATTGTTGCATTCTTTGCCTGTTGAGTCTTTGTTAGATGTTGTATCTATTACTTCTCCGTTGGGAAGTGGGTTGATTTCGGTAACTACGGTTAGACATTGCATTCTACAGTTTGAGGGGCATGAGATTGACCTAGATTGTATAGTATTGGGTCTAGCTGATTTTGATTGTATAGTCGGTATTGACATGCTAACGAAGTACAGAGCTACTGTGGATTGTTTCCGCAAGATTGTCAGATTTAGACCCGAGATGACAGACGAGTGGAAATTCTACGGGAAGGGTTCCAGATCTCGGATTCCCTTGATTTCGGCTCTTACTATGAACAGATTGTTACAAAAAGGAGCAGATGGTTTCTTTATTTATGCTGTAGATATGCAGAAGTCGAGCCCGGCGTTGGCAGATATACCAGTAGTACGGGAATTTCCAGATATTTTTCCAGATGAAATCCCAGGATTACCTCCGGTTCGTGAGGTAGATTTCAGTATTGATCTTACACTAGGTACCGTTCCTATTTCGAGAGCTCCGTATAGGATGGCACCTATTGAACTAAAAGAATTGAAAGCACAATTAGAATATCTTCTAGCCAAGGGATATATCAGACCTAGTGTATCTCCTTGGGGCGCTCCGGTGCTGTTCGTGCGAAAGAAAGATGGTTCGATGCGATTGTGTATAGACTACCGGCAACTGAACAAGGCAACGATCAAGAATAAATATCCTTTGCCTAGAATTGATGATCTATTCGATCAGTTGCAGGGATCTTCGGTCTATTCGAAGATTGATTTACGTTCTGGGTATCATCAGCTCAGAGTTCGAGATGTAGATATACCGAAGACAGCATTTCGAACCAGGTATGGACATTACGAATTTATTGTCATGCCTTTTGGTTTAACCAATGCTCCTGCGGTATTTATGTGCTTGATGAACCAAGTGTTTCAGAAATATTTAGATGAATTTGTCATTGTTTTCATCGATGATATTTTGGTGTATTCAAAGAACAGAAATGAGCATGCAGAGCATCTCAGAATTGTTTTGCAGACGTTGAGAAACGAACGACGGTATGCTAAATTGTCAAAGTGTGAGTTTTGGCTGAACCGAGTTGTATTCTTGGGGCATATCATTTCTGGAGATGGTATTTCTGTTGATCCAAGTAAAGTTGAAGCTGTGATCAGTTGGTCAAGACCGACTTCTGTACCAGAAATACGCAGTTTCATGGGCCTAGCCGGATACTATAGAAGATTTATCAAGGATTTCTCCAGCATTGCCAAACCAATAACTCAATTGACGCAAAAGAATGCACCATTTGTTTCGTCAGAGGAGTGCGAGTCTAGCTTCCTTGAACTGAAGAAAAGGCTGACTAGTGCTCCAATATTGACAATAGCCTCAGGTACGGGTGATTTCGTTGTATATTGTGATGCGTCTCATAGAGGTTTGGGATGTGTTCTTATGCAGCGAGGCCATGTGATCGCATACGCCTCGAGACAATTGAAGCCACACGAGATCCGATACCCCATACATGATCTGGAATTGGCGGCTATCGTATTTGCGTTAAAAATTTGGCGTCATTATCTCTACGGCGAAAAATTCGAGATATTTTCCGATCACAAGAGCCTAAAGTACCTATTCTCTCAATCAGAACTGAACATGAGGCAGCGTAGATGGCTTGATCTTTTGAAAGATTTTGACTGTGAAATCAAATATTATCCAGGGAAGTCAAATGCAGCAGCAGATGCCTTGAGTCGTAAGGTATGTTCTTTGTCCTTATCGACGATAGGTGTTAACAAGTTAGTTGAAAATTGCTGTACATCTGGATTAGAGTTTGATACAGATAGTAAGCCACTACGACTTTTTACGATCCAAGTTGAGCCCAATTTGATTATGAGGATCAAGGAAGCACAAAGAACTGATCAGAATGTGCAAAGATCAATCCAAATGGTCAGATCAGGGCATGTATCAGAATATTAGGTACGAGATCATGTGTTGTACGTGAATAACCGTCTACTTGTGCCAGATGTTGCAGATTTGAGACAGCAGATTCTGACAGAGGCACATTGTAGTCGGTTCAGCATTCATCCGGGTGGCAGGAAGATGTACAATGACTTGAAGACACAGTTCTGGTGGAAGCAAATGAAGTCAGACATTGCCGAATTTGTGTCTAAGTGTTTGAACTGCCAACAGGTGAAAGCTGAGAGGAAGAAGCCTGGTGGATTACTTCAGAGTTTAGCCATTCCTGAATGGAAATGGGATCACATTTCCATGGATTTCGTGACGAAGTTACCTAGATCATCCAAAGGCTGTGATGCGATTTGGGTCATTATTGACAGACTGACCAAATCTGCATGTTTCATCCCATACAGAATGACGTATAGACAAGATCAGATGGCGGAGATTTATATTCGAGAGGTAGTCAGATTGCATGGAGTGCCGAAGTCTATCGTATCAGATCGTGATCCACGATTCACTTCTCACTTCTGGCACAGTTTACAGCAGGCTTTGGGTACGACATTACACCTGAGTACTGCTTATCATCCTCAGACAGATGGACAGTCAGAACGGACAATCCAGACACTAGAGGATATGTTGAGAGCCGTAGTGCTAGATTTTGGCATTAGTTGGCAAGATTCTCTACCTCTTTGCGAATTCTCTTACAATAATAGCTATCAGACGAGTATCGAGATGGCACCGTTTGAAGCTTTGTATGGCAAGAAGTGCAGATCTCCGCTATATTGGGATGATATTTCAGAGGTACCAGAACTTGGGCCAGATATGATTCGTGACATGACAGAGAAGGTGAAACTCATTCAGAAGAGGATGAAGACAGCACAAGATCGACAAGCAAAGTATGCCAATATCAGACGTAGACCGTTAGTATTTGAGGCGGGAGATAGAGTATTCTTAAAGATTTCTCCATTCAGAGGCGTTGTTCGATTTGGCAAACGCGGGAAACTATCTCCTCGATACATTGGTCCTTACGAGATTCTTGAGAAGATTGGCGATCGAGCTTATCGACTTGCACTTCCTCCTTCTCTATCTGGGATACATGATGTCTTTCATGTATCGATGTTGCGTAAGTATATGCCAGATGTTTCTCATGTCATTCAACCTGACGAAGCTGAACTTGATCAGACTTTGAGCTACGTGGAACAACCGATACAGATCCTTGATCGGAAAGAAAAGAAGCTCAGAACGAAGAATATTCCACTCGTGAAAGTTCAGTGGAGTCGTCATGGCATTGAGGAAGCGACATGGGAGACAGAAGCCAACATGCGACAGAAACACCCCGAATTATTTCAAGAATGTAAGTATTGATCTAACTTTGATACTATTACTTTTGATGCTTTCATTGATAGAATGATGTGCGATTTCGAGGGCGAAATCATTTCTTAGAGGGGGAGAAATGTAAGGCTCGAGATTTATTAATCCTCATCTATGCGATATTCGATAGTGTGAGAGTGCATGACATTGCATGAGAACACTAAGTAAAATGAGGGTAGGAAAGACATGAGAAAAGATGTGAAAGGTGAAGAATAAATGTAAAGGGCCGAAGCTATGGCGCATATGCGCGAAGGAATGCGCGCATATGCATGAGAATTCCAGTAGCAGTGGCGCATATGCGCGGAAAGAGTGGCGCATATGCGGGACATGTACAGCAGCCTCGGCGCATATGCGCGAGAGTAATGGCGCATATGCGCGGAGCGTCCAGAACCATTGGCGCATATGCGCGAGTTTAGTGGCGCATATGCGCGAGTGCTAAATCTGCCGAGACAGTAGGTTCGGCGCATATGCGCGAATAATGCCGCGCATATGCGCGAGACGTGTAATTCAAAGAACAAGCCATTTGTCCTAAATCATGCAAGATATATATATAGGAGGTCTTCATTTGCCTCTTATTCAGCAGATAACCGAGAGATTTCCAAGGGGAAAGCTTCAATCTTTCTTTCATCTCATAATTGAGTTTGTACAAGATTTATTCATCCAAACTTTAATCCGACTTTGGTTTTGAACTCCTCTCTTCATTAGCTACAAAGTGACGTAAGTTTTCTTTGATTCCAGCATGTTTTGAAATATATGGATTGGGGAAATTATGAATTACACTAGATTATGTGTTCTTGTTAAGTTGAGGATTGTAGAATCGAAACCGGATTGAAAAACGGATGTCATATGCTATTTTAATGGAATTTTAGTTGTATAACTTGAGTTATGTGCAGATTTGGGAGAGTATAATGTATTTATGAGATCGATTATTGATTCTTGAAATGGGATATTGGTCTATGTTGGTATATGTTGAGAATTTGATTGACCGGTATCGAGAATTACGTCGTTATGCCGTCAAATTGTATCGAGATCACGTAGTAACTTGGTTATGTGTTGATGTAGATTAGAAATTGATAGAGTGCGTATCCACATTTCCATTTCAGATTCGTATTGGCGACCGTGACAGCGATTCTACGACGAAAGGTATAGTACATGTTTTGTTTGGGGGAATCACGACTCAAATGAGATCACATTTGAGTTTCCCAACCAAAATCACATACTTGTTTTATTGATTATATCTTGATATGATTATGATTGTTATAGATTTGTTTATAGAACTTGTATGCAGATCTTGCTATGCTTTGTTTACAGATCGTGTAGCATTGCATTATGCTTGTTTAAAGATTTTGTATTCATGCATTAAGATAGGGCAGTCTGGAGATCAGGCAGACTACTAGATGTTCGGCGATATCTCAGCTTAGGGGAAGATCACCGCCCCTATTGTAGACGCGGATACAGATCAGGCCGAAGTCTAGGAATAAGACGTACAGCACCTCGATTGGTAGGGTAGGTGACAGTCAGTGACGTCTTATTCACAACGGGATCCCTAGAGTTCTAGTCGAGTCGCATCTAGACATGATTAGAATCGCATTGCATGATTATATATGCATGTCATTCATATTAGCATGTTGCATGTTTTAGATTATTTTACTGCATGTATACATGTTTATACTGGGATTTGTTCTCACCGGTTTTCCGGCTGTTGTTATGTCTGTATGTGTGCATAACAACAGGTGGGGCAGGATCTGGGTCGAGACAGAAATGATGGTGTTAGCGTGGAGATCACGGGCATAGCAGATGGACCAGTAGTTGTCTTTTATTATGTATTGTTTTTTTATTACTGGTTAGTTGAGAACATACAGAATAAGACATGTATTGTATGTTGTATGTTGTAAATTAAATAAAGAATGTATGCTTGTTTGGTTACAGGTGTTTTTATGTAAAAAGCGAAAATTTGACCCATGTTTTATAATAACGATCCATTTAATCCCAAGAAAAAGAATTAGAGCCCGGGTCCCCACAAACGGGATCTAGAAAGCTAGTACTTGTGTGGCCCTCAATGGTTCATTGATACAACTAGCCGTGGGTTCACATCTCCATTGATTCGGACTAAACATGTCCTTATATGAGCATACCCCAATTGCTCCATTCTTACTTATCAACTCCTTGATAAAAAGAATGTCAGAACTCAAGTCTGATAGTACCCAACCAACCATGTTAAACGCCTAGCAGCATCGCTTACATGATTCCCTAGGTATCAAATGATAGTGCCTGCAAGAACCATTCAATTATGGTTAGCGTACAGTACGGTCCCTTCAACTCATATATCCCGACCGATTCGACAACCATTGGTATGTCGAGAGTTGTCAATGAATCGATACTATGTGTCATGTCGTAGTTGCATCAATGGTGTAATCTATGAAACCCCTTTCATAATTACAACCATACTCTGGCCAGAGATTTCAACCTACATACACATGATAACACATAGGATATCCATACCCGAAGGTAAGCGGTGAATCCCCGACTACAATGCATTGACTCCTATATGTTTCGACATGACACCCAACCTTGCCACCTGATGACCCTATAAGAGTCGGTAAACAAGTCAAAGTCAAATGCTAGCACATAGAGTCTCAATGTTGTCCCGGGTCATAAGGACTAATGGTGTACAACCATAAACCAGGACGTATCCACTCGTTAAGTGAGAACCACTTGGAAAGTCCTTTAATGGAGGGTTGTTCAGTGCACTCTACCAGGAGCACCTATCTACATGCTCGGACATCACAATCTCCCCTACCAATGTATCATGGTACTTACATCGTAGATACTAGTCTCTAACTCGAGCGGCCTATATCCTTCTTAGTTGCAGCTGAATCGACTAGGAACCGTTTAGAATATACAGTATTACAAATATGAGTTTCATGATACTCATCATATGAGCATCTCATATTCTTTCTACTATTTGTATATTCAAGGGCTTTATCTATGCAACTAGCATGGGTATACAGATAAAGATGTGCCAAAATAATAATATCAAATAGTACTAAAATAAAGATTGCTTATACATAGAGTTTCATTGTGAACACTCGGCCAACACTTGGCTCAACGAGCACCTACTCTAACAATCTCCCACTTGCACTAGAGCCAACTACCCATATGCTTTAAATCCATTGATTCGTGATGCTTGTCGAATAATGGTCCAGGTAAAGGCTTAGCTAGTGGATCAACAACATTATCTGCGAAGCCGACTATGTCAAAAGACACTTCTTCCACTTTCCACAATCTCTCCGAGGATGTGGTACTTACTCAATACATGTTTGGACTTCTGATGAGACCTTGGCTCCTTTGCTTGAGCTAAAGCTCCCGTGTTGTCACACAACACTGAATAGGAGCAACTCAATTAGGAATGACGTCCAACTCTTGGACAAAATTCCTTATCCAAACAGCCTCCCTTGCTGCATCTGATGCAGCAATGTATTCGGCCACTGTGCTGGAATCCGCAGTATTGTCTTGCTTGGAACTCTTCCAAGAGACAGCAGCACCATTGAGCATGAATACAAACCCAGAGGTTGACTTCAAGTCATCGATATCGCTTTGGAAGCTAGAGTCGGTATAGCCTTCCAATTTTAGTTCTCCACCCATAGACCAAGAACAATTTATTGGTCCTTCTCAACTACTTGAGGATGTCTTTCACAGCTTTCCAGTGTGGAATACCAAGGTTCGATTGATATCTACTCACTATACTTAGTGCGGAAGCCACGTCAGGACGTGTAGATATCATCCCATACATGATGCTACCAATCGCAGATGCATAAGGAATGCTTTGTCATCGCCGCTATCTCTGCATCAGTCTTGAAAGACATACCTGGATAGGGACACGCCATGACACATTGGTAGATGTCCTCTCTTGGACTTATCCTGTGGGGACCCGGATGCTAATCATCTTCTTAATCATATTTGGGATTTAATTATCAATTCAGATAAATGGGGTCTAAAATTTTTTTCTTTTTAACATATAACTGCGGAAGGTAATGGAATCTAAATAATATACACTGCTGTATAAAAATACATTTCAGTATTAAAAGTACAATAATGTACCACAGTTTAATCTAAGGTTCAACTACTAAAGTCAAGTATTAAACCAAATCTACATCCAAGTCCGGAATCACCACGCTAACTAGTCCAGCCTCTTTCTCATCTTGACCCCGATCCTTCCCCACCTGTTGTCATGCACACATACAAAACAAGACAACAGCCGGATAACTCCGGTGAGAATAAATCCCAGTATAAAACATGGTAAGCATGTATATAAATAACTAATTCATAAAACAGGCCGTCAGGTAGAAACACAATATATTTCATAATCTATGAAATTAAGCATGCAACTCAAATCAGATAAACATGCATATAACCAATATTAACCATAAAACATGCTAACCCAACTGAAAGCAAAAATGATGGGTCCCATGATCTAGGAGCCACATCCATATAAGCATGCAGTTCTAATCAAATCATGTCTAGACTTGACTCAATCTATAACTCTAGGGATCCCGTTGTGAATAAGACGATCTATCACCTACCCTCCCAATCGGGGTGACGGTATGTCTTATTCCTAGACTTTGGCCTGATCTGTATCCACATCTACAATAGGGGCGGTGATCTTCCCCTAAGCTGTGATATCGCCGAACATCTAGAAGTCTGGATGATCTTTCAGACTTTCCTATCTTAATGCATGAATATGTATCAGTAAATCAAGCATTATTAGATAAAACATAAACAAGAATATAGTATGTGATTTATTGGGCAACTCAAGGATGATCTCGATTGAGTTGTTTCTTCCCGAATATCACATGAATTATACCTTTGTCGTCCCCGTCTGATGAAGACGAAGTCCTGTATTCAAATCTGTCCATCTCGAATCTGAAATGACAATATCGAATACGCTGTATCAGTGAATAACTCAATATACAATCTGTTCTGATCAATACCCAACTCAGTATACAATCTGATCAATATCTGAACAAGATATAATCTGATTCATATCATCGATATCACAATACAATCTGAATCATATCGAAATCTGATTAATCTAAATCAACTGATGTTTCGACGGCATAGCAATACAATCTGAATAACCCCGTCAATCTGAACATCACAAATATAATACTGGAATTCATAATCTGTGTCAACATAATTCATACTCTGAATAGTAGCACAATTCTAATATAGGATCTCAGTCAATATCTTTCAAAAATCATAACAATTACAGAAACAGTCTGTTCTTTAATCTGACTTCAATTCTATAATGTCTACGGTAGCAGAAACACCATATCTGATTCATATTCAATTCTGACAATATCATAAATTCAAAGCATGTCTAAACGTAATAAAACTTACGTCCAATTGTAGTTGTCGTCACTAGGAACACGGTACTGAAGCCGGATTTAAAATCGTATACTCAAATCTTGCTAAATCACAATTTGAAGCTTCGACAGAATTTGAAGAATAACTCTCGTTTCTTTCTTCTGAAGTTGCTGAGTAAGAATCAATTGTACACTTATATATATATATTGCATGCATAATGGATACGTGTCTTTCTCAAGATGTGCCACAAAACCTCTCGCGCATAAGCGCGACATAACCCGCGCATATGCGCGAGACCTACTGGTCTCGGCGAACAGTACCCGCGCATATGCGCCACTCTTCTCGCGCATATGCGCCAATGCTTCTGGAGGTGTCGCGCATATGCGCGCATGTCTTCGCGCATGTGCGCCAACCTTACTGTGATTCTCGCGCATATGCGCCACTCTTGATCGCGCATGTGCGCCAACACATAAATTTGCACACATAATTTACACCTTTCTTATGTGTTCTGGTCCGATCCGTTCCGTCTATAATTATCTCAATTACTTCAATAATCATTCCAGATTAATTATCAATTACGGTAATCATACTCAATTCATTTCAGATTACGGTAATTAAATTCTCGGGCATTACATTTCTCCCCCTCTTAGATCTGAGTTCGTCCTCGAACTCACAAGCAATCAATCCAAATTTATCAAAAAAAATGTATAACGGAGTTTAACATCCAAACTCATCTCACTAACATCATTCTGAGGTATCTTTCTTCAATCAATCTCTGATTCTAGTCTGGAATCAGAATTTACCGAGTATATTGTCATAATACTTTTCACACTCATTCTGACATACTTAATCGGATAATACTGGCTATACAACATCCGTACATGCCCATCCATAGTTCATAACAAAGCGATACCAACATTTGTTATCAAATTTATTTATTTCAATCAAGGACAATTCTATCTCGACTTCAACTACCAATCATCATCATCCGATGTTGGTTTCCTTTAATCTGTTCATTCTGAACTGTCTTAATAACTATTGTCATACAGTAATTCATACATTGACAATAAATCATAATACTGAGTACTAACATCCAGTACCAAAGTTCTGCCAATATCTTCCAATATCTGGGTAGTATACTCTGACTGTTTATCTGTCAATCGGTGAATAATCTGCAAAATAACTTATGGTATGATCTGCTATAATTGCAATCTCAATCAAAATCACTATCTGATATAATCTACTGTGGCATTCTAATCTTTCTGACCACTTTTCTGACATCAATCTGTGTCATGTGGTCATGTTTGTACGTGATCTGGTACAAACTGATAGATATAGATTGAACAATCTGTCAATCACAATCATATCATATTTCAATCTGAAGTAAATGGAGGTAATTTCATTACGAAAGCCATAAAATGCACTCCCATTTCTATTTAGAACCATACAATTCTATAATAAATCTTCTAATTTCTATCTTTCTGTCTTTTCTGTTAGCGATTCAGACATATCAGTACAATTTCTGCCAACATTTCCGTACACATTCTGTCACGACTGATCTAATCTGTCTATATCATACCTATCTGTTCGAATATTATACATTCACAATCACCTGAATGAAAACTGAACTTACTACTGTGTATTTCTGACACTATCTGTACTTTCAGATTCGAACTATTCTGTATAAAAAAATCAGTTAATAATTTAAAATAAAGAAGAAATACCTACCTGGTATTAGGCACTGACTACAGATATCAAATTCTGTTATACAATTCTGAAACATTCTGATATAACATTTCTGAACTGTTGCAACTCTCTATTGTTTACAATATTCTGTATCAAACATACATGCAAACCACAGTAATAACAGTCAGATTCGAAATAAAGACAACCTATACAGATCTAGTGAGTTTAAGAAAACTCATAAAACAACGATTGCTGGCAATACTGATAATTCTGACTACTGATCAATCTTCACAGTGCCTAAATCATCTGCCATATCTCATCTGCAAATAGAATATGCTCCCAAACAATATAAGATGTCTCAAATACTGATTTAGAGCAATCACAATACGCAAGCAGATATAACATAATAAGGGAATAAGAGAATAAGAAATCTGTAAAACTCAGCAATTCTGACTTTCTGACATTTCTGCTAATTCTGATATATCTATTACCTGTGTCGTTTACAGTCGCTGATTTCTGTCTCAACTGTGCACATAAATCGGTATACAAACTGCAGATATCACATATTCTGAATACAATCTGTTTCAATTATGATTCATACCTGCCTAATTTCTGTATACAATAATCACGGTTTTCTGAATATTCAATAAAATCTTCAAATATTCCATTTAATCAATCAGATGTTGTTAACATATCAAATATCATGGATATAACACGCATAAACTCATCAGAATATCCCTGAATCTAAGAGTTAGCAATCTGTACCCTTCTATTAATCTTCAATATCATTCTGTACTGAATTCTAGTATATAACCATTACCTGGTATCGATTCAATTCTGAAATCTACCTTTCTGATATCAAATATATCTGAAATCTTATCTAGGCAAATATCAATCAATCCTTACGTAACTATCAAATCCGTAGTTGCTAAACTCGATTTCAGTAGGTCTACTGAATACATAAGGATACCATCTGTTCCTTTCTGTAATAATCGAGTCATCAACAATACAATATTAAAGGAATTCTGAATCTAGAATCCTTACGGAAAATCTCCGTTTATCAGCCAGATCTGGTCTGAATCTTACCGTTTCTGGGACAATTTCTACGATATCTCTGTACTTGCTCACCATTTCCATATCAGTAATGCAATTAAATCAGATCATCAACAACACAAGTACAGCACAATCTACTCACCTCATTCTTATCTTACTGTAGTATATATATATCAAAAAAATCTTAGATATCATCCTTTTCCTCAACCATCAAGGAAAGTAATACTACAGTACAATAAACCCAATAGGTACAGCATATCTCCATGCTAATCAATCATAGATACTCATAAAAATGCATTAGTACGTATCAATACATATGCAATATAATCATAAAAGAATAGTACCTATGACGTGTTCTGAGTCTATTCTTCTGTCATTACCACCAATGACTCTGTTTCCTAACCTTTTCGGAAGCCTCTCTAGGGACAAACTTTAGCAAAATGCCCTAGCTGTTTACAGATATTGCATCTACCAAGCACTCCTTGGCATTGCTCTGAAGGATGTCTCCCTCCGCAAGTCCTACAATAGACATCAGTATGGCTTGGACTGGAACCACTTGAGCTAGAGGAACCACTTCCCAACTTCTTGAACGGTTTCTTTCGAGCTTTCAGCAGATCTTGCTTTCCACTCGTGCTGCCACGCTCAATTCGAAGAGGGGATTGCTGTGTCTGGGTTTGTTTCACACACAACCTTGTCAATTGTCTAATCAGACTCGCCTCCGCTCTCTTCGCTCTACTCAGGATGTCAGCAAAATGGTAAGGTCGTTGCAAATTCATGAATGCAACTACCTCTGAATTCAACCCTCTGATGAATTGATTTACTATAGCTTCATCATTTCCAGCTAAATGAGGAGCAAAATGCAGTAGAGTCGAGAATTTAGAAATATATTCGTCAATATTTAACTGCCCTTGGCTCAAATTCTCAAACTCTAATTTCTTGTCCTCTCGGTACGAGACTGAGAAAAATCGTCGATAAAATTCAGTTCTGAATATCTCCCACGAAATCACTGTACCTCTCTATGCCCACATTCTTGTACTGGTAATCCACCAACTCCTGGCGGCTTCTCGTAACTGGTAAGGCACCATTTTAACCCTCTGTTCATCTGTACACTCAAGTAAATCGAACAAGATTTCTATATCATCAAACCAGTTCTGACAATCTTCAGATGTCTCGGTACCATTCAGAACCGGCGGCTGTAATAACTGAAATTCTTTCATCTTTTCTTCTAGCTGAATTTCTAATGTATCTATCTGTTCAGACGAAGTACTGCCCTTTTCTGAAATTCTTCGAGGCGGTATATCTGATAATCAAAAAGATTAGTACCTACTCTATACAATCTGTCTCAGCCCTCCTCTGATCATATACCTCTGACCCAGACTCGGTTCTGATCCAGGCTTAATAATTACATGCTGCGATCAACTCAGATAACAAACATGTAATAGGGAAAGCAATAAATCATGCTAGCACACACAATGTAGTCACATTGAAATAAATCTCATGCTAGCAATCACATGCAAGGAAAGAAAATTCAATCTACCCCGCTCATCTCTTCTATCTCCATCTAAGTCAGTCTAAAAGATCTATCAGTTCTTACTATCTCAATCTAAAGGATCTATCTCTAAAATATCTATCGCTAAAGGAACTATCGGCTCTGATACCACCTGTTGTGGGGACCCGGACGCTAATCATCTTCTTAATCATATTTTGGATTTAATTATCAATTCAGATAAATGGGGTCTAAAAATTTTTTCTTTTTAACATATAACTGCGGAAGGTAATGGAATCTAAATAATATACACTGCTGTATAAAAATATATTTCAGTATTAAAAGTACAATAATGTACCACAGTTTAATCTAAGGTTCAACTACTAAAGTCAAGTATTAAACCAAATCTACATCCAAGTCCGGAATCACCACGCTAACTAGTCCATCCTCTTTCTCATCTTGACCCCGATCCTTCCCCACCGGTTGTCATGCACACATACAAAACAAGACAACAGCCGGATAACTCCGGTGAGAATAAATCCCAGTATAAAACATGGTAAGCATGTATATAAATAACTAATTCATAAAACATGCCGTCAGGTAGAAACACAATATATTTCATAATCTATGAAATTAAGCATGCAACTCAAATCAGATAAACATGCATATAACCAATCTTAATCATAAAACATGCTAACCCAACTGAAAGCAAAAATGATGGGTCCCATGATCTAGGAGCCACATCCATATAAGCATGCAGTTCTAATCAAATCATGTCTAGACTTGACTCAATCTATAACTCTAGGGATCCCGTTGTGAATAAGACGATCTATCACCTACCCTCCCAATCGGGGTGACGGTATGTCTTATTCCTAGACTTCGGCCTGATCTGTATCTACATCTACAATAGGGGCGGTGATCTTCCTCTAAGCTGTGATATCGCCGAACATCTAGAAGTCTGGATGATCTCTCAGACTTTCCTATCTTAATGCATGAATACAATCAGTAAATCAAGCATTATTAGATAAAACATAAACAAGAATATAGTATGTGATTTATTGGGCAACTCAAGGATGATCTCGATTGAGTTGTTTCTTCCCGAATATCACATGAATTATACCTTTGTCGTCCCCGTCTGATGAAGACGAAGTCCTGTATTCAAATCTGTCCATCTCGAATCTGAAATGACAATATCGAATACGCTGTATCAGTGAATAACTCAATATACAATATGTTCTGATCAATACCCAACTCAGTATACAATCTGATCAATATCTGAACAATATATAATCTGATTCATATCATCGATATCACAATACAATCTGAATCATATCGAAAACTGATTAATTTAAATCAACTGATGTTTCGACGGCATAGCAATACAATCTGAATAACCCCGTCAATCTGAACATCACAAATATAATACTGGAATTCATAATCTGTGTCAACATAATTCATACTCTGAATAGTAGCACAATTCTAATATAGGATCTCAGTCAATATCTTTCAAAAATCATAACAATTACAGAAACAGTCTGTTCTTTAATCTGACTTCAATTCTATAATGTCTACGGTAGCAGAAACACCATATCTGATTCATATTCAATTCTGACAATATCATAAATTCAAAACATGTCTAAACGTAATAAAACTTACGTCCAATTGTAGCTGTCGTCACTAGGAACACGGTACTGAAGCCGGTTTTAAAATCGTATACTCAAATCTTGCTAAATCACAATTTGAAGCTTCGATAGAATTTGGAGAATAACTCTCGTTTCTTTCTTCTGAAGTTGCTGAGTAAGAATCAATTGTACACTTATATATATATATATATATATATATATATATATATATATATATATATATATATATATTGCATGCATAATGGATACGTGTCTTTCTCAAGATGTGCCACAAAACCTCTCGCGCATATGCGCGACATAACCCGCGCATATGCGCGAGACCTACTGGTCTCGGCGAACAGTACCCGCGCATATGCGCCACTCTTCTCGCGCATATGCGCCAAGGCTTCTGGAGGTGTCGCGCATATGCGCGCATGTCTTCGCGCATGTGCGCCAACCTTACCGTGATTCTCGCGCATATTCGCCACTCTTGATCGCGCATGTGCGCCAACACATAAATTTGCACACATAATTTACACCTTTCTTATGTGTTCTGGTCCGATCCGTTCCGTCTATAATTATCTCAATTACTTCAATAATCATTCCAGATTAATTATCAATTACGGTAATCATACTCAATTCATTTCAGATTACGGTAATTAAATTCTCGGGCATTACATATCCATCGAGAACCGCTTCACGATGGTATCAATATATGTGGACTGGGTGAGACCAAGCAATCTTTTCGATCTATCTCTATAGATCTGTATCCCAATACAAAAGATGCTTCATCCAAGTCCTGCATCGAGAACTTACTCGCTAACCATATCTTAGTTGATTGCAACATTCCTACATCATTCCCAATGATTAGAATGTCATCAACACAAAGCACCAGGAATGTCACAACACTCCCACTGACCTTCTTATACACACAGGGTTCCTCAGGATTCTTAGTAAATCAACTCTTTGATTGTACTATCGAATCTAAGGTTCCAACTCCTAGATGCATTCTTTAGACCATAAATAGATCTCTGAAGTTTGCATACCATATGCTCACTTCCGATAGATGTAAACCCTCCAGGTTTGAGACATGTAAATCTCTTCCTTAATATCACCATTAAGAAAGGTTGTCTTGACATCCATCTGCCATATCTCATAGTCATACCATGCAGCTATGGCTAGCAAAATCCTTATGGACTTGAACATTGCAACTGGTGAAAAGGTTTCCTCAAAGTCAACTCCTTGTCTTTGAGTATATCCTTTTGCCACCAATCGCGCCTTGAAGGTCAATACCTTCCTATTCGTCCCGAGTCCCTATGGGAACCTTTCCCTCAGGTGGATCTATAAGATCCCACACTTGGTTCGGATGCATGGAATTCATCTCAGATTCCATAGCTTCAAGTCATTTGGATGAATCGGCATCAGATAACGCTTCCTTGAAGGTCCTTGGATCACATCCATGGTTAGGCTCATCATGGCCCTCTTCAAGAAGCTGACCATACCTCATAGGTGATCTCGAGACTCTCTCGGATTTTCTAGGAGCTTGTATCTCCTGTCTTGGCTCTTCGGGTGTGGGTTGTATAATTGTGGGTGTCTCTCGAACCTCTTCGAGTTCTCTCATCTCCCCTTTTCTATCCAATAGAAAATTCCTTTTCCAAAAAGGTTGCATTCCTAGAAACAAACACTTTTGTTTCTTGGGCATGATAGAAATGATATCTAACTGAATTCCTTGGATATCCCACAAAGAAACATAAAATGGATCGACTATCCAATTTGTCTCCCATTACCTGCTTCACATAAGCAGGGCTCCCATATTCTAAGATAAGAACATTTGGGAGGCTTACCCATCCATATCTCATATGGTGTCTGCCTTTTAATGGACATTTAATGGAATATCTTTCAGTTTTAAGTTATAGAGATCGTTTTCAAGTTCTCAAGTACCAATTAAACATGCATTCTTGTAAATGTTGCAAACACCTTTGCTAAATAAACAAGAATATCCATTTTTATCACCATAGAAATGGAAACATTGTTTTCACCAAAAAGGTACAAACAAAACATCTCTTAAAATTAACTTAAAATCATTGTTCATCAATAACTAAACATTGGCAGCAACTCTTGCTCCATAGCCATTCTCAAGAAGGTCTCACCTTCCCTTAAGCTTCCTACTTCTTCCCATCACCTGTAACCCATGACAGAGATGTGAGCCACAACAGGTATCCAATACCCAAGAAGTAGAGTTAATTGAAATGTTTACTTCTATTTAGAACATACCGTTTCCAGAACTCTTCTGGGCCAGATATTCCTTGCAATTTCGCCTCCAATGTCGAGGCTTCTTGTAGTGGTGACAAACATCACTAGTCTTGTCAGCCTTAACTGGTGTGGCTGCCACAACGGGATTCGGAGATTGCCTCATCAAGGGCATGTTCTTCTTGGCACGTTGGAAAGAACTCTTCTTTCCCTTCCCATGTGGATCAATCTTCGTACCAAATGAAGAACCCACATAAAGAACCAACTTCTCTTTCTTGATGGTTGATTCAAACGTAACCAGCATATTCACCAACTCCTCAAGGGTCGGCTTCATCTTGTTCATGTTGAAGTTCACCACAAAAGGATCAAATGAGCTAGGCAGTGATAAAAGCAACACGTCGGTGGTCAACTCCGAAGGCAAGATCATATCCATGCCAACGAGCTTATCCACGAGCCCAATCAACTTCAGGCCATGCTCATGGACCGAGGCCCCATCTCGCATGCGCAAAGTGATTAGCTCCTTGATGGTAGCATGCCTAAGAGGCCGGGTCTGCTCACCAAAGAGCTCCTTGAGGTGCAAATGAATGTCAGCAGCATTCTTTGCACCCTCAAAACGCCTCTGCAGCTCATCATTCATAGAAGTCAGCATATAACACTTGGCTATCAAGTCATGGTCACACCATTCCTTGTAAGCCTGCAATTCCTCAGGATTGCAGTCAGTCGGAGCCTCAACAGGGGGCGACTCAGTCAGTGTATATGCTACCCTTTCCGAATTCAAGATGATTTTCAGGTTTCTTAGCCAAGTGAGGTAATTAGGTCCAGTTAATATGTGTTTGTCGAGTAATATGGATATCGGATTACGAATCAAAGACATTGTAAATTTTTACTGAAAAGTAAAAACAGATAAATGTTGATGACTATTTTAAAATATTTAGTAAGATATGAAGTTTGGACTTTTACTTCATAAATATTTGCTCCGACTGTTTTGACATCTTTCACTACCCTCTAGTGAAAACGGGAAACTCATTTCCTCAGTAGGCACGTAAGGTCCAATTAGCGAATTATGATCCCGAATAAAATCAGCCAATCACAATTCCTAAAAAGTAGTTTCCAATTGCATCACAATGCAACCCTCTACGTAAATTTTTGTCTCACGTTTGATTATGACCCAATAATATGACGTCGTTCATCTTCACGTGTCAAGCCTTACCCATCGATGTTGAACCTTAATGGACGGTCGCCATGAGTTCCCCCAATAATATGAGCCGAAATCATTGGAGTTCCACGTAGTTCACATCACCATGTCAATGGATGTCACAGCTTTCCGGCACCCAGAGCTCCCCCAATAATATGAGCCGAGCCCCGAGTACGGGTAGCGTTCATCATGCACCCATTGTCGATGGAAGACGAGGAAATTATAAACAAATTTATAATTTCCCTTTTCGGACTTGATATTAATTTTGAATCTTATTCAAAATGAGGGTTTTTAATTTTGAAAGGTCTCATCATTAATTTTATTTTAAAAGCTCGCCATGTTTGATCGTATGTTTGCCGGATTCATGCAACTTTGTTATTATCATAATAATAATGCACATACTCATTATTTATAACATATCATGCATATATTATAAACAGTAAACAAACAAGGATGATCAATCGCCCCAATACTAATGGACCGTGTGAGCTAAACACGGGCCTAGGTTTAATCCTAGGGTAAATGCACGGGATGCAAATGCAACTATTACATTAGCTTCCAATATTTACATGTCTTCGATCTTCATAATCATCATGCCACCATCTTCCAATCTTGATCATCCACTATACTAATAGTTACAAATAAATATCCATGGCAAATAGGGATACATCTCATGGGGGTGGGAACGGGCCATAAACCAAGCCCACTTTAAATTTGATAATTATTACAATCATTCAACACAAAATATCCTAGCATACACCTAGCAAATTGGGCTTGGGCTTTTGATCATCCTTCATGCATAATATCACATATCATACACCATCAATTAACTATCACAACAATTAATTTATCCAATATTATATATCTTGATCCAATCACTAACCGCCACGATTATAAACTAAATTAACAAAGTATACAAACACATTTGTCTACTTTCAAATTAATTTATTTATAACCGAATTTCTTGTAAATCACCATTTACTATAAATATTTAAAGTCCAACTTAAAATATTTATTTCATGAGAAAATATTTGCAACTTTTGTAATTTTAAACTTAAGGGCCCAAAAACTCATTTTTCACCAAAAACATTTTCGGCCCATTTAAAATTCACAAACATGTTAGCCATCCAATGGCCCAACAACTCAAGGCCCATGACACTTTGATAATCCAAAACACTTTTGGAAACCCTAGTCGTCATCGCCGTCGCTGGAGCTCCGTCGCAGGATTCCGGCCAACATTCCGGCCAATATGCCAAATTTTTTTTTTATATTTTTTATTAAAAACAAGGGGCTGTTCGGGCAGCCCCTCGGGCTACCCTAGCAGCCCGAAATGGGCAGCCCCTCGGGCAGCCCGAGCTGCCCGACACGGGCAGCAACATGCTGCCCGAAATTTCCCCCAAAAGCCTTAGTATTTTGTTGCAAAAAAATACACTCATGCGGTTAGAAATCGATCTCAACATAATATCTTGTATTTGCTACGCAAAATCGTAACCATAGCTCGGATACCACTTGAAAGGGGATCGGTTACGGTGACCGGAAGCGCAACGGAAGTTTAAAAATTTCGATTTTTCATACAAAATTTCGGCCACCATAAGATTTGTGTAGCAAATACAATAAAACACAAAAATGACATTCATAGTGTGTTAAGAAATGTACCTATCAATCTCAAAGATTGATTATGGCTCCAACTAAGGTGTAAACACCTTAGCTCTTGTATGGCATGAAGAAATCTACAAGCTCTCCTTGGACTCCTTTCATCAAAATTAGGACCACCACCAACTAGGTAGATCCCTTCATATTTTGCACTAGAAAAATATGAAGATTTTTCAAAGAGAAGAATTGTTCATTCCTCAACAATTGAAGAAGAAAATGAGAGAAAAACTTGAGAGAAAAGTTAAGAGGAATTTCGGCCATGTTGTCTACCATGGGGGGAAGGGAGACTAGTCTTGGTAGTGTAAAAAGTTGAAATCACTTTTTACATGCCATGCCTTGAAAACTCAAAAAGTAGTCTCCCAACCTTTCACCTCCCATGCATGCATATTATATGGTTTTTTATCAAAATAAAAACCATGGACTAAATTTAATTATCTCAAACATATTTGAGACTAATTAAGCATTACTTGAATTTACCAAGTCCCACTAGTTAAATAATTAATTTAAATTGAGCTCTACAAGACTCAATATAATTTAATTAATTCAACACTTGAATTAATTTAGTTATTTGGACTCTACTAGGTCCACTAGTGTTTAATTAATTCAACACTTGAATTAATTTAATTTAGTCCATAATAATGTTTATGAAAATCACAATTTTCAAATACAATATTCACTTGGCCAACTTTTAATTTAGGAACACTTCCATAAATTAAAATTTACATTTCTCTCATAGAAGTCATACTTCTATTTTTCTTTACACTTATAAACTCATTTATAAGTCGTTCAACACATTGAACTATTTTCTCCTTTATAGAAGTCATACTTCTAATTTTCCTTACGTTTATAAACTCCTTTATAAGCTGTTCAACAAATTGAACTATTTTTACTTCTCAACGGGATCTAGAAAGCAAATGGTAAAAAGAATATGAGATGCTCATAAGATGAGTATCATGAAACTCATATTTGTATATTCAAGGGCTTTATTTATGTAACTAGCATGGGTATACAGATAAAGATGTGCCAAAATAATAATATCAAATATTACTAAAATAAAGATTGCTTATACATAGAGTTTCATTGTGAACACTCGGCCAACACTTGGCTCGACGGGCACCTACTCTAACAATCTCCCACTTGCACTAGAGCCAACTACCCATATGCTTTAAACCCATTGATTCGCGATGCTTGTCGAATAATGGTCCAGGTAAAAGCTTAGCTAGTGGATCAACAACATTGTCTGCGGAGCCGACTTTGTCGATAGACACTTCTCTTTCGACAATCTCTCCGAGGATGTGGTACTTTCTCAATACTAGTTTGGATTTCTGATGAGACCTTGGCTCCTTTGCTTGAGCTAAAGCTCCCGTGTTGTCACACAACACCGGGATAGGAGCAACTCCATTAGGAATAACGCCCAACTCTTGGACGAAATTCCTTATCCAAACAGCCTCCCTTGCTGCATCTGATGCAGCAATGTATTCGGCCTCTGTGCTGGAATCCGCAGTATTGCCTTGCTTGGAACTCTTCCAAGAGACAGCACCACCATTGAGCATGAATACAAAACCAGAGGTTGAATTCGAGTCATCGATATCGCTTTGGAAGCTAGAGTCGGTATAGCCTTCCAATTTTAGTTCTCCACCCCATGGACCAAGAACAATTTATTGGTCCTTCTCAACTACTTGAGGATGTCTTTCACAGCTTTCCAGTGTAGAAGACCAGGGTTCGATTGATATCTACTCACTACAATTAGTGCGAAAGCCACGTTAAGACGTGTAGATATCATCCCATACATGATGCTACCAATCGCAGATGCATAAGGAATGCCTGTCATCGCCGCTATCTCTGCATCAGTCTTGGGAGACATAGACTTGGATAGGGACACGCCATGACACATTGGTAGGTGTCCTCTCTTGGACTTATCCATCGAGAACCGCTTCACAATGGTATCAATGTATGTGGACTGGGTGAGACCAAGCAATCTTTTCGATCTATCTCTATAGATCTGTATCCCAATACAAAAGATGCTTCACCCAAGTCCTGCATCGAGAACTTACTCGCTAACCATATCTTAGTTGATTGCAACATTGCTACATCATTCCCAATGAGTAGAATGTCATCAACATAAAGCACCAGGAATGTTACAACACTCCCACTGACCTTCTTATACACACAGGGTTCCTCAGGATTCTTAGTAAATCAAACTCTTTGATTGTACTAGCGAATCTAAGGTTCCAACTAGGTGCCTGCTTTAGACCATAAATAGATCTATGAAGTTTGCATACCATATGCTCACTTCCAATAGATGTAAACCCTTCAGGTTGAGACATGTAAATCTCTTCCTTAATATCCACATTAAGAAAGGTTGTCTTAACATCCATCTGCCTTATCTCATCGTCATACCATGCAGCTATGGCTGGAAATATCCTTATAGACTTGAACATTGCAACTGGTCAAAAGGTTTCCTCAAAGTCAACTCCTTGTCTTTGAGTATATCCTTTTGCCACCAATCGCGCCTTGAAGGTCAATACCTTCCCATCCGTCCCAAGTCCCTATGGGAACCGTTCCCTCAGGTGGATCTATAAGATCCCACACTTGGTTCGGATGCATGGAATTCATCTCAGATTCCAAAGCTTCAAGTCATTTGGATGAATCGGCATCAGATAACGCTTCCTTGAAGGTCCATGGATCACATCCATGGTTAGGCTCATCATGGCCCTCTTCAAGAAGCTGACCATACCTCATAGGTGGTCTCGAGACTTTCTCGGATCTTTTAGGAGCTTGTATCTCTTCACTTGGCTCTTCGGGTGTGGGTTCTATAATTGTGGGTGTCTCTCGAACCTCTTCGAGTTCTATCATCTCGCCTTTTCTATCCAATAGAAATTCCTTTTCCTAAAAGGTTGCATTCCTAGAAACAAACACCTTTGTTTCTTGGGGATGATAGAAATGATATCCAACTGAATTCCTTGGATATCCCACAAAGAAACATAAAATGGATCAACAATCCAATTTATCTCCCACTACCTGCTTCACATAAGCAGGGCTCCCATATTCTAAGATAAGAATATTTGGGAGACTTACCCATCCATATCTCATATGGTGTCTACCTTTGAATGGACATTTAATGGAATATCTTTCAATTTTAAGTTATAGAGATCGTTTTCAAGTTCTCATGTACCAATTAAACATTCATTCTTGTAAATGTTGCAAACACCTTTGCTAAATAAACAAGAATATCCATTTTTATCACCATAGAAATGGAAACATTGTTTTCACCAAAAAAGGTACAAACAAAACATCTCTTAAAATTAACTTAAAATAATTGTTCAACAATAAGTAAACATTTCTTAAGGTCTTGGCAGCAACTCTTGCTCCATAGCCATTCTCAAGAAGGTCTCACCTTCCTTAAGCTTCCTACTTCTTCCCATCACCTGTAACCCATTACAGAGATGTGAGCAACATTTGGTATCCAATACCCAAGAAGTAGAGTTAATTGAAATGTTTACTTCAATGTAGAACATACCATTTCCAGAACTTTTCTGGGCAAGATATTCTCTGCAGTTACGCCTCCAATGCCCAGGCTTCTTGCAGTGATGACAAACATCACTAGTCTTGTCAGCCCTAACTGGTGTGGCTGCCACAATGGGATTCGAAGATTGCCTCATCAAGGGCACGTTCTTCTTGGGACGTTGGAAAGAACTCTTCTTTCCCTTCCCATGTGGATCAATCTTCGTACCAGATGAAGAACCCACATAAAGAACCAACTTCTCTTTCTTGATGGTTGATTCAAACGTAACAAGCATGTTCACCAACTCCTCAAGGGTCGGCTCCATCTTGTTCATGTTGAAGTTCACCACAAAAGGATCAAATGAGCTAGGCAGCGATAAGAGCAACACGTCGGTGGTCAACTCCGAAGGCAGGATCAGATCCATGCCAACGAGCTTGTCCACGAGCCCGATCATCTTTAAGCCATGCTCATGGACCGAGGCCCCATCTCGCATGCGCATAGTGATCAGCTCCTTGACGGTAGCATGCCTAAGAGGCCGAGTCTGCTCACCAAAGAGCTCTTTGAGGTGCTTATGAATGTCAGCAGCATTCTTTGCATCCTCAAAACACCTCTGCAGCTCATCATTCATAAAAGTCAGCATATAGCACCTGGCTATCAAGTCATGGTCACACCATTCCTTGTAAGCCTGCAATTCATCAGGATTGCAGTCAGTCGGAGCCTCAACAGGGGGCGACTCAGTCAGTGTATATGCTACCCTTTCCGAATTCAAGACGATTTTCAGGTTTCTTAGCCAAGTGAGGTAATTAGGTCCAGTTAATATGTGTTTATCGAATATTATGGATATCGGATTGCGAATCGAAGACATTGTCAATTTGTACTGAAAAGTAAAAACAGATAAATGTTGATGAATATTTTAAAATATTTAGTAAGATATGAAGTTTGGACTTTTACTTCATAAATATTTGCTCCCACTGTTTTGACATCTTTCACTACCCTCTAGTGAAAACGGGAAACTCCTTTCCTCAGTAGGTACGTAAGGTCCAATTAGCGAATTATGATCCCAAATAATATCAGCCAATCACAATTCCTAAAAGGTAGTTTCCAATTGCATCACAATGCAACCCTCTACGTAAACTTTTGTCTCACGTTTGATTATGACCCAATAATATGACGTCGTTCATCTTCACGTGTCAAGCCTTACCCATCGATGTTGAACATTAATGGACGGTCGCCATGAGTTCCCTCAATAATATGAGCCGAAATCATGGGAGTTCCACGTCGTTCACATCACCATGTCAATGGATGTCACAGATTTCCGGCACCCAAAGCTCACCCAATAATATGAGTCGAGCCCCGAATACGGGTAGCGTTCATCATGCACCCATTGTCGATGGAAGACAAGGAAATTATAAACAAATTTATAATTCCCCTTTTCAGGCTTGATATTAATTTTGAATCTTATTCAAAATGAGGGTTTTTAATTTTGAAAGGTCTCATCATTAATTTTATTTAAAAGCTCGCCATGTTTGATCGAATGTTTGACGGATTCATGCAACTTTGTTATTATCATAATAATAACGCACATACTCATTATTTATAACATATCATGCATATATTATAAACAATAAACAAACAAGGATGATCAATCGCCCCAATACTAACGGACCGTGTGAGCTAAACACGGGCCTTGGTCCAATCCTAGAGAAATGCACGGGATGCAAATGCAACTATTACATAAGCTTCCAATATTTACATGTCTTCGATCTTCATAATCATCATGGCCACCATCTTCCAATCTTGATCATCCACTATACTAATATTTACAAATAAATATCCATGGCAAATAGGGATACATCTCATGGGGGTGGGAACGGGCCATAAACCAAGCCCACTTTAAATTTGATAATTATTACAATCATTCAACACAAAATATCCTAGCATACACCTAGCAAATTGGGCTTGGGCTTTTGATCATCCTTCATTTATAATATCACATATCATACACCATCAATTAATTATCACAATAATTAATTTCTCCAATATTATATATATTGATCCAATCACTAACCGCCACGATTATAAACTAAATTAAGAAAGTATACAAACACCTTTGTCTACTTTCCAATTAATTTATTTATAACCGAATTTCTTGTAAATCACCATTTACTATAAATATTTAAAGTCCAACTTAAAATATTAATTTCATGAGAAAATATTTGCAACTTTTGTAATTTTAAAATTAAGGGCCCAAAAATTCATTTTTTTTCACCAAAAATATTTTGGCCGATTTAAAATTTCACAAATTATGTTAGCCATCCAATGGCCCAACAACTCAAGGCCCATGACACTTTGATAATCCAAAACACTTTTGGAAACCCTAGCCGTCATTGCCGTCGCCGGAGCTCCGTCGCCGGATTCCAGCCAACATGCAAAAAAATTTTTTTTTTTTTAAATTGATGGGGCTGTTCGGGCAGCCCCTCGGGCTGCCCATGCTGCCCGAAACGGACAGCCCCTCGGGCAGCCCGAGCTGCCCGACACGGGCAGCAACATGCTGCCCGAAATCCCCATTGTAATGCCTTGATTTTTCTTGCAAATTTCATTCTCATGCGGTTAGAAATCAATCTCAATATAATATCTTGTATTTGCTACACAAAATCGTAACCATAGCTCGGATACCACTTGAAAGGGGATCGGTTACTGTGACCGGAAGCGCAACGGAAGTTTAAAATTTTTATTTTTCATGATAAATTTCAGCCACCTCTACTATATTGTGTAGCAAATACAACAAACACCAAATAATGTCATACATAGGGTGTAAGAAAATCGTTACCTATCAACCTCTTGAGGTTGATGATGGCACCAACCAAGTTGTAAACAACTTGGCTCTTGAATGGAAGATAAATCTACAAGCTCTCCTCCTTTCTTCTTGAATCTTTCCTTCAAATTAGGCCCACCACCAACTAGGTAGATCCCCTCATATTTTGCACTAGAAAAATATGAGGATTTTTCAAAGAGGTGTGTGTATTCTTCAACAATTGAAGAATACAAAAATGAGAGAAAAATGGAGAGAAGAAGAACAAGAATTTCGGCCAAGGCATGTGAGAATGGGAGTGAGTTGTTGTGTCTTGGTTGTAAGAAAAGCAAAAAGCAAAAGGTGCATGCCTTGCATTGAAAACTCAAAAAGTAATCTCCCAACCTTTCACCTCCCATGCATGCATATTATAAGGTTTTTATCAAAATAAAAACCATGGACTAAATTTAATTATCTCAAACATATTTGAGACTAATTAAACATTACTTGAATTTACCCAAGTCCCACTAGTTAAATAATTAATTTAAATTGAGCTCTACAAGACTCAATATAATTTAATTAATTCAACACTTGAATTAATTTAATTATTTGGACTCTACTAGGTCCACTAGTGTTTAATTAATTCAACATTTGAATTAATTTAATTTAGTCCTGTGGGGACCCGGGCTCTAACTCAATTCTTTTGGGATTTATTGGATCTTTGCTCGAAAATGTGGGTCATAATTTTGCTTTTAACATTAATTCAAATGTATAATTAAAGCATAACATGTCTTTATAATAATTAAACAACATCATGTACATACAAGTCTGTTTAGTACAATCATACGCTAGTGTTTAAATACCAACTACAAACATAAGTAGTCCAAGTCTAATAAGCAAACACTAGAAATCTTCAACGCCCGAGATCTCCACGCTATCATCAATCTCTCACCTAGCTCGAGACCCAGATCCTGCCCGACCTGTTGCCATGCACACATACAGACACGACAACAGCCGGATAACTCCGGTGAGAACAAATCCCAGTATAAAACATGGATGCATGCAATGTAATTAAATCAAGTACAAAACCATGGCATATATCAATTAATATGAATTATAATCTAAGACATGTAAAAGAATACAAATCTGTATTCAAACTCTGATTCTTGACTCGATTCATTTCTACTCTAGGGATCCCGGTGTGAATAAGACGGTCTGTCACCTACCCAACCACTCGGGGTGACGGTACGTCTTATTCCTAGACTTCGGTCAACTCTGTATCGAGGGTTTACACATAGAGAATATCTACTACTTTGCGTCGATACACCGAAACGTCTAGTTTTGGCCGATCTGCCAATATCTCCTATCTCAGGACTCGAATATAAATCAATAAACAAGACATTACATAATCAAATGTAATAACAATCTAGTATGTGATTTAGGGAGACTCGTATCAAATCTGAATCGAGTTGTGCAATCCCGTGACCACATGAATTATACCTTTCTAGTCGAACAATCGGTCGTAGACGAGTTCTCGAATGCAATATAGCCAATACAAATCTGAAATGGCAATATGAAGACACATTCTATAAAAATACATCTCAATCAACTCAATGTACAAATCTGTAAATGATTTCAATGCAATGCAACGGTGTAACGGCGTAGTCTCGCGATACCGATTGTGGGGACCCGGACGCTAATTCATTCCTTAATCGTCTTTAGGAATAAGTCAAACAATTATAATAAACAGGGTCTAAATTTTTTTTTCTTAAATTATACAGCGGAAACGTAATGTAATTAAATTCAAATTACATATTAAACATAACATACAATCATTGTATGATCTACAATAATCTAACTAGGTTCCACTACAAGTCAGTGCTGAATCCTAAGTTGCTTCAAAGCCCGGATCTCCCGCTATCTAGTCCAGCCTCGTTCTCTTCTTGACCCTGATCCTAGCCCACATGTTGCCATGCACACATACAAACAAGACAACAGCCGGATAACTCCGGTGAGATATAAATATCCCAGTATAAATCATGTATACATGCAATCATAAAACCATATAAAAGCATATAACAGAAAATCATATCCCATATTAAAATCATGACATGAAATAATAACAAGAATAAATCATATTCTAAACATGTACCCTATTCAGGAACATAATCAATATCAAGAATAATTCCTATTCTAAACCTGTACCAATATCAGGAACAGCAAGGAACATGAACCATATTCAGGAACATAAATCAATATTAATCAATACAATAAGATATAACTGTCACTCAGTCCAGTGACTCTACATTTTAGACTAGACTCAATCCTAGCCTAGAGATCCCGGTTTCCAGACATTGGCATTCCATATCGACCAACAGTAATAGAAAAGACTCAAGTTCTATCCACGTCGATATCGTATCGATCATCAGTAATAGAGAAGCTCTGTTTCTATCCACATCAGTATAGTACCGATCAACAGTAATAGAAAAAACTCCGATTCTATCCACATCGATATAACATCGATCAACAGTAATAGAATCAAGTTATAATTCTATCCACATCGATACAATACGGATCACCAGTAATAGAAGAAGCTCTAATCCTATCCACATCGATAGCCAATTATCCAGCGACAGACAATGGCACTTCCGCCAATACAATATCTTTATGACATCGTGCAATGTGCCCGGGGTGATCCCACCACTATCAGGCACTTCTGTCATAAGACTACTCGTCTAATACCTGTCATCTATAATTCAAGAGAACAAGTATATCAATCAACTTAATGCAAATATCCATGCAATAAAGTAAAGTATGTGATTTAGGGAAACTCGAGTCAAACCTCACTCGAGTTGTGCAATCCCAACTCAACATTAATTTATACCTTTATCTCCTCGCTCAGAAGAAGAAGAAGAATTCCCGACTCTATCTCGGTCCATTCTCAATCTGTTAATTACAATACCGAACAGATATAATATCAATAAACAACTCAAATCAATACCTGTTCTGATCAATATTCAAATCAAGACACATAATCTGATCAATGTCCATTGAGATACGATCTAATCCATATCGACGATATCACGATATAATCAAAATCACTATTGAATCTGTTCAATATCAATCAACTGATGTTTCGACGGCATAACAATATAGTCTTGATTACCCCGTCGGTCCAAACATCACAGATATAATACCAGAACTCATAATAAATGTCGATACCAGTCATAATCTCAATAACAATACATATCTGATATGAATTCTCAGTCAAATCACTTCCAGAAATCATAACAATTTCATAAGAAGTCTGTTTCTCAATCTGACTTCGATTCTATAATGTCTAACATGATAAGAACATCATATATGAATCCTATTCAATTCTGAAAACATCATAATTTCAAAGTATATCAAAACGTAGCAAAACTTACGTCCAGTTGTAGCCTACGTTGATAGGAACTCGGTACTGTACTCAGATTCAAAATTAGACGGACGGATTGAAATAAAAAGGCGTAAGGATTTTTGGTAAACCTCCTCGACCCTTTTCTCGCTTCTGAATGAATTATCAATGTTTGTACATATATATATCTATATACATTGTGACACCTCTATCCCGTAACAATAAAAATACGCAGCGGAAATAAATTTTTCTTTAAAATATGGAAGAAGTTTCAAAATACATTTCATAAAAATGTTTACAAAATAAATACATGATCATTCAAATGACATACAAAATACAAAATAATCATTCTTATGATCATGTCCCAAAATGATACAAAATAATCTTCCTTCCAACAGTGTATGCATATGACCCCCATCCACGATCACTGTCCTGGTCGGTCACTCTTATCTGCATCACATGAAAATAACTGAAATGAGAATAAATCTCAGCAAGTGGAACTCTAATATAACAATGATACATAGTATACTCTGTAAAACATGGCTTTGAAATCATAAATACCATCAACTCTGAAACATGAATAACGTAGCAATAACTGTAGCAATAGCATATCAATAAGATAGCAATAAGATGGTATTCTCTTTTCTCTGGTTGGATTGATATCAATAGTATCTCTGCTCTGGTGCTAATATCCCTATCGATATAAACCGATAACTCTGAGGGATAAAAGCCTATGGTCGATGATCATCTAATTGCATGCAATGCTCTGACTATAATTAATCAATCCAATAAAACATTTGAACTCTGAATATCCTTTAAAGCCGTCGTTTCGCAATCTCTATCTTTTCTCTTGTATTCCCTTTTTAACAATAGTGAGACATACAATGCCTCCAATAGATAATCAATGAAATCAATACATAACAATGGATCAATGGAAGGGAATAACACTTTGAAACCTTTAAAACACAATACATATATCATCATGTGAGCAAATGGATGAAATTCCACTTACAAACCAATAGAACACCTCAAACTTAGCTCTTGGTACACCACCTACAACAATAATCCATAAACAACACCAAAATCAACTCTATATCCAAAAATACAAGTCAAATATCCCATTAAACCAACAACACCCTATAACAATTCATCTCCAAAAACCATGATAGAATCGCACCAAAAACTTACCTAAGCTTCCTTATACCACGGAGAACGTCGATCTCAAGTCGGAAATCCAAACCAATCCAAGAATCAAAGGTAGGAAGCAAAAGAAATGGAGGAAAACCCTTGGAATTGAGAGGAAATCTCGAAATGGAGAAGAGGATAAGGTAAGGTATGGCCAACAACTCCCAAAAAGCAACTAAATATCTCGCCCATACTTACACCGCGGGTGCGGTCTCACAAGCACCGCGGGTGCGCTAAGCTCACGGCATTCCAACAAAATTCCCATGCACGATCACCGCGGGTGCGGTGCTACAATTACCGCGGGTGCGGTCTCACCGCGGGTTCGGTGCTTACACTGCCACGGGTGCGGTGTCCTCACGGTAAAACCATCAAAATCCAACATAAATGACCGCGGGTGCGGTCCTTGCAAGGGTGCGGGTGCGGTACCACTTCGGCCAAGAACAAACCAAGGCAACTGAAAATCGAACCGAAACACTGAAACGAACAACCAACAACATCTAATACCTCAAGACAACAATAACCAATAATACTATGGCCCAAAACACAACTCAAAACATCTAAATCATAAAACCCAATAAACACAATAAAGCTTAAACCGTACCGTACACCGGGCTCGGCTATTACAATCTCCCCTCCTTAGAGGAATTTCGTCCGCGAAATTGACGTCACTGCACGAACAACTCAGGATAATTCTCTCTCATCTCATCCTCTGGTTCCCACGTAGCCTCTTCGATCAAATGGTTCCTCCAAAGGACTTTAACGATGCCGATCTCTTTATTCCTCAAAACTCTAACTGAGCGATCCAAAATCTGGACCGGAATCTCTTGGTAAGTCAAATTCGGCGTCAAGTACAATGGCTCGTGGTGAAGAACATGGGAAGGATTCGTAATATACTTCCTGAGCATCGATACATGAAACACATTGTGGACTCTGTCAAGATCGGGCGGTAGGGCTAATCTGTAGGCTCGGTCCCCAACTCTGTCCAATATCTCGAATGGACCAATGAATCTAGGACTCAACTTGCCCTTCTTGCCAAATCGCATCACACCCTTGAGAGGTGCAATCTTCAAGAACACGTGATCACCAACCTCGAACTGCAAAGGTCTACGACGAACATCTGCATAGCTCTTCTGCCTCGACTGCGCAGTCTTCATCCTCTCTCTGATCACAGCAACAACATCGGCCGTCTGCTGGACCAACTCTGGTCCCAACATTTTCCTCTCGCCAACCTCATCCCAAAACAAAGGCGATCTGCAATTCCTGCCATAAAGTGCCTCATACGGTGCCATCCCAATCGACGCCTGGTAGATATTGTTGTACGTGAACTCCACAAGAGGCAATTTAGAATCCCAGCTACCAAAATAGTCAATAGTACAAGCTCTGAGCATATCCTCAAGAATCTGAATGACTCTCTCTGACTGACCGTCGCTCTGAGGATGATAAGCTGTACTGAAAGCTAACCGAGAACCCATAGCTCTATGCAGACTCTTCCAAAACTCGGAGGTAAATCTGGGGTCACGATCAGACACAATCGACACAGGGACACCGTGAAGTCTAACAATCTCTGCAATGTAATCCTCGGTATACTGATTCATGGAGTACGTCGTCTTGACTGGGAGAAAGTGCGCTGACTTGGTCAATCTATCAACAATGACCCAAATAGAATTATAACCTTTCGGCACTCTGGGAAGACCAGTCACGAAATCCATCGTAATGTGCTCCCACTTCCACTGAGGAATCGGCAAAGATAGCAATGTCCCAGCAGGTCTCTGATGCTTAAATCTTCACCTGCTGACAAGTAAGGCACTGAGAAATGAACAAAGCAACATCTTTCTTCATACCTGGCCACCAGTAGAGTCGACGAAGATCCTGATATATCTTCGTACTGCCTGGATGAATCGAATAAGGCACGGTATGAGCCTCTGTCAAAACGTCTCTACGAATATCGTCACCAGTAGGAACACAAATACGGCCTCTGAAAGTTACCAATCCATCACCATTCGAACCAAACTCTGAATTACCCCTCTCCTCAGCTCTAGCTCTCAACTCTAGCAACTGCACATCAGTCGCCTGCTCTCTACGGATCCTGTCCGTCAAAGTAGATCGAATAACCAACGCTGAAAGACGAGCAATGGTACCTGGAATCACCAGATCAATCTCCTCTCTCTGCAAATCCATCAACAATGGCCTCTGAATCAAAGAACTCAATGAAGCACTCGACTTGCGGCTCAATGCATCAGCCACAACGTTCGCCTTCCCTTGGTGATAACTGATCGTCACATCGTAATCCTGGACAAGCTCTAACCACCTCCTCTGCCGCATGTTGAGCTCTTTCTGCGAAAACAGATACTTCAAGCTCTTGTGGTCTGTGAAGATCTCACACTTTTCGCCATACAGATAATGCCTCCAAATCTTCAGGGCGAAAACCACAGCTGCTAGCTCCAAATCGTGCGTCGGATAATTCTTCTCATAGTCTTTCAACTGGCGAGAAGCAAAGGCAATGACCTTACCTCGCTGCATTAGCACTGCACCAAGGCCTCTCTTCGACGCATCAGTATAGACCACAAAATCCTCGGAACCACTAGGCAAAGAAAGAACAGGAGCTGTCGTCAACCTGTCCTTCAACTCCTGAAATGCACGCTGGTAATCGATAGACCACTCGAACTTCACAGTCTTCCTTGTCAGATTGGACAATGGCAGGGCAATCTTGGAAAAATCTGAAATGAAACGACGATAATAACCCGCCAAACCAAGGAAACTGCGTACCTCTGAGATAGTGGTAGGAATAGGCCAATTCTAAATCGCCTCAATCTTCAACGGATCAACAGCAATGCCATCCTTCGAAACCACATGGCCTAGGAAAGAAATCTGATCCAGCCAAAACTCACACTTCTTCAACTTGGCGAACAGCCTCTTCTCTCGCAACAACTGAAGAACCACTCTGAGATGCTCAGCATGAAGCTCTCTGGTCTTGGAATAGATCAAGATATCATCGATGAAGACAATGACGAAGCTATCCAAGAATGGCTTGAACACACGGTTCATCAGGTCCATGAAGACTGAAGGGGCATTGGTCAAACCAAACGACGTCACAAGAAACTCAAAATGACCATACCTGGTCCTGAAAGCCGTCTTAGGGACATAAGACTCCCTAACCTTCAACTGATAGTAGCCAGACCGAAGATCAATCTTCGAGAACACAGTAGCACCATGAAGCTGATCAAACAGATCATCTATCCGAGGCAACGGATACTTGTTCTTGACAGTCACTTTGTTGAGCTCCCTGTAGTCGATACACAGCCGCAAAGATCCATCCTTCTTCTTAACAAAAAGAACCGGAGCTCCCCAAGGCGAAGAACTCAGACGAATGAAACCCTTATCTAAAAGATCCTGCAACCGAGTCTTCAACTCCTTCATCTCAGTAGGAGCCATCCGGTACGGAGCCTTAGAGATAGGAACCGTGCCAGGAGCTAGATCGATAACGAACTCAACATCTCTGTCCGGCGGCAAACCCGGAACATCATCCTCAAACACATCAGCAAACTCCCTCACAACATCAATACCATCTATATTCAACTTAATCAGTCTATCCACATCCACAATAGAAGCAAGAAACCCATCGCAACCTCTACACAGCAATCTCTCAGCCTCAAGACAAGAAATAAAAGGAAGGACCAGCGAAGTACCTGAGCTGGCGAGAACTCCTCCCTGGCCATCATCTGCAAAAGTCACCTTCTTAGCAACACAATCGATAACTGCACGGTAAGTCGAAAGCCAATCCATGCCAAGAATAACATCGAAAGCAACCATAGGAATAACAATCAAATCAGCGAAGACAACTCGCTCCTCAATACGAACAGGGAACGCAAACACAATCGACGTCGGGCACAACACGTCCCCCGAAGGCAAAACAACACTAAGCTGGAGGGGAAGAACAGAAGGAACTATACCCAACGATCTCAAAAACAAATCAGACATAAAAGAATGAGTAGCACCAGTATCTACCAAAGTCGTAGCTACTCTGCCTAAAATCAAAATAGTACTAGAGATCAATGAAGAATCATGATTAATACCTTCCTTGGTCATCGTAAAGATACGACCCTGTACTTTCCCTTGGCTAGCTCCTTGTGGACAATTCCTGGCAACGTGGCCTGCCGTGCCACAACGGTAACAAGTATGAGTGCCACATATGCACTCTCCCCTATGATGCTTGCCACACTTAGGACAAAGTGGCTTCTCGGGATCAACTGGAACTGGCGGTGGTCTAGGACTCGGCTCCATCTTGCCCTTGCCCTTGAAACGATCCCTGCCCCTCTGATTAGAACCCTGGCCTCTCTGAGCAATAGCTTGATGCCTCTCTTGCCTCTCCCTGGCGATGTCCTTCTCATCCTGCTCGGCCAACAAAGCTTTGGACACGATCTCCTTGAAAGTAACAGCCTTGGACATGTTGATATCACGACGAATCTCAGCTCTAAGGCCTCGAATGAAATGAGCGCCTTTATCCTTGTCATTGGAAGCAATGTACAGAGCAAATAGGCAACCCTCCTCAAACTTCAGAATATACTGACCAACATCCATGCTCCCCTGTCGAAGCTCCAAGAACTCCGTAACCTTCCTCGCTCGAAGTGCATCGGGAAAATACTTGTCGTAGAACAGGTCAGTGAACTCTGACCACTTCAGTGTCGCAACATCAACTCCAACTTTCGTGGCATTCCACCAGATACGGGCAGCCTTAACCAACATGAAAATAGCACAACTGATCCTGTCTTTGTCCTCGTACTGCAGATGATCGAAGATCGCCTCTAAAGCCTTGACCCACTCGACAGCAACTAAAGGATCGGTGCTCCCTGAAAACTCTGGTGGATCCATTCTCTTGAAAGCAGAAAAGACGGCATCGGTGCCAACTGCCTGAGCTACTGGAACTCTACCTTGCCCTCTACCTTGGCCAGTACCTTGCATACGAATGAGCTGTTGAATCTGCTCGCTATGCACCTTAGCCTGCTCCTTAAGCAACTTGCCGAACTCGTCGACAACTCTAGAGGAAGAACTATTCTCACCCTCTACTGCTTTCCTCTTAGGTGGCATACTCTACAATTGCTCCCAAGACACCAATCAATAGATGACAATGAATAGATAGATGCAAGAAAACATACCCGGACAGTTGAAAGTAAACGAAGTCATATGCATTGGTCCGAAGAACACCGCTCTGATACCACTAAATGTGACACCTCTATCCCGTAACAATAAAAATACGCAGCGGAAATAAATTTTTCTTTAAAATATGGAAGGAGTTTCAAAATACATTTCATAAAAATGTTTACAAAATAAATACATGATCATTCAAATGACATACAAAATACAAAATAATCATTCTTATGATCATGTCCCAAAATGATACAAAATAATCTTCCTTCCAACGGTGTATGCATATGACCCCCATCCACGATCACTGTCCTGGTCGGTCACTCTTATCTGCATCACATGAAAATAACTGAAATGAGAATAAATCTCAGCAAGTGGAACTCTAACATAACAATGATACATAGTATACTCTGTAAAACATGGCTTTAAATCATAAATACCATCAACTCTGAAACATGAATAACGTAGCAATAACTGTAGCAATAGCATATCAATAAGATAGCAATAAGATGGTATTCTCTTTTCTCTGGTTGGATTGATATCAATAGTATCTCTGCTCTGGTGCTAATATCCCTATCGATATAAACCGATAACTCTGAGGGATAAAAGCCTATGGTCGATGATCATCTAATTGCATGCAATGCTCTGACTATGATTAATCAATCCAATAAAACATTTGAACTCTGAATATCCTTTAAAGCCGTCGTTTCGCAATCTCTATCTTTTCTCTTGTATTCCCTTTTTAACAATAGTGAGACATACAATGCCTCCAATAGATAATCAATGAAATCAATACATAACAATGGATCAATGGAAGGGAATAACACTTTGAAACCTTTAAAACACAATACATATATCATCATGTGAGCAAAGGGATGAAATTCCACTTACAAACCAATAGAACACCTCAAACTTAGCTCTTGGTACACCACCTACAACAATAATCCATAAACAACACCAAAATCAACTCTATATCCAAAAATACAAGTCAAATATCCCATTAAACCAACAATAACAACACCCTATAACAACTCATCTCCAAAAACCATGATAGAATCGCACCAAAAACTTACCTAAGCTTCCTTATACCACGGAGAACGTCGATCTCAAGTCGGAAATCCAAACCAATCCAAGAATCAAAGGTAGGAAGCAAAAGAAATGGAGGAAAACCCTTGGAATTGAGAGGAAATCTCGAAATGGAGAAGAGGATAAGGTAAGGTATGGCCAACAACTCCCAAAAAGCAACTAAATATCTCGCCCATACTTACACCGCGGGTGCGGTCTCACAAGCACCGCGGGTGCGCTAAGCTCACGGCATTCCAACAAAATTCCCATGCACGATCACCGCGGGTGCGGTGCTACAATTACCGCGGGTGCGGTCTCACCGCGGGTGCGGTGCTTACACTGCCACAGGTGCGGTGTCCTCACGGTAAAACCATCAAAATCCAACATAAATGACCGCGGGTGCGGTCCTTGCAAGGGTGCGGGTGCGGTACCACTTCGGCCAAGAACAAACCAAGGCAACTGAAAATCGAACCGAAACAATGAAACGAACAACCAACAACATCTAATACCTCAAGACAACAATAACCAATAATACTATGGCCCAAAACACAACTCTAAACATCTAAATCATAAAACCCAATAAACACAATAAAGCTTAAACCGTACCGTACACCGGGCTCGGCTATTACATACATACTCGTTCGCATGCAAGTGGCCAAGTGGCAATTTCACATTTTGCATGACTCGCGCTCGGGCGGTAAGAAACTACCGCTCGAGCGCGGAAGTTTCTGTCCGAGACCACGCTTGTTATCCTTTGGCGCTTGGGCGGTAATTCTTTACCGCTCGGGCGCCATACATTCTGCCCAAATCTCATTTTATCCCACGCTGGCGCCGGGGCGGTAACTTTCTATCGCTCGGGCGCCAGACTTTCTGTCCAACTTTCCCATTTATTGTGCATTGGCGCTCGGGCGGTTCTTTTCTACCGCTCGGGCGCCAGATGTTCTGTCCAACATCTTAGCTTATAATATACCGACGCCCGGCTTCACTCCTCATATCTTATTTGATTCCTGTGATATTTGCTAATCACAATTCTGGAAATTAATCAACGTAATTATACTCAAATCATTTCAGATTACGGTAATCAAATTCTCGGGCCTTACATTTCTCCCCCTCTAAGATATGATTTCGTCCCCGAAATCACAAGCAATTCACTCGTATAATCTAGATAATCATATCATATCTCAAATCAGATATAAGAAGGAGACTTACAGAAATTACAATGATCTCATATCAACAACATCATTCGTGATACTTCAATCTCAGAACAAGGGCTACACAACATCCGTGTATACCAATCAATCAACTCATAGCAATCAATATCCTTATCTGTTAATCTCAGTCAAAGACATACTCCATCTTCGGCTTCAAATACCAACAGTCATCGTCCGACGTTAGCATGTTTAGTCTATTAATTCTGAGTTGTTTTCAGTTTCTTTATCAGATCACTGATCTTAGCAAATCTGCTCTCAAACATTACTGTAATATCATTCATATACGAAGGAAATCCACAGTTCTCATTGTACAATACCTCGACTAAAGCTATTTTGATACTCATCTAATAGCTATTATTGTACAATGATTCCCAAGCGACAATGAATCATGTCAACTAGTGCTAAAATCCAGCACTACATTTCCTGGATATCCTCCAGTATCAGGAAAGTTCACTCCGACTATCCGTCAATCTATATATCATAGATACAAAATCATGTTATACATTCAGCCAAAAGTATAAAATCAAACGAAAATCACGGTCTGATATAATCAATTTTGGCATTCAATACAATCTGACCCCTTTTCTGACATACTTCCCCCTCATCTGGTCATGTCTGCGCCTCTTCTTGTATCATATAACATGGATAGATGTGAACAATCGTTCAATCACAATCACCATCTTGGTCAGATTGCAGTAGTGTCATTGCACAATCCATAGAAATGTACTCCCATTTCTATTTAGAAATCAATAATCAGGATCAGTAATCGAAAAGTTTCTAGCTGTCTGTCTTCATCTGTCAGCGATTTAGACATTTCAATACAAGTTCTGACATAACTGATTTCCATCTGTTTACTTCAAAAAGGTCTATTCGAATTATCACACGTTTCCTGTAACCAGAATAGTACTGAATCTACTATTGTGTGTATCTGACAATACCTGCCATTTCCAATTCGAACATCTGACACAAACAAATCAGTTAATAATATAAATTAAAGAAAAATACCTACCTGGTATTCAGTTCTGACTATCAAAATCAAGTTCTGAACAGTCTGATCAAACTTCTGAACTGCTTTACTCTTCAAAATCAGTTCTGACTCGACGGAACTATATATAAACTCGACGGTTCATATCAATCGGTATCAAACACGGACTTAGAATGATAACAATATCAGATCAGATTCAGAATATCAATACGCAATACGGATCTAATAACTGCATAAAACGCAATCTCTGACATTTCGAAAATTCTGCCATATTCAATGTCGTTCTCAGCCACTAATCACAGTCTCACTGGCTATAATCAATCAGTATACTGTCTTCAGATATCACAGACTCTGAATACAATCTATTACAATCGAGATTCATATCCGAACAATTCTGTATACAACAATCTCAGTTCCCAGAATATTAAATACAAATTTCAACTGTTCGATTCAATCAATCATACGCTGCGAATATATCAAAATATCATAGATAAAACGAGCATATATCATGAGAATATCTCTGAATATCGGATTTATCAACCCATAATTGGAACTGAAGTACTTTCCAGAGAAACACATAATCAGATTTAACTCTAGCTCTTCAGGTAATAAATCTTTCAACTGATATCTCAATTCTCTCGATTCAATCAGTATCAGTCTATAAGAAATTCTAGAATGAAACCAATATCTGGAATCACATCAAGGCCGAAGTCACTCTCCCTGATACAGGACCAACCTGAAATCTCATCTGCAAGACTATAGCAAACTTCCTGCTACTAGTAAATCAATCCCTGATAAGCTCATCTTCAGTCATCAACTGAATACATAAGGAATTACTCCATTCCTTTCGATAATCATCGGATCATATATAATACGGATATCAAGGAATTCAAAATCAAGAATCCTTACCGTATATTATTCATTCTTTGGCCATTTCAGGTCCGAATCTTACCATCTCCTGGCAAGACTCTATAATAGCTCTGTACTTGTTCAATATATCAATATCCATCACGCAATTATCATCAGACAATACAAGTACAAGCTAATCTAACTCAATCTCATTCTCAACTTACTGTAGTATACCATATATTACAGAATATCACTGATATCAAATTCTTTACCCAAACTGGTAAAGAATCAACACTACAGTAAATACAGACTCAACAGGTACAACGTATAACAATGCAACTCAGTCAAAGATAATCGTAAATAATGCATTAGTATATATCAATACATATGCAATCTAATCATAAAAGACCAGTACCTGTCACTGTATCATCAAGTGTGTCCTGGGTCTGTTTCTCGATCACCACCCCCAGATGATCCTGCTCCCTGAAATCTTCGGGCACCTTTCTGTGGACAAACTCTAGCAAAGTGTCCTTGCTGTTTACAGAAGTTGCACCGACCAGTCACTCCGTGGCATAGCTCCGGGTAATGTCTCCCACCGCAATTCCTGCAGTAAACTCCAGTATAATTCGGACTAGAGCCACTGGAGCTAGATGAACCGCTCCCAAACTTCTTGAATTGCTTCTTTTGAACTTTCAACATCTCTTTCTTTCCACCACTGCTACTGCCAATCTCGATTCTGGAAGGCAGTTGTTGTGGTATCGGTGTTGGAAGAACATATGAAGCTTCCTTTTGTCTCATTAGAACGGTTTCTGCTCTTCTGGCTCGATTTAGAGTATCAGTAAAATTACTCGGTTGTTTCACAGTTACCAAGGTGCGTATTTCTGGATTCAGGCCCTTGATAAACTGATCAGCTACAGCTGTATCATTTCTAGCCACTTGCGGACCAAACTTTAACAAGGTAAAGAAATGGGCCAAATATTCATCAATCTTCAATGGACCCTGCCTCAAATTTCCAAATTCTGCACTTTTGTCCTCTCGATATGATAGAGGTACAAACCTTTGATAAAATTCCACTTTGAAAAGATCCACGTAATCGTGAAACCACGCTGTGCTATGGCTTCCCGGGTTATCAGCCACCAACTCCTAGCGACTTCCCGTAGTTGATTCCCAACCAATTTAATTCTGCACTCATCTGTGAATCACAGAAATTCAAACAGCATTTCAATCTCCTCCAGCCAAGTCTCACAATCAGCTGGTGCCTCAACACCCCTCAAACTCGGTGGTTGAAACGACTGAAACCTTATCATCTGTGTTTCCATCAGAGTTTCAGACACATCCATCTGATCATACGATGTACTACCCCTTTCTGGAATCCTTCTAGGATGAATATCTGATAATCACAGATGTTAGTAGTAACAAGAGACAAATCCGTCTCAATCCCAATCCTGATCAGCTTACCTCTGAACAAGAATTGGTTCTGATCCAGTTTCAAATAATACATATTACCAAATCAACTCAGATATTCAGGTAACATGTAGCTTTCTAAACAATAACACATACTGAAATCTTAGTATATACAATGTAGTTTCAACATTATATTTACTCATGTGCCATATAAATCCAGGCAATAAAGCATCATATCATGCTAGCATACACAATGTAATGCACATTATAATCAATCACATGCTAGCAATCAAACGCAGGTAAGAAACTCAATCTACCTCGCTCACTCTTTTCTATCTCAGTGCTAAAGAACCTATAGTTCAAGGACCTACAGCTCTGATACCACCTGTTGTGGGGACCCGGACGCTAATTCATTCCTTAATCGTCTTTAGGAATAAGTCAAACAATTATAATAAACAGGGTCTAAATTTTTTTTTTTTTCTTAAATTATACAGCGGAAACGTAATGTAATTAAATTCAAATTACATATTAAACATAACATACAATTATTGTATGATCTACAATAATCTAACTAGGTTCCACTACAAGTCAGTGCTGAATCCTAAGTTGCTTCAAAGCCCGGATCTCCACGCTATCTAGTCCAGCCTCGTTCTCTTCTTGACCCTGATCCTAGCCCACCTGTTGCCATGCACACATACAAACAAGACACCAGCCGGATAACTCCGGTGAGATATAAATATCCCAGTATAAATCATGTATACATGCAATCATAAAACCATATAAAAGCATATAACAGAAAATCATATCCCATATTAAAATCATGACATGAAATAATAACAAGAATAAATCATATTCTATACATGTACCCTATTCAGGAACATAATCAATATCAAGAATAATTCCTATTCTAAACCTGTACCAATATCAGGAACAGCAAGGAACATGAACCATATTCAGGAACATAAATCAATATTAATCAATACAATAAGATATAACTGTCACTCAGTCCAGTGACTCTACATTTTAGACTAGACTCAATCCTAGCCTAGGGATCCCGGTTTCCAGACATTGGCATTCCATATCGACCAACAGTAATAGAAAAGACTCCAGTTCTATCCACGTCGATATCGTATCGATAATCAGTAATAGAGAAGCTCTGTTTCTATCGACATCAGTATAGTACCGATCAACAGTAATAGAAGAAACTCTGATTCTATCCACATCGATATAACATCGATCAACAGTAATAGAATCAAGTTATAATTCTATCCACATCGATACAATACGGATCACCAGTAATAGAAGGAGCTCTAATCCTATCCACATCGATAGCCAATTATCCAGCGACAGACAATGGCACTTCCGCCAATACAATATCTTATGACATCGTGCAATGTGCCCGGGGTGATCCCACCACTATCAGGCACTTCTGTCATAAGACTACTCGTCTAATACCTGTCATCTATAATTCAAGAGAACAAGTATATCAATCAACTTAATGCAAATATCCATGCAATAAAGTAAAGTATGAGATTTAGGGAAACTCGAGTCAAACCTCACTCGAGTTGTGCAATCCCAACTCAACATTAATTTATACCTTTATCTCCTCGCTCAGAAGAAGAAGAAGAATTCCCGACTCTATCTCGGTCCATTCTCAATCTGTTAATAACAATACCGAACAGATATAATATCAATAAACAACTCAAATCAATACCTGTTCTGATCAATATTCAAATCAAGACACATAATCTGATCAATGTCCATTGAGATACGATCTAATCCATATCGACGATATCACGATATAATCAAAATCACTATCGAATCTGTTCAATATCAATCAACTGATGTTTCGACGGTATAACAATACAGTCTTGATTATCCCGTCAGTCCAAACATCACAGATATAATACCAGAACTCATAATAAATGTCGATACCAGTCATAATCTCAATAACAATACATATCTGATATGAATTCTCAGTCAAATCGCTTCCAGAAATCATAACAATTTCATAAGAAGTCTGTTTCTCAATCTGACTTCGATTCTATAATGTCTAACATGATAAGAACATCATATATGAATCCTATTCAATTCTGACAACATCATAATTTCAAAGTATATCAAAACGTAGCAAAACTTACGTCCAGTTGTAGCCTACGTTGATAGGAACTCGGTACTGTACTCAGATTCAAAATCAGACGGACGGATTGAAATAAAAAGGCGTAAGGATTTTTGGTAAACCTCCTCGACCCTTTTCTCGCTTCTGAATGAATTATCAATGTTTGTACATATATATATCTATATACATACTCGTTCGCATGCAAGTGACCAAGTGGCAATTTCACATTTTGCATGACTCGCGCTCGGGCGGTAAGAAACTACCACTCGAGCGCGGAAGTTTCTGTCCGAGACCACGCTTGTTATCCCTTTGGCGCTCGGGCGGTAATTCTTTACCGCTCGGGCGCCATACATTCTGCCCAAATCTCATTTTATCCCACGCTGGCGCTCGGGCGGTAACTTTCTACCGCTCGGGCGCCAGACTTTTTGTCCAACTTTCCCATTTATTATGCATTGGCGCTCGGGCGGTTCTTTTCTACCGCTCGAGCGCCAGATGTTCTGTCCAACATCTTAGCTTATAATATACCGACGCCCGGCTTCACTCCTCATGTCTTATTTGATTCCTGTGATATTTGCTAATCACAATTCTGGCAATTAATCAACGTAATTATACTCAAATCATTTCAGATTACGGTAATCAAATTCTCGGGCCTTACACCGATAACTCAATCTCAACATATATAAAAAATATACAGTCCTCAACTCATCATCATCATCATAAGCATAGGACAATACTCAAAATCTGTATCACTTCAATCTACACATGCTGGAAATTAACAACCGTAGCATATAACATCCGTTTCTTGATCCGGTTGCGAATATATCATGCTCAATACCTCAAGAACACAATATAACCAACATATTACACTTTTCCAAACATCTATAATTCAAACCATACTGAAACTGAAAGAAACTTACATCCCCTTGAAGCTAACGATGAGAGGAGCTCAAAATCGAAATCGGATTAAAGTTTGGATGTATGAATCTTACAAAATCACAATTTAAAAGCATGAGGAATAAAGCTTTCTCTCTCCCTGGAATCCTTCGGTTCTTGCTCCTGAATGAGGAGAAACGAGACACCTCTATTTATATCTTGCATGTTATATAACACATGACTCATTCTTCAAAGGGCACGCATGATCGCGGGTGCGGTGGCTCAGGAACGCGGGTGCGCTGTGCCCACGGCATGCCTAACATTTTTCCGAAATTCTCCGACCGCGGGTGCGGTCAATGCAGGACCGCGGGTGCGGTCGCACCACCGCGGGTGCGGTCTTGCTTGCCCCGCGGGTGCGGTCTTGCTTCGCACAAATCCACCAACTTTCTGTCAATGCACCGCGGGTGCTGTGTCTCCTAGCACCGCGGGTGCGGTGTAGCTTCGACCATGCTCTCTCAAAATTCCATAATTCATGCAATAGTTTCTACTTTCATCTTATAACATGCATTCTCCTATCTTCCAAGTCTCTCATGCCAATGAAAACTCAAAATCTCGAGCCTTACATTTCTCCCCTTCTTAAAGAGGAGTTCGTCCTCGAACTCGTAAGAAATTAATCATGCGAGTATATACAAAACAGTATAGTCAAAACTGAAAAGAAAACTCACATCATATGAATAGCTCGGGATGTTTCTGTCTCATATCAGACTCTGTCTCTCAGGTTGCTTCCTCGATGCCATGACAACTCCACTGAACCTTCAAAAGCGGAATGGTCTTGGTTCTAAGTTGTTTCTCCTTCCGATCAAGAATCTGTATCGGTCTTTCAACATAGCTCAGAGTCTGATCTAACTCGGCCTCGTCAGGCTGAATAACATGAGAATCATCTGGCATATATCTGCGCAACATCGATACATGAAAAACGTTATGTATTCCAGATAGAGAAGGAGGAAGAGCAAGTCGATAGGCTCGGTCGCCAATCTTCTCTAAGATCTCATACGGACCAACGTATCTAGGAGACAAATTTCCACGTTTGCCAAATCTGACAACGCCTCTGAAAGGTGAAATCTTTAAAAATACTCTGTCTCCCTGCTCAAATACCAACGGTCTGCGTCTGACATTGGCGTACTTCGCTTGCCTATCCTGCGCTGTCTTCATTCTTTTCTGAATGATCTTCACTTTCTCGGTCATCTCATGAATCATATCAGGCCCCAACTCTGGTACCTCAGAGATATCATCCCAGTACAACGGAGATCTGCACTTATTTCCGTATAAAGCTTCGAACGGTGCCATCTCAATGCTAGTCTGATAGCTGTTGTTGTATGAAAACTCACATAACGGCAATGAATCTTGCCAACCAATACCAAAATCTAGTACTACAGCTCTCAGCATGTTCTCTAAAGTCTGGATAGTCCGCTCTGACTGTCCGTCTGTCTGAGGATGATAAGCAGTGCTCAGGTGTAAAGTCGTACCTAGAGCCTGCTGCAGGCTGTGCCAAAAGTGAGAAGTGAATCGTGGATCACGATCTGATACGATCGACTTCGGCACACCGTGTAATCTTACGACCTCTTTGACATACAACTCTGTCATCTGATCGTGTCGATAGGTCATTCTGTACGGAATAAAGCACGCTGATTTGGTCAGTCTATCTATCACAACCCAAATAGCGTCACAGCCCCGCGAAGATCGAGGTAACTTCGTCACGAAATCCATGGAAATATGGTCCCATTTCCATTCAGGAACAGACAAACTCTGAAGTAAACCTCCGGGCTTCTTTCTTTCTGCCTTCACCTGCTGACAATTCAGGCATTTAGACACAAATTCTGTAATATCTGTCTTCATCTGCTTCCACCAGAATTGTGTCTTCAAGTCATTGTACATCTTCCTGCCACCAGGATGAATGCTGAACCGACTACAGTGTGCTTCTGACATGATCTGTCGTCTCAAATCTGAAATCTCTGGCACTACTAAGCGGTTATTCACATAAAGAACAGAATCTCTAACCTGATACTCTGATATATGACCAGCTCTGACCATATCAATCGATCTCTGAACACTCGAATCGGTTCTCTGCGCTTCTTTGATCCTCAAAATCATATCCGGCTCAATCTGAATCATAGCAAGTCGCAACGGTCTACTCTCTGTATCAAATGTCAATCCAGACAAGCAACAATCCTCTACTAAATTCGATACACCTACTGTCGACAAGGAAAGAGCACATACCTTTCGACTCAAGGCGTCTGCCGCTGCATTCGACTTCCCTGGATAGTACTTGATCTCGCAATCAAAATCTTTCAGCAGATCAAGCCATCGTCGCTGCCTCATGTTCAACTCTGACTGAGAAAAGAGATACTTCAAGCTCTTATGATTTGAGTAGATCTCAAATTTCTCGCCATACAAATAATGACGCCAGATCTTCAAGACAAAGACAATCGCCGCCAATTCAAGATCATGAATCGGATAACGAGTCTCCTGCGGCTTCAGCTGTCTAGAGGCGTACGCTATCACATGCCCTCGCTGCATAAGAACACATCCCAATCCTCTGTGAGATGCGTCACAATATACAACAAACTCACTTGTACCTGAAGGAATCGTCAAGACAGGCGCACTAGTCAGCCTCTTCTTCAACTCCACAAAACTGGCTTCACAATCTTCAGACCACACAAATGGCATGTTCTTCTGTGTCAACTGGGTGATAGGTTTCGCTATACTGGAGAAATCTCGGATGAAACGACGATAATACCCGGCTAGAACCATGAAACTGCGTATCTCCGGCACAGAAGTTGGTCTCGGCCAACTGATCACAGCCTCAACTTTACTCGGATCTACCGCAATACCATCTCCAGATATAATGTGCCCCAAGAAGACAACCTGTTTCAGCCAGAATTCGCACTTGGACAATTTAGCGTATAACTGCTCTTTTCGCAAAGTCTGCAATACAATCCTCAGATGATCTGCATGCTCAGTCAGACTCTTCGAATACAACAAAATATCATCAATGAACACAATCACAAAATCATCTAAATATCTCTAAAAGATACGGTTCATCAAACTCATAAATACCGCTGGTGCATTCGTTAAACCAAAAGACATAACGATAAACTCGTAGTGCCCATACCTGGTCCGGAATGCAGTCTTCGGGATATCAACGTCTCTAACTCTGAGCTGATGATACCCTGATCTCAAATCAATCTTCGAGTATACAGAAGATCCCTGTAACTGATCAAATAAATCATCGATGCGCGGCAAAGGATACTTGTTCTTCACTGTTGCCTTGTTCAACTATCTGTAATCAATACATAACCGCATCGAACCATCTTTCTTTCTAACGAAAAGCACCGGAGCACCCCAAGGTGATACACTCGGTCTGATGTACCCCTTGGACAGAAGATCTTCTAACTGCGCTTTCAATTCTTTCAACTCTATCGGTGCCATCCTATACGGAGCTTTCGATATAGGAACACTACCTGGCACAAGATCTATGCTAAAATCTACCTCTCGAACTGGAGGCAACCCTGGAATCTCATCTGGGAACACGTCTGCAAACTCGCAAACCACTGGCAGATCTGCCAATGCTGGGCTCGACTTCAGTAGATCTACTGAATATACGAGAAAGCCCTCTGCTCCTCTCTGAAGCAATCTACTCATAGTCAGAGCAGATACTAAGGGAATCCGAGATCTGGAACCCTTTCCGTAGAATTTCCACTCATCTGTCATTTCGGGTCTAAATCTGACAATCTTGTGGAAACAATCTACAGTGGCCCTGTACTTGGTCAACATGTCTATACCAACTATACAATCAAAATCAGCTAAACCAAGTACTATACAATCTATATCAATCTCATGCCCCTCAAACTGAAGCATACAATGTCTAACAGTAGTCACAGATATTAAGCCACTTCCCAACGGAGATGTAATAGACACTACAGTAGACATCGACTCAACAGGCAAGGAATGTCTCAATGCAAAATGTTCAGATATAAATGTATGTGATGCACCTGTGTCTATCAACACATATGCAGGATAACCGCAAAGAAAACAGTTACCTGCAATGACGTCATCCGGTGCCTCCTGTGCCTGCTCCTCTGTCAGCGCAAATACCCCAGCCTGCTGTCTGGGAGGTTGACTCACTGTCTGACTACCTCCTGGTCTCTGCTGGGTCTGTGTCGATGGTGGCTGGAAAGAGTGTACAGAGGATGCCTGCCTCTCCATCTGTGGCACTGGTGCTGATGATCCTGTACTCTGGAATCGTTGTGCACCTCTCTGGGGACAAACTCTGGCGAAGTGTCCCTGTTGCCTACAGATGTTGCAGCGTCCCATAACTCCTTGACACTGCTCCGTGGCATGTCGTCCTCCATACGAGCTGCAATACACGCCACTATAATCTCACCCCTGACCTCTCTGTCGAGATCCACTCGAGCTCGATGAACTACTCCCGGATTTCTTAAACTGCTTGCCCTTAGCTTTCAAAAATTCCTTCTTGCCATTACTACTAGATCCACTATCGAAGCGAGGAGGAGGTGGTGGAAACTGAACGGCGGTAGGCTGTGTCGGTCTCTGCCCCTGAACACCGTAAGAAGCGCCTCGCTGCCTGATCAGGCCAGCCTCTGCTCCCTTCGCTCGATTCAGTGCCTCTGAAAAAGTATTAACTCGTCCCGTGTTCACCAAAGTAAAGACATCTGGATTCAACCCATTGATAAACTGATCGGCCACTGCCTCGTCGTTCCCTGCCACATGCGGTGCAAATCGAAGCAAGGCAGAAAATTTAGCAACATACTCCTCGATGTTCCACTGTCCCTGCCTCAGATTCGCAAATTCAGCTCCTTTATATTTTCGGTAGGAGACGGGAAAGAAGCGCTGATAGAACTCATCCTTGAAAACTTTCCACGTAATGTCAATGCCTCGGTGCTCCAAGGCTCTCTTCGTAGTCAACCACCAGCTCTTTGCAACCTCTTGCAGCGGATGCCCTACCAATTTCACACGTCGCTCATCAGTATATGCCAAAGACTCAAACAACATCTCGATATCATCAAGCCAGCTCTCGCACTCTACTGCACTCTCTGTGCGCTTCAGGGTAGGCGGATGGAAAGACTGAAACCTCTTCAATAAGGTCTCCATCGGCGTAGCGGTAACATCCATCTGTGCACCTGATGTGCTACCCTGCTCTGGCTGTGGTACACGTCTAGGCGGCATAAATCTGATTATCAAACTGATTAGTACAAAATCAATATCATCTGTTTCAGCCCTCCTCTGATCATAACCTCTGATCGAGAATCGGTTCTGATTCAGGCTTGACAAGTATATGCTGTAAATCAATTCAGATAATACAACAACATACAATAAGGAAAGCAATAAATCATGCTAGCATCTCAAAAGCAAGGAAGATGACTCGATCTACCCTGCTCATTCTATTCTATCTCAGTCTACGGAACCTACAGCTCTGATACCACCTGTTGTGGGGACCCGGGCTCTAACTCAATTCTTTTGGGATTTATTGGATCTTTGCTCGAAAATGTGGGTCAAAATTTTGCTTTTAACATTAATTCAAATGTATAATTAAAGCATAACATGTCTTTATAATAATTAAACAACATCATGTACATACAAGTCTGTTTAGTACAATCATACGCTAGTGTTTAAATACCAACTACAAACATAAGTAGTCCAAGTTTAATAAGCAAACACTAGAAATCTTCAACGCCCGAGATCTCCACGCTATCATCAATCTCTCATCTAGCTCGAGACCCAGATCCTGCCCCACCTGTTGCCATGCACACATACAGACTGTTAGAGTAGGTGCCCGTCGAGCCAAGTGTTGGCCGAGTGTTCACAATGAAACTCTATGAATAAGCAGTCTTTATTTTAATAATATTTGAAATTATTACTTTGGCAAATCTTTATCTGTATACCCATGCTAGCTGCATAGATAAAGCCCTTGAATATACAAATAGTAGAAAGAATATGAGATGCTCATATGATGAGTATCATGAAACTCATATTTGTAATACTGCATATTCTAAACGGTTCCTAGTCGATTCAGCCGCCACTAAGAAGGATATAGGCCGCTCGAGTTAGAGACTAGTATCTGCGATGTGAGTACCATGTTTCATTGGTAGGGGACATTGTGATGTCCGAACATGCAGATAGGTGCTCCTTGTAGAGTGCACTGAACAACCCTCCATAAAAGGACTTTCCAAGTGGTTCTCACTTATCGAGTGGAAAAGTCCTGGTTTATGGTTGTACAGAATTAGTCCTTATGACCCGGGACAACATTGAGACTCTATGTGCTAGAATTACACTTTGACTTGTTTACCGACTCTCATGGGGTCATCAGGTGGCAAGGTTGGGTGTTCTGTCGAAACACATAGGAGTCGATGCATTGTAGTCGGGGATTCACCGCTTACCTTCGGGTATGGATATCCTATGTGTTATCATGTGTATGTAGATCGAAATCTCTGGCCAGAGTATGGTTGTAATTATGAAAGGTGTTTCATAGATTACACCATCGATGCAACTACGACATGACACATAGTATCGATTCATTGACAACTCTCGATAAACCAATGGTTGTCGAATCGATCGGGATATATGAGTTGAAGGGACCGTACTGTACGCTAACCATAATTGAATGGTTCTTGCAGGCACTATCATGTGATACCTAGGGAATCACGTAAGCGATGCTGCTAGGCGTTTAACGTGATTGGTTGGGTACTATCAGACTTGAGTTCTGACGTTCTTACTATCAAGGAGTTGATAAGTAAGAATGGAGCAATTGGGGTATGCTCGAATAAGGACATGTTTAGTCCGAATCACATGGAGATGTGAACCCACGGCTAGTTGTATCAATGAACCATTGAGGGCCACACAAGTACTAGCTTTGTAAATCCCGATGAGAAGTAAAAATAGTTCAATGTGTTGAACGGCTTATAAAGGAGTTTATAAGCGTAAGGAAAATTAGAAGTATGACTTCTATAAAGGAGAAAATAGTTCAAAGTGTTGAACGGCTTATAAATGTGTTTATAAGTGTAAAGAAAAATAGAAGTATGACTTCTATGAGAGAAATGTAAATTTTGATTTATGGAAGTGTTCCTAAATTAAAATTTGGCCAAGTGACTAATGTTTTTGAAAATTGTGATTTTCATAAACATTATTATGGACTAAATTAAATTAATTCAAGTGTTGAATTAATTAAACACTAGTGGGCCTAGTAGAGCCCAAATAATTAAATTAATTCAAGTGTTGGATTAATTAAATAATATTGAGTCTAGTAGAGCTCAATTAAAATAATTATTTAACTAGTGGGACTTGGGTAAATTCAAGTAATGTTTAATTAGTCTCAAATATGTTTGAGATAATTAAATTTAGTCCAAAGTTTTTAATTTGATTAAAAACTATATTGTATGCATGCATGGGAGGTGAAGGGTTGGAGATTACTTTTGAATAAAATATTGGCATGGCATGCCACTTTTTGGATCAACTTTTTGCAACCCCAAGAGAACTCTTCCCTCCTCCATTACACATGCATATGGCCGAAACCTCACCTCCAATTCTCTCCCAAGATTTTTCTCCATTTTGTTCTTCAAATTGTTGAAGAATAAAATACTTCTCTTTGATAAATCTTCTTGTTTTTCTAGTGCAAAACAAGAAGGGATTTACCTAGTTAGTGGTGGGCTTGATTTTGAAGGAAAGAACTCAAAGAAAAGGAGGAGCTTGTAGATTTCTTCATGCCATTCAAGAGCCAAGTTGTTTACAACTTGGTTGGTGCCATCATCAATCTCTTGAGATTGATAGGTAACGATTTTCTAACACCCTATGAATGTCATTATGTGTGTTTTTGTATTTGTTGCACAAAGAAATGGGGTGGCCGAAATTTTCCTCATAAAATTCGATTTTTGTGCTTCCGTTGCGTTTCCGGCCACCGTAACCGGTCCGCTTTCAAGTGGTATCCGAGCTATGGTTACGTTTTTGTGTAGCAAATACAATATATATTATGTTGAGATCGATTTCTAACCGCATGAGTGTGTTTTTGCAACAAATCGAGGGCCATGTTTGGGGAAAATTCGGGCAGCAAGTTGCTGCCCGTGTCGGGCAGCTCGGGCAGCCCGAGGGGCTGCCCGTTTCGGGCAGCTAGGGCAGCCCGAGGGGCTGCCCGAACAGCCCCATCATTTTAAATAAAAAAAAAAAATCTTTTTTGGTAAGTTGGCCGGAATCCGGCGACGGAGCTCCGGCGACGGCGATGACGACTAGGGTTTTCAAAATGTGTTTTGAAATATCAAAGTGTCATGGGCCTTGAATTGTTTGGCCATTGGATGGCTAACATGTTTGTGATTTTAAATGGGCCAAAATGTTTTTGGTGAAAAATAAGTTTTTGGGCCCTTAAGTTTAAAATTACAAAAGTTGCAAATTTTTCTCATGAAGTAAATAATTTAAGTTGGACTTTAATTATTTATAGTAAATGGTGATTTACAAGAAATTCGGTTATAAATAAATTAATTTGAAAGTAGACAAAGGTGTTTGTATACTTTGTTAATTTAGTTTATAATCGTGACGGTTAGTGATTGGATCAAGATATATAATATTGGATCAATTAATTATTGTGATAATTAATTGATGGTGTATGATATGTGATATTATGCATGAAGGATGATCAAAAGCCCAAGCCCAATTTGCTAGGTGTATGCTAGGATATTTTGTGTTGAATGATTGTAATAATTATCAATTTATAAAGTGGGCTTGGTTTATGGCCCGTTCCCACCCCATGAGATGTATCCCTATTTGCCATGGATATTTATTTGTAAATATTAGTATAGTGGATGATCAAGATTGGAAGATGGTGGCCATGATGATTATGAAGATCGAAGACATGTAAATATTGGAAGCTTATGTAAATGTTGCATTTGCATCCCGTGCATTTACCCTAGGATTGGACCTAGGTCCGTGTTTAGCTCACACGGACCGTTAGTATTGGGGCGATTGATCATCCTTGTTTGTTTACTGTTTATAATATATGCATGATATGTTATAAATAATGAGTATGTGCGTTATTATTATGATAATAACAAAGTTGCATGAATCCGGCAAACATACGATCAAACATGGCGAGCTTTTAAAATAAAATTAATGATGAGACCTTTCAAAATTAAAAACCCTCATTTTGAATAAGATTCAAAATTAATATCAAGCCCGAAAAGGGGAATTATAAATTTGTTTATAATTTCCTTGTCTTCCATCGACAATGGGTGCATGATGAACGCTACCCGTACTCGGGGCTCGGCTCATATTATTGGGGGGCCCTGGGTGCCGGAAAGCTGTGACATCCATTGACATGGTGATGTGAACTACGTGGAACTCCCATGATTTCGGCTCATATTATTGAGGGAACTCATGGCGACCGTCCATTAAGGTTCAACATCGATGGGTAAGGCTTGACACGTGAAGATGAACGACGTCATATTATTGGGTCCTAATCAAACGTGAGACAAAAGTTTACGTTAAGGGTTGCATTGTGATGCAATTGGAAACTACCTTTTAGGAATTGTGATTGGCTGATATTATTCGGGATCACAATTCGCTAATTGGACCTTACGTACCTACTGAGGAAAGGAGTTTCCCGTTTTCACTAAAGGGTAGTGAAAGATGTCAAAACAGTGGGAGTAAATATTTATAAAGTTAAAGTCCATACTTTATATCTTACCAAATATTTAAAATAGTCATCAACATTTATCTGTTTTTACTTTTCAGTACAAATCGACAATGTCTTCGATGCGCAATTCGATATCTATAATACTCGACAAACACATATTAACTGGACCTAATTACCTCACTTGGCTAAGAAATTTGAAAATAGTCTTAAATTCGGAAAGGGTAACATATACACTAACTCAGTCGCCCCCTGTTGAGGCTCCGACTGACTGCAATCCTGAGGAATTGCAGGCTTACAAGGAATGGTGTGACCATGACTTGATAGCCAGGTGTTATATGCTGACTTCTATGAACGATGAGCTACAGAGGCGTTTTGAGGGTGCAAAGAGTGCTGCTGACATTCATTTGCATCTCAAAGAGCTCTTTGGAGAGCAAACGCGTCCTCTTAGGCATGCTACCGTCAAGGAGCTGATCACTTTGCGCATGCGAGAGGGGACCTCGGTCCATGAGCATGGCCTAAAGGTGATCGGGCTCGTGGACAAGCTCGTTGGCATGGATCTGATCCTGCCTTCGGAGTTGACCACCGACATGTTGCTGTTATCGCTGCCTAGCTCATTTGATCCTTTTGTGGTGAACTTCAACATGAACAAGATGGAACCGACCCTTGAGGAGTTGGTGAACATGCTTGTTACGTTTGAATCCACCATCAAGAAAGAGAAGTTGGTTCTTTATGTGGGTTCTTCATCTGGTACGAAGATTGATCCACATGGGAAGGGAAAGAAGAGTTCTTTCCAACGTCCCGAGAAGAACGTGCCCTTGTTGAGGCAATCTCCGAACCCTGTTGAGGCAGCCAGACCGGTTAAGGCTGACAAGACTAATGATGTATGTCATCACTGCAAGAAGCCTGGACATTGGAGGCGTAATTGCAAAGAATATCTTGCCCAGAAGTGTTCTGGAAACGGTATGTTCTAAATTTAAGTAAACATTTTAATTAACTCTACTTCTTGGGTATTAGATACCGGTTGTGACTCACATCTCTGTAATGGGTTACAGGTGATGGGAAGAAGTAGGAAGCCTAAGGAAGGTGTGACCTTCTTGAGGATGGGCAATGGAGCAAGAGTTGCTGCCAAGGCTATTAAGGATGTTTACTTATTGTTGAACAATGACTTTAAGTTAATTTTAAGAGATGTTTTGTTTGTACCTGTTTGATGTAAAACATTGTTTCCATTTCTATTGTGATAAAAATGGATATTCTTGTTTATTTAGCAAAGGTGTTTGCAACATTTACAAGAATGAATGTTTAATTGGTACTTGAGAACTTGAAAACGATCTCTATAACTTAAAAGTAAAAGATATTCTACTAAATGTCCATTCAAAGGCAGATACCATATGAGATATGGATGGGTAAGCCTCCCAAATATTCTTATCTTAGAATATGGGGAGCCCTGCTTATGTGAAGGTGGTAGTGGGAGATAAATTGGATTGTTGATCCATTTTATGTTACTTTGTGGGATATCCAAGGAATTAAGTTGGATATCATTTCTATCATCCCCAAGAAACAAAAGTGTTTGTTTCTAGGAATGCAACCTTTTTGGAAAAGGATTTTCTATTGGATAGAAAAAGGGAGATGATAGAACTCGAAGAGGTTCGAGAGAAACCCACAATTATAGAACCCACACCCGATGAGCCAAGAGAGGAGATACAAGCTCCTAGCAGATACGAGAAAGTCTCGAGACCACTTATGAGGTATGGTCAGCTTCTTGAAGAAGGCCATGATGAGCCTAACCATGGATGTGATCCATGGACCTTCAAGGAAGCGTTATCTGATGCCAATTCATCCAAGTGACTTGAAGAAATGGAATCTGAGATGAATTCCATGCATTCGAACCAAGTGTAGGATCTTGTGGATCCACCTGTGGGAACTGTTCCCATAGGGACTTGGGGCGGATGGGAAGGTATTGACTTTCAAGGCGCGATTGGTGGCAAAAGGATGTACTCAAAGACAAGGAGTTGACTTTGAGGAAACCTTTTCCCAGTCGTAATGTTCAAGTCCATAAGGATTTTGCTAGCCATAGCTGCATGGTATGACTATGAGATATGGCAGATGGATGTTAAGACAGTCTTTCTTAATGGGGATTTTAAGAAAGTGATTTACATGTCTCAACCTGAAGGGTTTACATCTATCGGAAGTGAGCATATGGTATGTAAACTTCAGAGATCTATTTATGATCTAAAGCAGGCATCAAGGAGTTGGAACCTTAGATTCGATAGTACAATCAAAGAATTTGATTTACTAAGAATCATGAGGGACCCTGTGTGTATAAGAAGGTCAGTGGGAGTGTTGTGACATTCCTGGTGTTATATGTTGATGACATTCTACTCATTGGGAATGATGTAGGAATGTTGCAATCAGCTGAGATATGGTTAGCGAGTAAGTTCTCGATGCAGGACTTGGGTGAAGCATCTTTTGTATTGGGATACATATCTATAGAGATAGATCGAAAAGATGGCTTGGTCTCACCCAGTCCACATACATGATACCATCGTGAAGCGGTTCTCGATGGATGCGTCCTTGAGAGGACATCTACCAATGTGTCATGGCGTGTCCCTATCCAAGTCTGTCTCCTGAGACTGATGCAGAGATAGTGACGATGACACGCATTCCGTATGCTTCGGCAATTGGTAACATCATGTATGGGATGATATCTACACGTCCTGACGTGGCGTTTTCACTATGTGTAGTGAAAAGATATCAATCGAACCCCGGTCTTCCACAACTAGAAAGCTGTGAAAGACATCCTCAAGTTGTGAGAAGGACCAATAAGTTGTTCTTGGTCTATGGGGTAGAGAACTGAAATTGGAAGGCTATACCGACTCTAGCTTCCAAAGCGATATCGATAACTCGAAGTCAACCTCTAGTTTCGTATTCATGCTCAACGGTGCTGCTGTCTCTTGGAAGAGTTCCAAGCAAGACAATATTACGGATTCCAGCACAGAGGCCGAATACATTGCTGCATCAGATGCAGCAAGAGAGGCTGTTTGGATAAGGAATTTCGTCCAAGAGTTGGACGTCATTCCTAATGGAATTGCTCCTATCCCGATGTTGTGTGACAACACGGGAGCTATAGCTCAAGCAAAGGAGCCAAGGTCTCATCAGAAATCCAAACTAGTATTGAGAAAGTACAACATCCTCGGAGAGATTGTGGAAAGAAGAGTAGTGTCTATTGACAAAGTCGGCTCCACAGATTATGTTGTTGATCCACTAGCTAAGCCTTTACCTGGACCATTGTTCGACAAGCATCGCGAATCAATGGGTTTTAAGCATAAGGGTAGTTGGCTCTAGTGCAAGTGGGAGATTGTTAGAGTAGGTGCCCGTCGAGCCAAGTGTTGGCCGAGTGTTCACAATGAAACTCTATGAATAAGCAGTCTTTATTTTAATAATATTTGAAATTATTACTTTGGCAAATCTTTATCTGTATACCCATGCTAGCTGCATAGATAAAGCCCTTGAATATACAAATAGTAGAAAGAATATGAGATGCTCATATGATGAGTATCATGAAACTCATATTTGTAATACTGTATATTCTAAACGGTTCCTAGTCGATTCAGCCGCCACTAAGAAGGATATAGGCCGCTCGAGTTAGAGACTAGTATCTGCGATGTGAGTACCATGTTTCATTGGTAGGGGACATTGTGATGTCCGAACATGCAGATAGGTGCTCCTTGTAGAGTGCACTGAACAACCCTCCATAAAAGGACTTTCCAAGTGGTTCTCACTTATCGAGTGGAAAAGTCCTGGTTTATGGTTGTACAGAATTAGTCCTTATGACCCGGGACAACATTGAGACTCTATGTGCTAGAATTACACTTTGACTTGTTTACCGACTCTCATGGGGTCATCAGGTGGCAAGGTTGGGTGTTCTGTCGAAACACATAGGAGTCGATGCATTGTAGTCGGGGATTCACCGCTTACCTTCGGGTATGGATATCCTATGTGTTATCATGTGTATGTAGATCGAAATCTCTGGCCAGAGTATGGTTGTAATTATGAAAGGTGTTTCATAGATTACACCATCGATGCAACTACGACATGACACATAGTATCGATTCATTGACAACTCTCGATAAACCAATGGTTGTCGAATCGATCGGGATATATGAGTTGAAGGGACCGTACTGTACGCTAACCATAATTGAATGGTTCTTGCAGGCACTATCATGTGATACCTAGGGAATCACGTAAGCGATGCTGCTAGGCGTTTAACGTGATTGGTTGGGTACTATCAGACTTGAGTTCTGACGTTCTTACTATCAAAGAGTTGATAAGTAAGAATGGAGCAATTGGGGTATGCTCGAATAAGGACATGTTTAGTCCGAATCACATGGAGATGTGAACCCACGGCTAGTTGTATCAATGAACCATTGAGGGCCACACAAGTACTAGCTTTGTAAATCCCGATGAGAAGTAAAAATAGTTCAATGTGTTGAACGGCTTATAAAGGAGTTTATAAGCGTAAGGAAAATTAGAAGTATGACTTCTATAAAGGAGAAAATAGTTCAAAGTGTTGAACGGCTTATAAATGTGTTTATAAGTGTAAAGAAAAATAGAAGTATGACTTCTATGAGAGAAATGTAAATTTTGATTTATGGAAGTGTTCCTAAATTAAAATTTGGCCAAGTGACTAATGTTTTTGAAAATTGTGATTTTCATAAACATTATTATGGACTAAATTAAATTAATTCAAGTGTTGAATTAATTAAACACTAGTGGGCCTAGTAGAGCCCAAATAATTAAATTAATTCAAGTGTTGGATTAATTAAATAATATTGAGTCTAGTAGAGCTCAATTAAAATAATTATTTAACTAGTGGGACTTGGGTAAATTCAAGTAATGTTTAATTAGTCTCAAATATGTTTGAGATAATTAAATTTAGTCCAAAGTTTTTAATTTGATTAAAAACTATATTGTATGCATGCATGGGAGGTGAAGGGTTGGAGATTACTTTTGAATAAAATATTGGCATGGCATGCCACTTTTTGGATCAACTTTTTGCAACCCCAAGAGAACTCTTCCCTCCTCCATTACACATGCATATGGCCGAAACCTCACCTCCAATTCTCTCCCAAGATTTTTCTCCATTTTGTTCTTCAAATTGTTGAAGAATAAAATACTTCTCTTTGATAAATCTTCTTGTTTTTCTAGTGCAAAACAAGAAGGGATTTACCTAGTTAGTGGTGGGCTTGATTTTGAAGGAAAGAACTCAAAGAAAAGGAGGAGCTTGTAGATTTCTTCATGCCATTCAAGAGCCAAGTTGTTTACAACTTGGTTGGTGCCATCATCAATCTCTTGAGATTGATAGGTAACGATTTTCTAACACCCTATGAATGTCATTATGTGTGTTTTTGTATTTGTTGCACAAAGAAATGGGGTGGCCGAAATTTTCCTCATAAAATTCGATTTTTGTGCTTCCGTTGCGTTTCCGGCCACCGTAACCGGTCCGCTTTCACAGACATGACAACAGCCGGATAACTCCGGTGAGAACAAATCCCAGTATAAAACATGGATGCATGCAATGTAATAAATCAAGTACAAAAGCATGGCATATATCAATTAACATGAATTATAATCTAAGACATGTAAAAGAATACAAATCTGTATTCAAACTCTGATTCTTGACTCGATTCATTTCTACTCTAGGGATCCCGGTGTGAATAAGACGGTCTGTCACCTACCCAACCACTCGGGGTGACGGTACGTCTTATTCCTAGACTTCGGTCAACTCTGTATCGAGGGTCTACACATAGAGAATATCTACTACTATGCGTCGATACACCGAAACGTCTAGTTTTGGCCGATCTGCCAATATCTCCTATCTCAGGACTCGAATATAAATCAATAAACAAGACATTACATAATCAAATGTAATAACAATCTAGTATGTGATTTAGGGAGACTCGTATCAAATCTGAATCGAGTTGTGCAATCCCGTGACCACATGAATTATACCTTTCTAGTCGAACAATCGGTCGTAGACGAGTTCTCGAATGCAATATAGCCAATACAAATCTGAAATGGCAATATGAAGACACATTCTATCAAAATACATCTCAATCAACTCAATGTACAAATCTGTAAATGATTTCAATGCAATTCAACGGCGTAACGGCGTAGTCTCGCGATACCGATAACTCGATCTCAACATATATCAACAATATACAGTCCTCAACTCATCATCATCATCATAAGCATAGGACAATACTCAAAATCTGTATCACTTCAATCTACACATGCTGGAAATTAACAACTGTAGCATATAACATCCGTTTCTTGATCCGGTTGCGAATATAACATGCTCAATACCTCAAGAACACAAGATAACCAACATATTACACTTTTCCAAACATCTATAATTCAAACCATACTGAAACTGAAAGAAACTTACATCCCCTTGAAGCTAACGATGAGAGGAGCTCAAAATCGAAATCGGATTAAAGTTTGGATGTATGAATTTTACAAAATCACAATTTAAAAGCATGAGGAATAAAGCTTTCTCTCTCCCTGGAATCCTCCGGTTCTTGCTCCTGAATGAGGAGAAACGAGACACCTCTATTTATATCTTGCATGTTATATAACACATGGCTCATTCTTCAAAGGGCACGCATGACCGCGGGTGCGGTGGCTCAGGAACGCGGGTGCGCTGTGCCCACGGAATGCCTAACATTTTTCCGGAATTCTCCGACCGCGGTGCGGTCATTGCAGGACCGCGGGTGCGGTCTTGCTTGCACCGCGAGTGCGGTCTTGCTTGCACCGCGAGTGCGGTCTTGCTTCGCACAAATCCACCAACTTTCTGTCAATGCACCGCGGGTACTGTGTCTCCTAGCACCGCGGGTGCGGTGTAGCTTCGGCCATGCTCGCTCAAAATTCCATAATTCATGCAATAGTTTCTACTTTCATCTTATAACATGCATTCTCCTATCTTCCAAGTCTCTCATGCGAATGAAAACTCAAAATCTCGAGCCTTACAAGTCCATAATAATGTTTATGAAAATCACAATTTTCAAATACATTATTCACTTGGCCAAATTTTAATTTAGGAACACTTCCATAAATCAAAATTTACATTTCTGTCATAGAAGTCATACTTCTATTTTTCTTTACGCTTATAAACTCATTTATAAGCCGTTCAACACATTGAACTATTTTCTCCTTTATAGAAGTCATACTTCTAATTTTCCTTGCGCTTATAAACTCCTTTATAAGCCATTCAACACATTGAACTATTTTTACTTCTCAACGGGATCTAGAAAGCTAGTACTTGTGTGGCCCTCAATGGTTCATTGATACAACTAGCCGTGGGTTCACATCTCCATGTGATTCGGACTAAACATGTCCTTATATGAGCATACCCCAATTGCTCCATTCTTATTTATCAACTCCTTGATAATAAGAACGTCAGAACTCAAGTCTGATAGTACCCAACTAATCATGTTAAATGCCTAGCAGCATCGCTTACATCATTCCCTAGGTATCAAATGATAGTTCCTGCAAGAACCATTCAATTATGGTTAGCGTACAGTACGGTCCCTTCAACTCGTATATCCCGATGGATTCGACAACCATTGGTTTATCGAGAGTTGTCAATGAATCGATACTACGTGTCATGTCGTAGTTGCATCGATGGTGTAATCTATGAAACCCCTTTCATAATTACCACCATACTCCGGCCAGAGATTTCAACCTACTAACACATGATAACACATAGGATATCCATACCCGAAGGTAAGCGGTGAATCCCCGACTACAATGCATCGACTCCTATGTGTTTCGACAGAACACCCAACCTTGCCACCTGATGACCCCATGAGAGTCGGTAAACAAGTCAAAGTGTAATTCTAGCACATAGAGTGTAGTATCCCGATGCCTAATTTGAGTTAATTATTGGATTAATTATATTTCGGTGGGATCGGAAGGACCGAACCGGGTTCGGATCGTCCGAGACAGGTGGCTGGACACGTTGAAGACATGCAGGGTTCGGATCGTCCGATCAGGGTTCGGATCGTCCGAGACAGGTGGCTGGACACGTGGAAGACATGCAGGGTTCGGATCGTCCGATCGGGGTTCGGAAGGTCCGAAGTGTACCGGATCGGATCTTCCGAAGTGGATCGGATCTACCGATCGTTGTCTATAAATAGAGGCGCGAGGCTTCACTTTTTACTCGCCAATTCCGAGTGTTCCAGAGCGTTTTAGTCGTTTCTGATGGGTTTCTAGTCTTTTCCCGAGGTTCAGGCACTAGCGGGGAGCTACTGGTTTTGTAGCGGAGCTGTGCTCTAGTTGGGAGCTAGCGGCATCAGTGGGCTGAATACGGACGCAGGCTTGATTCTAGGGCTGATTGCTAGGATCTACTGGTTTGAGGTACGAAAGTACTATCCGAGATAGCAGGATTGAGTATACTTTACTATGTGTTGCATGTTTATATGTTGCATTATTATCTGTCATATGATGCATGGTTTATTATGCGGCATTTGCATAATCATGTTGGGCCTGATTATCTTTGAGATAGCCTGTTGAGAGGGTGCTCAGCCCTCGTTTGTTGTGGATGGTTGGACCCCGTTGGCCGACAGTGGTCAGGTCACCGGTATATCCACAGGTTTATTTTGGTATGGGAGCCACCTCCTGGTGCGACGGCGCAGAGTGCTACATACCTTGACGTCATTTACCTGAGCAGTATTTCGTTATACCCAGATCCTGGTATCCAGTACATTTTGCATACATGCATGTCATAGTCTTGTATACTCATGCTTTCGGTGCTGAGCGTTTTATGCTCACGTCCTCGGTTTATCTCTGTTTTGGACACCCTATTCGATGGGGCAGGTCTCAGGTTGGACGGTCCAGGAGGGAGTGGACAGGGAGCTGGCAGAGGTTAACTTGTAGTTGTTGGTATTTGTTCTTGGAATTTAGTTCGATCTGGTTGTTTAAGTATTTTGTACTTACAGATTCGATTGGGTTGTATTACTGTTTTTCCGCTGTTTACCTGATTCAGTTTTAAATGTTAAATTTTGCATGCTTAAGATCTGATTAGTAGGTGATTCTGGAACGGGTCACTACATTTATGGTATCAGAGCATGCATTAAGATTTTGGGATTTGGAACTGTTCTTTTGGGTTTAATCTCTGGTAACTTTTGTAGCTAGAGATGTCTGGTTTTGACGACGATGCTAGTAGTCATGGCAGCATTGGACGCTGGGGAGACCGCGACGATCGGGAGCATCGCCGAGAGCATCGAGAACGTCGTCAACACCGTCGTGATGAGCCTCGGAGTTTTAGTATGCATCGGTTCTTGCAGATGGGGCCGAAACCTCTTTCGGGCGGTGAGACTCCGGATGTTGCGGAGAACTGGCTTGAGAGGATGGAGAGCTGCTTCAAGACTTTTCAGTGCTCGGCGGAGCAGCAGATTGATACCCTTGATTTCTTGCTGGAGGGTGGTGCGCGTAAGTGGTGGAGGTCTACCTCTGTACCGATAGTTCAGCGACAGGGTCGAGTTCTTTGGGCCGATTTCCGAGCCGCTTTCATGCTGCTTTACTTTCCGCCAGCTCTTCTGCAGACCAAGGCGATTGAGTTGATCAATCTGAAGCAGGGAAGTTTGTCTGTTGATGAGTATCAGCAGAAGTTCTTTGAGTTGCTTCCGTATGTTCCACATGTCAGTGACAATGCTAGGGCCAAGTATAACCATTTTCTTCAGGGCCTCAATCAGGAGATTTATGATCGGGTTGTTGTCTGTGATGATCCGACATCGTATGAGGGCCTTGTGAACCGTTGTCGCCAGGCTGAGGGCAGCTTGCTGAGAGGTCGAGCCATGCAGTCTGCTCGTCCTACTAGTTCTTTGGGTCCCCGCGCCCAAGCATTTAAGAAGGCTGGATCTACTTCTTCTTCCTCTGGATCTGGAGGAGTTCACCATTTTGGGAAGAAGAAGGGCCCGTGTCAGCATTGCGGGAAGGATCATCCGACGGAGCGTTGTCGCAAGGTTGCGGGTGCTTGTTACAAGTGCGGTGAGATGGGCCACATGAAGAGAGATTGTCCACAGATGGGCAGAGGATCAGGATCTGGTTCTCAGGCTTCAGTTCATCAGAGACCACAGCAGGGACAGTCTACTCAGGGTTCTAACCTCCGACCGCGTACTCAAGGGCAGGTCTTTGCTCTTAACCAGGATCAGGCTGCTGAGGAGAACGAGAGAGTTATCGCAGGTGTTTTTTTATTATATGGATTACCTGCTTACGTTCTCATTGATACTGGTGCATCACATTCATTCATATCTGCGAGATTTGCTAAGCGTCATGCGTTACCTTTCACTTCTTTGGACGTTGTGGTATCTGTTTCCACACTGATGGGTCATTCGGTGCTAGCTAAACGTCTAGTTTTGGGTTGTCCTCTAGAGTTTGAGGGTAATGTTTTAACTGCTAATTTGATGATTCTTGCGATGGAGGATTTTGATTGCATTCTGGGAATAGATGTGCTGACTGTGTTTAGAGCTACTGTGGACTGTTATCAGAAGTTTGTGCAGTTTCGTCCAGTTGAGGGCGACAGTTGGTTTTTCTATGGAGAGGGAGCGCGACCCCCGATGCCTGTGGTTTCTGCTCTGAAAGCCTGTCGTGCTTTAGAGTCGGGCGGGGAAGGCTACCTTATCTATGCTATTGATTCGTCCGCAGATAGTGTCGGTATCAGTGACATTCCAGTGGTTTGCGATTTTCCGGATGTTTTTCCAGAGGAGATTCCTGGTTTTCCTCCCGTTCGGGAAGTGGATTTCGGCATTGATTTAGTGCCAGGCACGGCACCAATCTCTAGGGCTCCTTATCGTTTAGCTCCATCGGAGATGCAAGAATTGAAACAGCAGTTGCAGGATCTTCTTGACAAGGGGTATATTCGACCCAGTGTGTCCCCGTGGGGAGCACCAGTTCTTTTTGTCAAAAAGAAGGATGGTTCTATGCGGCTCTGCATAGATTATCGGTAGTTGAATCGTGCTACGATAAAGAATAAGTATCCGTTGCCACGGATTGATGATTTATTTGATCAACTGCAAGGTACCTCTGTGTATTCCAAGATTGATTTAAGGTCTGGTTATCATCAGCTTCGGGTTCATCAGGGAGATATATCGAAGACTGCATTCAGGACCCGGTATGGGCATTATGAGTTTCTGGTTATGCCTTTTGGGGTGACGAATGCACCAGCAATTTTTATGGATCTGATGAATCGGGTATTTCGGGATTTCTTGGATAAGTTTGTTGTGGTGTTTATAGATGATATCTTAATCTATTCGCATGATCAGCAAAAACACGTACAACACTTAAGGATTATTTTACAGACACTTCGCGAGAATCAGCTTTATGCGAAGTTGAGTAAATGTGAGTTTTGGATTGACAGGGTTGTATTCCTTGGTCATGTCATTTCTAGCAAGGGAGTTTCAGTTGACCCGAGCAAGGTGGAAGCGGTATTGAACTGGTCGCGTCCGACGACAGTAGCCGAGATCCGCAGTTTTCTGGGATTGGCTGGGTATTATCGCCGTTTCATTGTCAACTTCTCTCAGATTGCTAAGCCACTCACTCAGCTCACTCGGAAAGATGTTTCATTTGAGTGGATATCAGAGTGCGAAGAGAGTTTCTTGGAACTTCGCAGACGTTTGACATCTGCGCCTGTTTTGGCTTTACCGTCTGGATCTGGTGGTTTCAGTGTTTACACCGATGCCTCTTTACAGGGACTAGGGTGTGTTCTGATGCAGAATGAGCATGTGATTGCTTATGCGTCGAGACAGTTGAAGCCTCATGAGGAAAACTATCCTGTTCATGATCTGGAATTAGCAGCGATCGTTTTTGCTTTGAAAATCTGGCGCCATTATCTGTATGGTGAGCGATTTGAGATTTTCACTGATCATAAGAGTTTGAAGTATCTGTTCACTCAGGCTGAGTTGAACATGCGTCAGCGTCGTTGGATGGATCTACTCAAGGATTATGATTGTGAGATCAAGTATCATCCAGGATCTGCGAATCTCACGGCCGATGCTCTTAGTCGCAAGGTGAGATTGTCTGCTCTTCAGACTTGTGCTGTATCTGGGATTATTCAGGATTTCTGTTCGATGGGATTCAATTGTAAGCATCGGAAGGGAACAGAGAGTATCCGTGTAGCTACTATTTTGTCTGAGCCAGTTTTGTATTCTCGGATTAGAGATGCTCAGATGTCTGATTCTAAGGTTCAGAAATTAGCTCGGTTGGCTTATGGAGATAATACTTCTGGATTCCACTATCAGTCCGAGGGTCTTTTGTGCTTATCTGGTCGTGTTGTTGTACCGGAAGATGACACTTTGAGGGAGGAGATTTTGTCCCAGGCTCATCGTAGCAAGTTGAGTGTTCATCCGGGGAGCAACAAGATGTATAAGGATTTGAGGACTCGATTTTGGTGGAAAGATATGAAACGTAATGTTTATCAGTATGTCTCCAAGTGCCTAGTCTGTCAGCAGGTGAAGGCTGAGTATCGACGACCTGGAGGTTTGTTGCAGAATCTTCCTATTCTGGAGTGGAAGTGGGAGCATATCACGATGGACTTCGTGACTCACTTGCCTATGTCTGTGGGGAATAGAGATGCTATCTGGGTGGTAGTGGATCGGCTTACTAAGTCTGCCCATTTTCTTCCGTATAACAGAGATTTCACTTTCGATCGGATGGCACGGTTGTACATTCAGGAGATTGTACGGTTTCATGGTGTGCCCGTGAGTATCGTTAGTGACAGAGATCCTCGATTTACATCTAGATTTTGGGGCAGCTTTCAGCAAGCTTTGGGCACTACCTTGAGTTTGAGTACTGCATATCACCTAGAGACTGACGGTCAGTCAGAGAGGACTATTCGTACTCTTGAGGATATGTTGAGATCTTGTGTGATGGATTTCGGGCCAGCTTGGCAGGATCATCTGCCACTGATAGAGTTTGCATACAACAACAGTTTTCATAGGAGTATTGGTATGTCTCCGTTTGAAGCCTTGTATGGTCGACGTTGTCGTACTCCTCTGTTCTGGGAGGAAGTCGGAGAACGACAGGTCGAGGGTCCAGAATTGATTCAGCAGGCCATGGACAAAGTTCTTGTGATCAAACAGCGGATTAAGACTGCTCAGGATCGACAAGCGAGTTATGCGAACACCAAGCGCAGACCTCTTCATTTTGATGCAGGCGAGAAAGTGTTTCTCAAGGTATCACCTTTTCGGAGGATTCTGAGATTTGGACTCAAGGGCAAGCTATCTCCGAGATTCATTGGTCCTTTTGAGATCTTAGAATGTGTGGGAGATTTGGCCTACAGATTAGCTTTGCCACCGTATCTGTCTAGTGTTCACAATATGTTTCATGTGTCCTTGTTGAGACGATACGTAGCGGATGAGTCTCATGTTTTGCATCCGACAGAAGTTCAGCTGAATCCGGATTTGTCTTTTGTGGAAAGACCGGTTTCGATCTTAGACCGGAAGGATAAGGTACTGCGGAATAAGACTATTCCTCTTGTCTTAGTGCAGTGGCAGCGCCGAGGTACTGAAGAAGCTACTTGGGAACTAGAGAGTCGCATGCGGTCAGAGCATCCAGAGTTGTTCTAGTTGTAGTATTTTCAGTTATGATTGTAATTTCAGTTGTAATTCATTCTTAAGTTGAATGTATTGTTGTTCAGAATTGTCATTCTTCAGACACGATTTCGCGGACGAAATCCTTTTTAGGGGGGGAGAATGTAGTATCCCGATGCCTAATTTGAGTTAATTATTGGATTAATTATATTTCGGTGGGATCGGAAGGACCGAACCGGGTTCGGATCGTCCGAGACAGGTGGCTGGACACGTGGAAGACATGCAGGGTTCGGATCGTCCGATCAGGGTTCGGATCGTCCGAGACAGGTGGCTGGACACGTGGAAGACATGCAGGGTTCGGATCGTCCGATCAGGGTTCGGAAGGTCCGAAGTGTACCGGATCGGATCTTCCGAAGTGGATCGGATCTACCGATCGTTGTCTATAAATAGAGGCGCGAGGCTTCACTTTTTACTCGCCCATTCCGAGTGTTCCAGAGCGTTTTAGTCGTTTCTGATGGGTTTCTAGTCTTTTCCCGAGGTTCAGGCACTAGCGGGGAGCTGCTGGTTTTGTAGCGGAGCTGTGCTCTAGTTGGGAGCTAGCGGCATCAGTGGGCTGACTACGGACGCAGGCTTGATTCTAGGGCTGATTGCTAGGATCTACTGGTTTGAGGTACGAAAGTACTATCCGAGATAGCAGGATTGAGTATACTTTACTATGTGTTGCATGTTTATATGTTGCATTATTATCTGTCATATGATGCATGGTTTATTATGCGGCATTTGCATAATCATGTTGGGCCTGATTATCTTTGAGATAGCCTGTTGAGAGGGTGCTCAGCCCTCGTTTGTTGTGGATGGTTGGACCCCGTTGGCCGACGGTGGTCAGGTCACCGGTATATCCACAGGTTTATTTTGGTATGGGAGCCACCTCCTGGTGCGACGGCGCAGAGTGCTACATACCTTGACGTCATTTACCTGAGCAGTATTTCGTTATACCCAGATCCTGGTATCCAGTACATTTTGCATACATGCATGTCATAGTCTTGTATACTCATGCTTTCGGTGCTGAGCATTTTATGCTCACGTCCTCGGTTTATCTCTGTTTTGGACACCCTATTCGATGGGGCAGGTCTCAGGTTGGACGGTCCAGGAGGGAGTGGACAGGGAGCTGGCAGAGGTTGACTTGTAGTTGTTGGTATTTGTTCTTGGAATTTAGTTCGATCTGGTTGTTTAAGTATTTTGTACTTATAGATTCGATTGGGTTGTATTACTGTTTTTCCGCTGTTTACCTGATTCAGTTTTAAATGTTAAATTTTGCATGCTTAAGATCTGATTAGTAGGTGATTCTGGAACGGGTCACTACATAGAGTCTCAATGTTGTCCCGGGTCATAAGGACTAATTCTGTACAACCATAAACGAGGACATTTCCACTCGATAAGTGAGAACCACTTGGAAAGCCCTTTTATGGAGGGTTGTTCAGTGCACTCTACAAGGAGCACCTATCTGCATGTTCGGACTTCACAATGTCCCCTACCAATGAAACATGGTACTCACATCGCAGATACTAGTCTCGAACTCTAGCGGCCTATATCATTCTTAGTGGCGGCTGAATCGACTAGGAACCATTTAGAATATACAGTATTACAAATGGTAGAAAGAATATGAGATGCTCATATGATGAGTATCATGAAACTCATATTTGTAATACTGTATATTCTAAACGGTTCCTAGTCGATTCAGCCGCCACTAAGAAGGATATAGGCCGCTCGAGTTAGAGACTAGTATCTGCGATGTGAGTACCATGTTTCATTGGTAGGGGACATTGTGATGTCCGAGCATGCAGATAGGTGCTCCTAGTAGAGTGCACTGAAAAATTCTCCATAAAAGGACTTTCCAAGTGGTTCTCACTTATCGAGTGGAAACGTCCTGGTTTATGGTTGTACACCATTAGTCCTTATGACCCGGGACAACATCGAGACTCTATGTGCTAGAATTACACTTTGACTTGTTTACCGACTCTCATGGGGTCATCAGGTGGCAAGGTTGGGTGTTCTGTCGAAACACATAGGAGTCGATGCATTGTAGTCGGGTATTCACCGCTTACCTACGGGTATGGATATCCTATGTGTTTTTCATGTGAATGTAGGTTGAAATCTCTGGCCAGAGTATGGTTGTAATTATGAAAGGGGTTTCATAGATTACACCATCGATGCAACTACAACATGACACATAGTATCGATTCATTGACAACTCTCGATATACCAATGGTTGTCGAATCGGTCGGGATATATGAGTTGAAGAGACCGTACTGTACGCTAACCATAATTGAATGGTTCTTGCAGGCACTATCATTTGATACCTAGGGTATCATGTAAGCGATGCTGCTAGGCGTTTAACATGATTGGTTGGGTACTATCAGACTTGAGTTCTGACGTTCTTGTTATCAAGGGGTTGATAAGTAAGAATGGAGCAATTGGGGTATGCTCGAATAAGGACATGTTTAGTCCGAATCACATGGAGATGTGAACCCACGGCTAGTTGTATCAATGAACCATTGAGGGCCACACAAGTACTAGCTTTCTAGATCCCGTTGAGAAGTAAAATAGTTCAATGTGTTGAACGGCTTATAAATGAGTTTATAAGCGTAAAGAAAAATAGAAGTATGACTTCTATGAGAGAAATGTAAATTTTGATTTATGGAAGTGTTCCTAAATTAAAATTTAGCCAAGTGAATAATGTATTTGAAAATTGTGATTTTCATAAACATTATTATGGACTAATTAAATTAATTCAAGTGTTGAATTAATTAAACACTAGTGGACCTAGTAGAGTCCAAATAATTAAATTAATTCAAGTGTTGAATTAATTAAATAACATTGGGCCTTGTAGAGCCCAATTGGAAATAATTATTTCACTAGTGGGCTTGAATAAAATCAAGTCTAATTGGGCTCAAATATGTTTGAGACAATTTAAATTGTCCATGGGCCTTGTAAAAGTTACAAACCCACTCAACTTGCATGTTTGGGGAGGTGAAGATTTGAGGATTACTTTTGAATAAAAAATTGGCATGGCATGCAACTTTTTGGACCAACTTTTCCCACAACCAAGACAAGTCTTCCCTCCTCCTTTTGGAACATGAGATGGCCGAAATTCTTTAGCAAATTCTCTCCATTTTTCTTCATTTTCTTGTTCTTCAATTGTTGGAGAATAATAATCACTTCTCTTTGAAAAATCCTCTTAATTTTCTAGTGCAAATTAAGAGGGGATCTACCTAGTTGGTGGTGGGCTTGATTTTGAAGGAAGGACTCAAGAACAAGAAGAGCTTGTAGATTTGTCTTGCCTTTGAAGAGCCAAGTTGTTTACAACTTGGTTGGAGCCATTACATCAATATTTGAGATTGATAGGTAAAAATTCTAAAACACCCTATGTATGTGACATTATGTGTTTTGTTTTGTATTTGCTACACATTCTTGAGGTGACCGAAATTTTTGTGTAAAAATTTGATTTTTAAACTTCCGTTGCGCTTCCGGTCACCGTAACCGATCCCCTTTCAAGTGGTATCAGAGCTATGGTTACGTTTTTGTGTATCATTTACAAGATATTATATTGAGATTGATTTCTAACCGCATGAGTGTATTTTTTGCAACAAAATACCAAGGCTTTTTGGGGGAATTTTCGGGCAGCATGTTGCTGCCCGAGGGGCTGCCCGAACAGCCCCATCAATTTAATAAAAAAAAAATTTTTTTTGCATGTTGGCCAGAATCCGGCGACGGAGCTCCGGCGACGGCGATGACGACTAGGGTTTCCAAAAGTGTTTTGGAATATCAAAGTGTCATGGGCCTTGAGTTTTTGGGCCATTAGATGGCTAACATGTTCGTGAATTTTAAATGGGCCAAAATATTTTTGGTGAAAAATGAGTTTTTGGGCCCTTAAGTTTAAAATTACAAAAGTTGCAAATATTTTCTCATGAAATAAATAATTTAAGTTGGACTTTAATTATTTATAGTAAATGGTGATTTACAAGAAATTCGGTTATAAATAAATTAATTTGAAAGTAGACAAAGGTGTTTGTATACTTTGTTAATTTAGTTTATAATCGTGGCGGTTAGTGATTGGATCAAGATATATAATATTGGATCAATTAATTATTGTGATAATTAATTGATTGTGTATGATATGTGATATTATGCATGAAGGATGATCAAAAGCCCAAGCCCAATTTGCTAGGTGTATGCTAGGATATTTTGTGTTGAATGATTGTAATAATTATCAATTTATAAAGTGGGCTTGGTTTATGGCCCGTTCCCACCACATGAGATGTATCCCTATTTGCCATGGATATTTATTTGTAAATATTAGTATAGTGGATGATCAAGATTGGAAGATGGTGGCCATGATGATTATGAAGATCGAAGACATGTAAATATTGGAAGCTAATGTAATAGTTGCATTTACATCCCGTGCATTTACCCTAGGATTGGACCTAGGCCCGTGTTTAGCTCACACGGGCCATTAGTATTGGGGCGATTGATCATCCTTGTTTGTTTACTGTTTATAATATATGCATGATATGTTATAAATAATGAGTATGTGCGTTATTATTATGATAATAACAAAGTTACATGAATCCGGCAAACATACGATCAAACATGGCGAGCTTTTAAAATAAAATTAATGATGAGACCTTTAAAAATTAAAAAGCCTCATTTTGAATAAGATTCAAAATTAATATCAAGCCTGAAAAAGAGAATTATAAATTTGTTTATAATTTTCTTGTCTTCCATCGACAATGAGTGCATGATGAACGCTACCCGTACTCGGGGCTCGGCTCATATTATTGGGGGAGCTTTGGGTGCCGGAAAGCTGTGACATCCATTGACATGGTGATGTGAACTACATGGAACCCCCATGAATTCGGCTCATATTATTGAGGGAACTCATGGCGACCGTCCATTAAGGTTCAACATCGATGGGTAAGGCTTGACACGTGAAGATGAACGACGTCATATTATTGGGTTCTAATCAAACGTGAGACAAAAGTTTACATAGAGGGTTGCATTGTGATGCAATTGGAAACTACCTTTTAGGAATTGTGATTGGCTGATATTATTTGGAATCATAATTCGCTAATTGGACCTTACGTACCTACTGAGGAAAGGAGTTTCCCGTTTTCACTAGAGGGTAGTGAAAGATGTCAAAACAGTGGGAGCAAATATTTATGAAGTAAAAGTCCAAACTTCATATCTTACTAAATATTTTAAAATAGTCACCAACATTTATCTGTTTTTACTTTTCAGTACAAATTGACAATGTCTTCGATTCGCAATCCGATATCCGTAATACTCGACAAACACATATTAACTGGACCTAATTACCTCACTTGGCTAAGAAACCTGAAAATCGTCTTGAATTCGGAAAGGGTAGCATATACACTGACTGAGTCGCCCCCTGTTGAGGCTCCGACTGACTGCAATCCTGAGGAATTGCAGGCTTACAAGGAATGGTGTGACCATGACTTGATAGCCAGGTGTTATATGCTGACTTCTATGAATGATGAGCTGCAGAGGCGTTTTGAGGATGCAAAAAATGCTGCTGACATTCATAAGCACCTCAAAGAGCTCTTTGGTGAGCAGACTCGGCCTCTTAGGCATGCTACCGTCAAGGAGCTGATCACTATGCGCATGCGAGATGGGGCCTCGGTCCATAAGCATGGCCTGAAGTTGATTGGGCTCGTGGATAAGCTCGTTGGCATGGATATGATCTTGCCTTCGGAGTTGACCACCGATGTGTTGCTGTTATCATTGCCTAGCTCATTTGATCCTTTTGTGGTGAACTTCAACATGAACAAGATGGAGCCGACCCTTGAGGAGTTGGTGAATATGCTTGTTACGTTTGAATCAACCATCAAGAAAGAGAAGTTGGTTCTTTATGTGGGTTCTTCATCTGGTACGAAGATTGATCTACATGGGAAGGGAAAGAAGAGTTCTTTCCAACGTCCCAAGAAGAACGTGCCCTTGATGAGGCAATCTCCGAATCTCGTTGTGGCAGCCACACCAGTTAAGGCTGACAAGACTAGTGATGTTTGTCATCACTGCAAGAAGCCTGGACATTGGAGGCGAAATTGCAAGGAATATCTGGCCCAGAAGAGTTCTGGAAATGGTATGTTCTACATTGAAGTAAACATTTCAATTAACTCTACTTCTAGGGTATTAGATACCGGTTGTGGCTCACATCTCTGTAATGTGTTATAGGTGATGGGAAGAAGTAGGAGACTAAAGGAAGGTGAGACCTTCTTGAGGATAGGCAATGGAGCAAGAGTTGCTGCCAAGACCTTAAGAAATGTTTACTTATTGTTGAACAATGATTTTAAGTTAATTTTAAGAGATGTTTTGTTTGTACCTGTTTGGTGTAAAACATTGTTTCCATTTCTATTGGGATAAAGATGGATATTCTTGTTTATTTTGCAAAGGTGTTTGCAACATTTACAAGAATGAATGTTTAATTGGTACTTGAGAACTTGAAAACGATCTCTATAACTTAAAATTAAAAGATATTCTATGTCCAATCAAAGGCACACACCATATGAGATATGGATGGGTAAGCCTCCCAAATATTCTTATCTTAGAATATGGGTAGCCCTGCTTATGTAAAGCAGGTAGTGGGAGATAAATTGGATTGTTGATCCATTTTATGTTACTTTGTGGGATATCCAAGGAATTAAATTGGATATCATTTCTATCATCCCCAAGAAACAAAGGTGTTTGTTTCTAGGAATGCAACATTTTTGGAAAAGGATTTTTTATTGGATAGAAAAAGGGAGATGATAGAACTCGAAGAGGTTCAAGAGACACCCACAATTATAGAACCCACACCCGAAGAGCCAAGAGAGGAGATACAAGCTCCTAGCAGATACGAGAAAGTCTCGAGACCACCTATGAGGTATGGTCAGCTTCTTGAAGAAGGCCATGATGAGCCTAACCATGGATGTGATCCAAGGACCTTCAAGAAAGCGTTATCTGATGTCGATTCATCCAAGTGGCTTGAAGCAATGGAATCTGAGATGAATTTCATGCATTCGAACCAAGTGTAGGATCTTGTGGATCCACCTGAAGGAACTGTTCCCATAGGGACTTGGGGCAGATGGGAAGGTATTGACCTTCAAGACGCGATTGGTGGCAAAAGGATATACTCAAAGACAAGGAGTTGACTTTGAGGAAGCCTTTTCCCCAGTCGCAATGTTCAAGTCCATAAGGATTTTTCTAGCCATAGCTGCATGGTATGACTATGAGATATGACAGATGGATGTTATGATAGTCTTTCTTAATGGGATTTTAAGAAAGTGATTTACATGTCTCAACCTGAAGGGTTGACATCTGTCGGAAGTGAGCATATGGTATGCAAACTTCAGAGATCTATTTATGGTCTAAAGAAGGCATCTAGGAGTTGGAACCTCAGATTCGATAGTACGATCAAAGAGTTTGGTTTTACTAAGAATCCTGAGGAATCGTGTGTGTATAAGAAGGTCAGTGGGAGTGTTGTGACATTCCTGTTGCTTTATGTTGATGACATTCTACTCATTGGGAATGATGTAGGAATGTTGCAATCAACTAAGATTTGGTTAGCGAGTAAGTTCTCGATGCAGGACTTGGGTGAAGCATTTTTGTATTGGGAATACAGATCTATTGAGATAGATCGAAAAGATGGCTTAGTCTCACCCATTCCACATACATTGATACCATCGTGAAGCGGTTCTCGATGGATGAGTCCAAGAGAGGACATCTACCAATGTGTCATGGCGTGTCCCTATCCAAGTCTGACTCCCAATACTGATGCAGAGATAGTGGCGATGACACGCATTCCGTATGCTTCGGCAATTGGTAAAATCATGTATGGGATGATATCTACACGTCCTGACGTGGCGTTTGCACTATGTGTAGTGAAAATATATCAATCGAACCCTAGTCTTCCACACTGGAAAGCTGTGAAAGACATCCTCAAGTAGTTAATAAGGACCAATAAATTGTTCTAGGTCTATAGGGTGGAGAACTGAAATTGGAAGGCTATACCGACTCTAGCTTCCAAAGCGATATCGATGAATCGACGTCAACCTCTAGGTTTGTATTCATGCTCAATGGTGCTGCTGTCTCTTGGAAGAGTTCCAAGCAAGACAATACTGCGGATTCCAGCACAGAGGCCGAATACATTGTTGCATCGGATGCAGCAAGGGAGGCTGTTTGGATAAGGAATTTCGTCCAAAAGTTGGGCGTCATTCCTAATGGAGTTTCTCCTGTCCCGGTGTTGTGTGACAACACGGGAGCTTTAGCTCAAGCAAAGGAGCCAAGGTCTCATCAGAAGTCCAAACATGTATTGAGAAAGTACCACATCCTCGGAGAGATTGTGGAAAGAAGAGAAGTGTTTATTGACAAAGTCGGCTCCGCAAATCATGTTGTTGATCCACTAGCTAAGCCTTTACCTGGACCATTATTCGACAAGCATCACGAATCAAGGGGTTTGAAGCATATGGGTAGTTGGCTCTAGTGCAAGTGGGAGATTGTTAGAGTAGGTGCCCGTCGAGCCAAGTGTTGGCCGAGTGTTCACAATGAAACTCTATGTATAAGCAATCTTTATTTTAATAATATTTGAAATTATTACTTTGGCATATCTTTATCTGTATACCCATGCTAGTTGCATAGATAAAGCCCTTGAATATACAAATAGTAGAAAGAATATGAGATGCTCAGATGATGAGTATCATGAAACTCATATTTGTAATACTGTATATTCTAAACGGTTCCTAGTCGATTCAGCCGCCACTAAGAAGGATATATGCCGCTCGAGTTAGAGACTAGTATCTGCGATGTGAGTACCATGTTTCATTGGTAGGGGACATTGTGATGTCCGAGCATGCAGATAGGTGCTCCTGGTAGAGTGCACTGAACAACCCTCCACAAAAGGACTTTCCAAGTGGTTCTCACTTATCGAGTGGAAACGTCCTGGTTTATGGTTGTACACCATTAGTCCTTATGACCCGGGACAACATTGAGACTCTATGTGCTAGAATTACACTTTGACTTGTTTACCGACTCTCATGGGGTCATCAGGTGGCAAGGTTGGGTGTTCTGTCGAAACACATAGGAGTCGATGCATTGTAGTCGGGGATTCACCGCTTACCTACGGGTGTGGATATCCTATGTGTTTTTCATGTGAATGTAGGTTGAAATCTCTGGCCAGAGTATGGTTGTAATTATGAAAGGGGTTTCACAGATTACACCATCGATGCAACTACAACATGACACATAGTATCGATTCATTGACAACTCTCGATATACCAATGGTTGTCGAATCGGTCGGGATATATGAGTTGAAGGGACCGTACTGTACGCTAACCATAATTGAATGGTTCTTGCAGGCACTATCATTTGATACCTAGGGAATCATGTAAGCGATGCTGCTAGGCGTTTAACATGATTTGTTGGGTACTATCAGACTTGAATTCTGACGTTTTTGTGTAAAAATTTGAGGTTACGGTGACCGGAAGTGCAACGGAAGTTTAAAAATCAAATTTTTGTGTAGCAAACTTCCGGTCACCGTAAAGAATGTGTAGCAAACACAAAAATTTCGGTCACCTCAAGAATGTGTAGCAAATACAAAAACTTCCGTTGCGCTTCCGTTGCGCTTCCGGTCACCGTAAAGAATGTGTAGCAAATACAAAAATTTTTGAAAATCAAACTTCCGGTCACCGTAAAGAAACATATCCAACTGAATTCCTTGGATATCCCATAAAGAAACATAAAATGGATCAACAATCCAATTTATCTCCCACTACCTGCTTCACATAAGCAGGGCTCCCATATTCTAAGATAAGAATATTTGGGAGACTTACCCATCCATATCTCATATGGTGTCTGCCTTTGAATGGACATTTAATGGAATATCTTTCGATTTTAAGTTATAGAGATTGTTTTCAAGTTCTCATGTACCAATTAAACATTCATTCTTGTAAATGTTGCAAACACCTTTGCTAAATAAACAAGAATATCCATTTTTATCACCATAGATTTGGAAACATTGTTTTCACCAAAAAAGGTACAAACAAAACATCTCTTAAAATTAACTTAAAATCATTGTTCAACAATAAGTAAAAATTTCTTAAGGTCTTGGCAGCAACTCTTGCTCCATAGCCATTCTCAAGAAGGTCTCACCTTCCTTAAGCTTCCTACTTCTTCCCATCACCTGTAACCCATTACAGATATGTGAGCAACATTTGGTAACCAATACCCAAGAAGTAGAGTTAATTGAAATGTTTACTTCAATGTAGAACATACCATTTCCAGAAATTTTCTGGGCAAGATATTCTCTGCAGTTACGCCTCCAATGTCCAGGCTTCTTGCAGTGATGACTAACATCACTAGTCTTGTCAGCCCTAACTGGTGTGGCTGCCACAACGGGATTCGGAGATTGCCTCATCAAGGGCACGTTCTTCTTGGGACGTTGGAAAGAACTCTTCTTTCCCTTCCCATGTGGATCAATCTTCGTACCAGATGAAGAACCCACATAAAGAAACAACTTCTCTTTCTTGATGGTTGATTCAAACGTAACAAGCATGTTCACCTACTCCTCAAGGGTCGGCTCCATATTGTTCATGTTGAAGTTCACCACAAAAGGATCAAATGAGCTAGGGAGCGATAAGAGCAACACGTCGTGTAATAGCCGAGCCCGGTGTACGGTACGGTTTAAGCTTTACGTGTTTATTTTGGTTATATGATTTAGATGTTTAGAGTTGTGTTTTGGGCTATAGTATTATTGATTATTATTGTTCTTGAGGTGTTAGTTGTTGTTGGTTGTTCGTTTCAGAGTTTCGGATCGATTTTAGTTGCGTTGGTTTTGTTCATTGCCGTAGCAAGAGTGCACCCGCGCTCTCAGAGGAGTGCCCCCGCGGTGTACTATTCATCATTTTGGATTTGGAAGGCCGTGGCATCACCGCACCCACGGCAGTGCAAGGACCGCACCCGCGGTATTAGCAGAACCGCACCCGCGGTCATCGTGCATGGAATTTATTTGTTGTGCCGTGAGCTTAGCGCACCCGCGGTATAAGTATGGGCGAGATATTTAGTTGCTTTTTGGGAGTTGTTGGCCATACCTTGCCTTATCTTCTTCCTTCATTTCCGATTTCCTCTCATTTTCCAAGGGTTTTCTTCCATTTCAATTGCTTCCTACCTTTGATTCTTGGATTTGTTTGGATTTCCGACTTGAGATCGAGGTTCTCCGTGGTATAAGGAAGCTTAGGTAAGTTTTTGGTTGAGTTCTATCATGGTTTTGGTTATGAGATGTTATAGGGTGTTGTTATTGTTGGTTTAATGGATTGTTTGACTTGAGTTTTTGGATATAGAGTTGATTTTGGTGTTATTTATGGGTTATTGTTGTAGGTGGTGTACCAAGAGTATAGTTTGGAGATGTTCTATTGGTTTGTAAGTGGAATTTCATCCCTTTGCTCACATGATGTTATATGTATTGTGTTTTAAAGATTTTAAAGTGATATTCCCTTCAATTGATTCATTGTTATGTATTGATTCCATTGATTATCTATTGGAGGCATTGATGTCTCACTATTGTTAAAAGGGAATACAAGAGAAAATAAGAGATTGTGAAAAGACGGCTTTAAATGCTATTCAGAGTTCAAATGTTTTATTGGATTGATTGAATCATAGTCAGAGCATTGCATGCAATTCGTTGATCAACAACCATAGGCTTTTATCCCTCACAGTTATCGATTTATATCGATGGGATATTTGCAACCACAGTCAGAGATACTATTGATATCAATCCAACCAGAGAAAAGAGAAATACCATCGTATTGCTATCTATTGCTATTGCTATTGCTACAGTTATTGCTATATTATTCATGTTTAAGAGTTGATGGTATTTATGATTTCAAAGTCATGTTTTACAGAGTATATTGTATCATTGCTATGTTAGAGTTCCACTTGCTGAGATTTATTCTCATTTCAGTTATTTTCATGTGATGCAGATAAGAGTGACCGACCAGGACAGTGATCGTGGATGGGGGTCATATGCATACACCGTTGGAAGGAAGATTATTTTGTATCATTTTGGGACATGATCATAAGAATGATTATTTTGTATTTTGTATATCATTTGAATGATCATGTATTTATTTTGTAAACATTTTTATGAAATGTATTTTGAAACTCCTTCCATATTTTAAAGAAAATTTTATTTCCGCTGTGTATTTTTAATGTTATGGGTCAGGGTGTCACATTTAGTGGTATCAGAGCGGTGTTCTTCGGACAATGCATATGACTTCGTCTACTTTCAGCTGTCCGGGTAAGTTTTCTTTGCATCTATTTATTTATTGTTATCTATTGATTGGTGTCTTGTGAGCAATAGTAGAGTATGCCACCTAAGAGGAAAGCAGTAGAGGGTGAGGATAGCTCTTCCTCTAGAGTTGTCGATGAGTTCGGCAAGTTGCTTAAGGAGCAGGCCAAGGTCCATAGTGAGCAGATTCAGCAGCTCATTCGTATGCAAGGTACAGGACAGGGTAGAGGCCAAGTGAGAGGCCAAGTAGCTCAAGCAGACGGCACTGAAGCCGTCTTTTCTGCTTTCAAGAGAATGGTTCCACCGGAATTCGCAGATAGCACCGTTCCTTTAGTTGCTGTCGAGTGGGTCAAGGCTTTAGAGGCGATCTTCGATCACCTCCAGTACGAGGACAAAGACAGGATCAGCTGTGCCGTTTTCATGTTGGTTAAGGCTGCCCGCATTTGGTGGAATGCGACGAAGGTTGGGGTGACTGTTGCGACATTGAAGTGGTCAGAGTTCACAGACTTGTTCTATGACAAGTATTTTCCCGACGCACTTCGAACGAGGAAGGTTACGGAGTTCTTGGAGCTTCGACAGGGAGCTTGGATGTCGGTCAGTATATTCTCAAGTTTGAGGAGGGTTGCTTGTTTGCTCCTTACATTGCTTCCAATGACAAAGATAAAGACGCTCATTTCATTCGAGGCCTTAGAGCTGAGATTCGTCGTGATATCAACATGTCCAAGGCCGTGACTTTCAAGGAGATCGTGTCCAAAGCTTTGTTGGCCGAGCAGGACGAGAAGGACATTGCCAGGGAGAGGCAAGCGAGACACCAGGCCATTGCTCAGAGGGGCCAGAGTTCGAATCAGAGGGGCAGGGATCGTTTCAAGGGCAAGAGTAAGATGGAGTCCAGTCCTAGGCCACCGTCAGTTCCAGTTGATCCCGAGAAGCCACTGTGTCCTAAGTGTGGCAAGCATCATCGAGGAGAGTGCAGACTTGGCACTCATTCTTGCTATCGTTGTGGCACGGCAGGCCACGTTGCCAGAGATTGTCCACGAGGAGCTAGCCAAGGGAAGGTGCAGGGTCGTATCTTTTCGATGACCAAGGAAGGTATTAATCATGATTCTTCATTGATCTCTAGTACTATTTTGATTTCAGGCAGAGTAGCTACGACTTTGATAGATACTGGTGCTACTCATTCTTTTATGTCTGAATTGTTTTTGAGATCTTTGGGTATAGTTCCTTCTGTTATTCCCCTCCGGCTTAGTGTTGTTTTGCCTTCGGGGGACGTGTTGTGCCCGACATCGATTGTGTTTGCTTGCCCCGTTCGTATTGTTGATAGGGAGGTTTTTGCTGATTTGATTGTCATCCCGATGGTTGCCTTTGATGTTATTCTTGGCATGGATTGGCTTTCGACTTACCGTGCGGTTATCGATTGTGTTGCTAAGAAGGTGACTTTTGCAGATGATGGCCAGGGAGGAGTTCTCGCCAGCACAGGTACTTCGCTGGTCCTTCCTTTTTTTTCTTGTCTTGAGGCTGAGAAGTTGATGTGTAGAGGTTGTGATGTGTTTCTGGCTTCTATTGTGGATGTGGATAGACTGATTAAGTTGAATATTGATGATATCGATGTTGTGAGGGAGTTTGCTGATGTGTTTGAGGATGATGTTCCGGGTTTGCCGTCGAATAGGGATGTTGAGTTTTCGATTGATTTAGCTCCAGGTACGGTTCCTATTTCTAAGGCTCCGTACAGGATGGCTCCTACCGAGATGAAGGAGTTGAAGGCGCAATTGCAAGATCTAGTGGACAAGGGTTTCATTCGACCGAGTTCTTCGCCTTGGGGAGCTCCGATCCTTTTTGTCAAGAAGAAGGATGGTTCTTTGCGACTGTGTATCGACTACAGGGAGCTCAACAAAGTGACTGTCAAGAACAAGTATACGTTGCCACGGATTGACGACCTATTTGACCAGCTCCATGGTGCCACTGTCTTTTCGAATATTGATCTTCGGTCTGGCTACTATCAGTCGAAGGTTAGGGAGTCCGATATCCCTAAGACAGCGTTCCGGACCAGGTACGGTCACTATGAGTTTATGGTTATGTCTTTTGGTCTGACCAATGCCCCTTCAGTCTTTATGGATCTGATGAACCGTGTGTACAAGCCTTATCTGGATAGCTTTGTCATTGTCTTTATCGACGATATCTTGATCTATTCCAAGACCAGAGAGCTTCATGCAGAGCATCTCAAAGTGGTTCTTCAGTTGTTGCGAGAGAAGAGGTTGTTTGCCAAGCTGAAGAAGTGTGAGTTTTGGCTGGATCAGATTTCTTTCCTAGGCCATGTTGTTTCGAGGGATGGCATTGCTGTTGATCCATTGAAGATAGAGACGATTCAGAATTGGCCTATTCCTACTTCTGTTTAAGAGGTACGCAGTTTCCTTGGTTTGGCGGGTTACTATCGTCGTTTCATTTCAGATTTTTCCAAGATTGCCCTGCCATTGTCCAATCTGACGAGGAAGACTGTAAAGTTTGAGTGGTCTTTTGATTGCCAGAGTGCATTTCAGGAGTTGAAGGATAGATTGACGACAGTGGTTCTGAGGATTTTGTTGTCTATACCGATGCGTCGAAGAGAGGCCTTGGTGCAGTGCTGATGCAGCGAGTTAAGGTTATTGCCTATGCTTCTCGCCAGTTGAAAGACTATGAGAAGAATTATCCGACGCATGATTTGGAGCTAGCAGCTGTGGTTTTCGCCCTGAAGATTTGGAGACATTACTTGTATGGCGAAAAGTGTGAGATCTTCGCAGACCACAAGAGTTTGAAGTATCTGTTTTCGCAGAAAGAGCTCAATATGCGACAGAGGATGTGGTTAGAGCTTGTCAAAGATTATGATGTGACTATCAGTTACCACCCAGGGAAGGCGAACGTTGTGGCAGATGCGTTGAGTCGCAAATCGAGTGCTTCTTTGAGTTCTTTGATTCAGAGGCCATTGTTGATGGATTTGCATCGAGAGGATATTTGTTTGGTAGTTCCGGGAACCATTGCTCGCCTTTCAGCGTTGTTCATTAGGGCTACATTGACGGACATGATCCGTAGAGAGCAGTCGACTGATGTTCTGTTGACAGAGTTGAGAGCTAGAGCTGAGGAGAGAGGTAACTCAGAGTTTGGTTCGAATGGTGATGGTTTGGTGACCTTCAGAGGTCGTATTTGTGTTCCTATTGGCGATGATATTCGACGAGACATTCTGACAGAGGCTCATACCGCGCCATATTCTATTCATCCAGGCAGTACGAAGATGTATCAGGATCTTCGTCGACTCTACTGGTGGCCAGGTATGAAGAAAGATATTGCTTTGTTCATTTCTCAGTGCCTTACTTGTCAGCAGGTGAAGATTGAGCACCAGAGACCTGCTGGGACATTGCTATCATTGCTGATTCCTCAGTGGAAGTGGGAGCACATTACGATGGATTTCGTGACTGGTCTTCCCAGAGTGCAGAAAGGTTATAATTCCATTTGGGTCATTGTTGATAGGTTGACCAAGTCAGCGCACTTTCTTCCAGTCAAGACGACGTACTCCCTGAATCAGTATGCCGAGGATTATATTGCAGATATTGTTAGACTTCATGGTGTTCCAGTGTCGATTGTGTCTGATCGTGACCACAGGTTTATTTCAGAGTTTTGGAAGAGTTTGCACAGAGCTTTGGGATCACGGTTAGCGTTCAGTACAGCTTATCACCCTCAGAGCGACGGTCAGTCAGAGAGAGCCATTCAGATTCTTGAGGATATGCTCAGAGCTTGTACTATTGATTATTCTGGTAGCTGGGATTCTAAATTGCCACTTGTGGAGTTCACGTACAACAATAGCTACCAGGCGTCGATTGGGATGGCACCGTATGAGGCACTTTATGGCAGGAAGTGCAGATCGCCTTTGTATTGGGATGAGGTTGGCGAGAGGAAGATGTTGGGTCCCGAGTTGGTCCAGCAGACAGCCGATGTTGTTGCAGTTATCCGTGAGAGGATGAAGACTGCTCAGTCGAGACAGAAGAGTTATGCAGATGTTCGTCGTAGACCTTTGCAGTTCGAGGTTGGCGACCACGTATTCCTTAAGATTGCACCCCTCAAGGGTGTGATGAGATTTGGCAAGAAGGGCAAGTTGAGTCCTAGATTTATTGGCCCATTTGAGATCTTGGACAGAGTTGGTGACAGAGCCTACAGATTAGCCCTACCGCCAGATCTTGACAGAGTTCACAATGTGTTTCATGTATCGATGCTCAGGAAGTATATTGCAGATCCTTCCCATGTTCTTCACCACGAGCCATTGGACTTGACGCCGAATTTGACATACCAAGAGATTCCGATTCAGATTTTGGATCGCACAGTTAGAGTTTTGAGGAACAAAGAGATCGGCATCGTTAAAGTCCTTTGGAGGAACCATTTGATCGAGGAGGCCACGTGGGAACCAGAGAATGAGATGAGAGAGAAGTATCCTGAGTTGTTCGTGCAGTGACGTCAATTTCGCGGACGAAATTCCTCTAAGGAGGGAAGATTGTAATAGCCGAGCCCGGTGTACGGTACGGTTTAAGCTTTACGTGTTTATTTGGGTTATATGATTTAGATGTTTAGAGTTGTGTTTTGGGCTATAGTATTATTGATTATTATTGTTCTTGAGGTGTTAGTTGTTGTTGGTTGTTCGTTTCAGAGTTTCGGATCGATTTTAGTTGCGTTGGTTTTGTTCATTGCCGTAGCAAGAGTGCACCCGCGCTCTCAGAGGAGTGCCCCCGCGGTGTACTATTCATCATTTTGGATTTGGAAGGCCGTTGCATCACCGCACCCACGGCAGTGCAAGGACCGCACCCGCGGTATTAGCAGCACCGCACCCGCGGTCATCGTGCATGGAATTTATTTGTTGTGCCGTGAGCTTAGCGCACCCGCGGTGCTTGTGGCAGCGCACCCGCGGTATTAGTATGGGCGAGATATTTAGTTGCTTTTTGGGAGTTGTTGGCCATACCTTGCCTTATCTTCTTCCTTCATTTCCGATTTCCTCTCATTTTCCAAGGGTTTTCTTCCATTTCAATTGCTTCCTACCTTTGATTCTTGGATTTGTTTGGATTTCCGACTTGAGATCGAGATTCTCCGTGGTATAAGGAAGCTTAGGTAAGTTTTTGGTTGAGTTCTATCATGGTTTTGGTTATGAGATGTTATAGGGTGTTGTTATTGTTGGTTTAATGGATTGTTTGACTTGAGTTTTTGGATATAGAGTTGATTTTGGTGTTATTTAAGGGTTATTGTTGTAGGTGGTGTACCAAGAGTATAGTTTGGAGGTGTTCTATTGGTTTGTAAGTGGAATGTCATACCTTTGCTCACATGATGTTATATGTATTGTGTTTTAAAGATTTTAAAGTGATATTCCCTTCAATTGATTCATTGTTATGTATTGATCCCATTGATTATCTATTGGAGGCATTGATGTCTCACTATTGTTAAAAGGGAATACAAGAGAAAATAAGAGATTGTGAAAAGATGGCTTTAAATGCTATTCAGAGTTCAAATGTTTTATTGGATTGATTGAATCATAGTCAGAGCATTGCATGCAATTAGTTGATAAACAACCATAGGCTTTTATCCCTCACAGTTATCGATTTATATCGATGGGATATTTGCAACCACAGTCAGAGATACTATTGATATCAATCCAACCAGAGAAAAGAGAAATACCATCGTATTGCTATCTATTGCTATTGCTATTGCTACAGTTATTGGTATATTATTCATGTTTCAGAGTTGATGGTATTTATGATTTCAAAGTCATGTTTTACAGAGTATATTGTATCATTGCTATGTTAGAGTTCCACTTGCTGAGATTTATTCTCATTTCAGTTATTTTCATGTGATGCAGATAAGAGTGACCGACCAGGACAGTGATCGTGGATGGGGGTCATATGCATACACCGTTGGAAGGAAGATTATTTTGTATCATTTTGGGACATGATCATAAGAATGATTATTTTGTATTTTGTATATCATTTGAATGATCATGTATTTATTTTGTCAACATTTTTATGAAATGTATTTTGAAACTCCTTCCATATTTTAAAGAAAATTTTATTTCCGCTGTGTATTTTTAATGTTATGGGTCAGGGTGTCACATTTAGCGCCTTTTATTGTAACGACCCAAGGCTATCCCGATCTTGGGCTCTGCTCTATGGGCCTTAGCCCCTCTGGAACTCTTCCCTCACGGGCTTTCCATAGGCATCGTTACTCATAGGACTCTCCACACCAGTTTGGTGGAGTGATACCTCCCCAAGTCTCGAACCCATGACCTCCTGGCTTAAGTACATTGTTCAAAGAGACTGGCTTAAGTACATTGTTCAAAGCCAATTGGTACCAAGTCTCTTTGAACAATGTACTTAAGCCAGGAGGTCATGGGTTCGAGACTTGGGGAGGTATCACTCCACCAACCTGGTGTGGAGAGTCCTATGAGTAACGATGCCTATGGAAAGCCCGTGAGGGAAGAGTTCCAGAGGGGCTAAGGCCCATAGAGCAGAGCCCAAGATCGGGATAGCCTTGGGTCGTTACACGTCGGTGGTCAACTCCGAAGGCAGGATCAGATCCAAGCCAACGAGCTTGTCCACGAGCTTGATCATCTTTAAGCCATGCTCATGGACCGAGGTCCCATCTCGCATGCGCATAGTGATCAGCTCCTTGACGGTAGCATGCCTAAGAGGCCGAGTCTGCTCACCAAAGAGCTCTTTGAGGTGCTTATGAATGTCAGCAGCATTCTTTGCATCCTCAAAACGCCTCTGCAGCTCATCATTCATAGAAGTCAGCATATAACACCTGGCTATCAAGTCATGGTCACACCATTCCTTGTAAGCCTGCAATTCCTCAGGATTGCAGTCAGTCGGAGCCTCAACAGGGGGCGACTCAGTCAGTGTATATTCTACCCTTTCCGAATTCAAGACGATTTTCAGGTTTCTTAGCCAAGTGAGGTAATTAGGTCCAGTTAATATGTGTTTATCGAATATTATGGATATCGGATTGCGAATCGAAGACATTGTCAATTTGTACTGAAAAGTAAAAACAGATAAATGTTGATGACTATTTTAAAATATTTAGTAAGATATGAAGTTTGTACTTTTACTTCATAAATATTTGCTCCCACTGTTTTGACATCTTTCACTACCCTCTATTGAAAACGGGAAACTCCTTTCCTCAGTAGGTACGTAAGGTCCAATTAGCGAATTATGATCCCAAATAATATCAGCCAATCACAATTCCTAAAAGGTAGTTTCCAATTGCATCACAATGCAACCCTCTACGTAAACTTTTGTCTCACGTTTGATTATGAACCAATAATATGACATCGTTCATCTTCACGTGTCAAGCCTTACCCATCGATGTTGAACCTTAATGGACGGTCGCCATGAGTTCCCTCAATAATATGAGCCGAAATCACGGGAGTTCCACGTAGTTCATATCACCATGTCAATGGATGTCACAGCTTTCCGGCACCCAAAGCTCCCCCAATAATATGAGCCGAGCCCCGAGTACGGGTAGCGTTCATCATGCACCCATTGTCGATGGAAGACAAGGAAATTATAAACAAATTTATAATTCCCCTTTTTGGGCTTGATATTAATTTTGAATCTTATTCAAAATGAGGCTTTTTAATTTTTAAAGGTCTCATCATTAATTTTATTTTAAAAGCTCGCCATGTTTGATCGTATGTTTGCCGGATTCATGCAAATTTGTTATTATCATAATAATAACGCACATACTCATTATTTATAGCATATCATGCATATATTATAAATAGTAAACAAACAAGGATGATCAATCGCCCCAATACTAACGGACCGTGTGAGCTAAACAAGGGCCTAGGTCCAATCCTAGGGAAATGCACGGGATGCAAATGCAACTATTACATAAGCTTCCAATATTTACATGTCTTCGATCTTCATAATCATCATGGCCACCATCTTCCAATCTTGATCATCCACTATACTAATATTTACAAATAAATATCCATGGCAAATAGAGATACATCTCATGGGGTGGGAACGGGACATAAACCAAGCCCACTTTAAATTTGATAATTATTACAATCATTCAACACAAAATATCCTAGCATACACCTAGCAAATTGGGCTTGGGCTTTTGATCATCCTTCATGCATAATATTACATATCATACACCATCAATTAATTATCACAATAATTAATTGATCTAATATTATATATCTTGATCCAATCACTAACCGCCACGATTATAAACTAAATTAACAAAGTATACAAACACCTTTGTCTACTTTCCAATTAATTTATTTATAACCGAATTTCTTGTAAATCACCATTTACTATAAATATTTAAAGTCCAACTTAAAATATTTATTTCATGAGAAAATATTTGCAACTTTTGTAATTTTAAACTTAAGGGCCCAAAAATTCATTTTTTTTCACCAAAAATATTTTGGCCCATTTAAAATTTCACAAATTATGTTAGCCATCCAATGGCCCAACAACTCAAGGCCCATGACACTTTGATAATCCAAAACACTTTTGGAAACCTTAGCCGTCATCGCCGTCGCCGGAGCTCCGTCGTCGGATTCCGGTCAACATGCAAAAAATTATTTTTTTTTAAAATTGTTGGGGCTGTTCGGGCAGCCCCTCGGGCTGCCCAAGCTGCCCGAAACGGGCAGTCCCTCGGGCAGCCCGAGCAGTCCGACATGGGCAGCAACATGCTGCCCGAAATCCCCATTGTAATGCCTTGATTTTTCTTGCAAATTTCATTCTCATGCGGTTAGAAATCAATCTCAATATAATATCTTGTATTTGCTACACAATATAGTAGAGGTGGCCGAAATTTATCATGAAAAATAAAAATTTTAAACTTCAGTTGCGCTTCCGGTCACCGTAACCGATCCCCTTTCAAGTGGTATCCGAGCTATGATTCTATTTTCTCCTTTATAGAAGTCATACTTATATTTTTCTTTACGCTTATAAACTCATTTATAAGCCGTTCAACACATTGAACTATTTTACTTCTCAACGGGACCTAGAAAGCTAGTACTTGTGTGGCCCTCAATGGTCCATTGATACAACTAGCCGTGGGTTCACATCTCCATGTGATTCGGACTAAACATGTCCTTATTCGAGCATACCCCAATTGCTCCATTCTTACTTATCAACCCCTTGATAACAAGAACGTCAGAACTCAAGTCTGATAGTACCCAACCAATCATGTTAAACGCCTAGCAGCATCGCTTACATGATTCCCTAGGTATCAAATGATAGTGCCTACAAGAATCATTCAATTATGGTTAGCGTACAGTACGGTCCCTTCAACTCATATATCCCGACCGATTCGACAACCATTGGTATATCGAGAGTTGTCAATGAATCGATACTATGTGTCATGTTGTAGTTGCATCGATGGTGTAATATATGAAACCCCTTTCATAATTACAACCATACTCTGGCCAGAGATTTCAACCTACATTCACATGAAAAACACATAGGATATCCATACCCGTAGGTAAGCGGTGAATCCCCGACTACAATGCATCGACTCCTATGTGTTTCGACAGAACACCCAACCTTGCCACCTGATGACCCCACGAGAGTCGGTAAACAAGTCAAAGTGTAATTCTAGCACATAGAGTCTCAATGTTGTCCCGGGTCATAAGGACTAATGGTGTACAACCATAAACCAGGACGTTACCGCTCGATAAGTGAGAACCACTTGGAAAGTCCTTTTATGGAGGGTTGTTCAGTGCACTCTACCAGGAGCACCTATCTGCATGCTCGGACATCACAATGTTCCCTACCAATGAAACATGGTACTCACATCGCAGATACTAGTCTCTAACTCGAGCGGCCTATATCCTTCTTAGTGGCGGCTGAATCGACTAGGAACCGTTTAGAATATACAGTATTACAAATATGAGTTTCATGATACTCATCATATGAGCATCTCATATTCTTTCTACTATTTGTATATTCAAGGGCTTTATCTATGCAACTAGCATGGGTATACAGATAAAGATGTGCCAAAGTAATAATTTCAAATATTATTAAAATAAAGATTGCTTACACATAGAGTTTCATTGTGAACACTCGGCCAACACTTGGCTCGACGGGCACCTACTCTAACATAGAGTCCAAATAATTAAATTAATTCATGTGTTGAATTAGGTAAATCATATTGAGTCTTGTAGAGCTCAATTTAAATAAATTATTTAACTAGTGGACTTGAGTAAATTCAAGTAATGTTTAATTTGTCTCAAATTGTTTGAGATAATTAAATTTAGTTCATGGTTTTTAATTTTTAAAAACGCCATATAATATATGCATGCATGGGAGGTGAAAAGTTGGAGACAACTTTTTCAAATATCAAGGCTTGGCATGCTACTTTTGTCTCTATTTTTGCAAGACCAAGACAAGTCTCCCTTCCCCCTCATTCACACTACTATGGCCGAAACTTTGTGGTTCTCTCCTCCAATTTTTCTATCATTTTCTTCTTCAAGTGTTAAGGAATGAAAAATACTTCTCTTTGAAAAATCCTTTTATTTTTCTAGTGCAAAATAAAAGGGCTCTAGCTAGTTGGTGTTGGGCTTAATAGTTGAGCAAGGAGTGCTCAAAGGAAGCTTGAAGATAGTTTCTACCATTGAAGAGCTAAGGTGTTTACACCTTAGTTGGAGCCATACATCAATCTTTGTGGTTGATAGGTATATCTCTAAACAGACTATGAATGTCATTATGTGTTTTTATTGTAGTTGCTACACATTCTCAAGGTGGCCGAGAATTTTCCTTGTAAAATTTCGAATTTTTAAACTTCCGTTGCGCTTCCGGTCACCGTAACCGATCCCCTTTCAAGTGGTATCCGAGCTATGGTTACGATTTTGTGTAGCGATGACAAGATATTACATTGAGATCGATTTCTAACCGCATGAGTGTAATTTTTTGCAACCAAAGCCGAGGCTTTTGTGGGGAAATTTCGGGCAGCTCGGGCTGCCCGAGGGGCTGCCCGAACGCCCCATTTTTTAAAAATAAAAAAAATTTGTTTGCCGGAATCCGGCGACGGAGCTCCGGCGACCGCGATGACGACTATGGTTTACAAAAGTGTTTTGGAATATCAAAGTGTCATGGGCCTTGAGTTGTTGGGCCATTGGATAGCTAACATATGTGTGAATTTTAAATAGGCCAAAATGTTTTTGGTGAAAAATTAGTTTTTTGTGCCCTTAAGTTTAAAATTACAAAATTTGCAAATTCTTCTCATAAAATAAATAATTGAAGTTCGATTATAAATAAATTAATTGGAAAGTAGACAAAGGTGTTTGTATACTTTGTTAATTTAGTTTATAATCGTGGCGGTTAGTGATTGGATCAAGATATATAATATTGGATCAATTAATTATTGTGATAATTAATTGATGGTGTATGATATGTGATATTATGCATGAAAGATAATCAAAAGCCCCAGCCCAATTTGCTAGGTGTATGCTAGGATATTTTGTGTTGAATAATTGAAATAATTATCAATTTATAAAGTGGGCTTGGTTTATGGCCCGTACCCACCCCATGAGATGTATCCCTATTTGCCATGGATATTTATTTGTAAATATTAGTATAGTGGATGATCAAGATTGGAAGATGGTGGCCATGATGATTATGAAGATCAAAGACATGTAAATATTTGAAGCTTATGTAATAGTTGCATTTGCATCCCGTGCATTTCCCTAGGATTGGACCTAGGCCTACGTTTAGCTCACACGGTCCATTAGTATTGGGGCGATTGATCATCCTTGTTTGTTTACTGTTATAATATATGCATGATATGTTATAAATAATGAGTATGTGCGTTATTATTATGATAATAACAAAATTGCATGAATCCGACAAACATACGATCAAACATGGCGAGTTTTTAAAATAAAATTAATGATGAGACCTTTCAAAATTAAAAAGCCTCATTTTGAATAAGATTCAAAATTAATATCAAGCCCGAAAAGGGGAATTATAAATTTGTTTATAATTTCCTTGTCTTCCATCGACAATGGGTGCATGATGAACGCTACCCGTACTCAGGGCTCGGCTCATATTATTGGGGGAGCTTTGGGTGCCGGAAAGCTGTGACATCCATTGACATGGTGATGTGAACTTCGTGGAACTCCCATGATTTCGGCTCATATTATTGAGAGAACTCATGGTGACCGTCCATTAAGGTTCAATATCGATGGGTTAGGCTTGACACGTAAAGATGAAAGACGTCATATTATTGGGTCCTAATCAAACGTGAGACAAACGTTTACGTAGAGGGTTGCATTTTGATGCAATTGGAAACTACCTTTTAGGAATTGTGATTGGCTGATATTATTCGGGATCATAATTCGCTAATTGGACTTTACGTACCTAATGAGGAAAGGAGTTTCCCGTTTTCACTAGAGGGTAGTGAAAGATGTCAAAACAGTGGGAGCAAATATTTATGAAGTAAAAGTCCAAACTTCATATCTTACTAAATATTTTAAAATAGTCATCAACATTTATCTGTTTTTACTTTTCAGTACAAATTGACAATGTCTTCGATTCGCAATCCGATATCCGTAGTACTCGACAAACACATATTAACTGGACCTAATTACCTCACTTGGCTAAGATACCTAAAAATCGTCTTGAATTCATAAAGGGTAGCTTATACACTGACTCAGTCGCCCCCCGTTGAGGCTTCGACTGACTGCACTCCTGAGGAATTGCAGGCGTACAAAGAATGGTGTGACCATGACTTGATAGCCATGTGTTATATGCTGACTTCTATTAATGATGAGCTGCAGAGGCGTTTTGAGGATGCAAAGATTGCTGCTGACATTCATTTGCATCTCAAGGAGCTCTTTGGTGAATAAACACGGCTTCTTAGGCATGCTACCGTCAAGGAGCTGATCACTTTGCGCATGCGAGATGTGGCCTCGGTCCATGAGCATGGCCTGAAGTTGATTGGGCTCGTTGGCATGGATCGATCTTGCTTTCGGAGTTGACCACCGACGTGTTGCTGTTATCATTGCCTAGCTCATTTTATCCTTTTGTGGTGAACTTAAACATGAACAATATGGAGCCGACCCTTGAGGAGTTGGTGAATATGCTTGTTACGTTTGAATCAACCATTAAGAAAGAAAAGTTGGTTCTTTATGTGGGTTCTTCATCTGGTACGAAGATTGATCCACATGGGAATGGAAAGAAGCGTTCTTTCCAACTTCCCAGAAGAACGTGCCCTTGATGAGGCAATCTCCGAATCCCGTTGAGGCAGCCTGACCAGTGAAGGCCGACAAGACTGATGATGTATGGCATCACTGCAAGAAGCCTTGACATTGGAGGCGTAACTGCAGGGAATATCTTGCCCAGAAGAGTTCTGGAAACGGTATGTTCTAAATTGAAGTAAACATTTCAATTAACTCTACTTCTTGGGTATTAGATACCGGTTATGGTTTACATCTCTGTAATGATTTATAGGTGATGGGAAGAAGTAGGAAGCTTAAGAAAGGTGTGACCTTCTAGAGGATGGGCAATGGAGCAAGAGTTGCTGCCAAAGCTATTGGAGATGTTTACTTGCTTATGAACAATGATTTTAAGTTAATTTTAAGAGATGTTTTGTTTGTACCAGATTTGGTGAAAAACATTGTTTCCATTTCTATGTTGATAAAGATGGATATTCTTGTTTATTTAGCAAAGCTGTTTGCAACATTTACAAGAATAGTGGGAGATAACTTAAAATTGAAAGATATTCCACTAAATGTCCATTTAATGGCAGACACCATATGAGATATTGATGGGTAATCCTCCCAAATATTCTTGTCTTAGAATATGGGGGTGCCCTGCTTATGTGAAGCAGATGGTGGGAGATAAATTGGATAGTCGATCCATTTTATGTTACTTTGTAGGATATCCAATGAATTCTGTTGGATACTACTTCAATCATCCCCAAGAAACAAAGGTGTTTGTTTCTAGGAATGTTATCTTTTTGGAAAAGAAATTTCTATTAGATAGAAAAGGCGAGATGATAGAACTCGAAGAGGTTCGAAAGACACCCACAGTTGTAGAACCCACACCCGAGGAGCCAAGAGAGGAGATACAAGCTCCAAGAAGATCCGAGAGAGTCTCGAGACCACCCATGAGGTTTGGTCTGCTTCTTGAAGAGGGCCATGATGAGCCTATCCATGGATGTGATCCAAGGGACCTTCAAGGAAGCATTATCTGATGTCGATTCATCCAAGTGGCTTGAAGCGATGGAATCTGAGATGAATTCCATGCATTCGAACCAAGTTTGGAATCTCGTGGATCTACCTGAGGGAATTGTTCCCATAGGGTGTAAATGGATTTGCAAGAGGAAACTTGGGGCAGATGGGAAGGTATTGACCTTCAAGGCGCGATTGGTGGCAAAATGATATACTCAAAGATAAGGAGTTGACTTTGAGGAAACCTTTTCACCAGTTGCAATGTTCAAGTCTATAAGGATATTGCTAGCCATAGCTGCATGGTATGACTATGAGATATGGCAGATGGATGTCAAGACAGCCTTTCTTAATGGGGATATTAAGGAAGAGATTTACATGTCTCAAACCTGGAGGGTTTACATATATCGGAAGTGAGCATATGGTATGCAAACTTCAAAGATCTATTTATGGTCTAAAGCAGGCATCTAGGAGTTGAAACCTCAGATTCGACAATACAATCAAAGAGTTTGGTTTTGATAAGAATACTGAGGAATCCTGTGTGTATAAGAAGGTCAGTGGGAGTGTTGTGACATTCCTGGTGTTTTATGTTGATGACATTCTAATCATTGGGAATGATGTAGGAATGTTGCAATCAACTAAAATATGGTTAGCAAGTGAGTTCTCGATACAGGTTTTGGGTGAAGCATCTTTTGTATTGGGAATACAGATCTATAGAGATAGATCAAGAAGATTGCTTGGTCTCACCCAGTCCACATACATTGATACCATCGTGAAGCGGTTCTCGATGGATGAGTTCAAGAGAGGACATCTACCAATGTGTCATGGCGTGTCCCTATCCAAGTCTATGTCTCCCAAACTGATGCAGAGATAGCGGCGATGACAAGCATTCCTTATGCATCTGCGATTGGTAGCATCATGTAAGAGATGATATCTACCCGTCCTGACGTGGATTTCGAACTAATTGTAGTGAGTAGATATCAATCGAACCTTGGTCTTCCACATTGGAAAGCTGTGAAAGACATCCTCAAGTAGTTGAGAAGGACCAATAAATTGTTCTTGGTCTATGGGGTGGATGTGGGGACCCGGACGCTAATCAAGTTCTAAATCATGTTTGGGACTAATTAATCAATTATAAAACAGGATCTAATTTTTTTTTTTCAAATACAAAGCGGAAACGTAATGTAATTTACTCAAATTACTTATTAAACATGAACATACAAATCTTGCGTTATCTACAAGAATTCAACTAGGTTCAACTACATATCAGTGCTGAATCCTATGTTGCTTCGAAGCCCGGATCTCCATGCTATCTAATCTTCTCTCATCCTCTTCTTGACCCTGATCCAGCCCCACCTGTTGTCATGCACACATACAAAATAAGACAACAGCCGGATAACTCCGGTGAGATATAAATATCCCAGTATAAACAATGTAAACATGCAGTCATATAAAAGCATATACGAAAGCATATATAAGAAGTATTCATAACATGTCTCAAATCAGAAACATAAATTCATATCAAACATTCAATAATCATGAATGGCGTAAACAATGTAAGTCAACATGTCATATCAGACTCAACTCAACCGACGCGTCGTCTCAGACTCGACTCCACTGACGCGTCGTCTCAGACTCGACTCAACTCTATCCTAGGGATCCCGATGTCTGGATATAGGTATTATATCGAATCTCAGTCGATAGGAATGAATCAATCCCTAAACGGCATCGATATAATTAATATCTCCAGTGTCTGGGCGAATCAGCCGCAGAATTGACGACTCAGTCAATAACCTGACGAATCAGCCAGTAATTAGGCGAATCAGCCAATAATCAGACAACTCAGCCTGTAATTAAGCGAATCGGCTTAAGTTTAGACGAATCAGTCAATCACCAGACGAATCAGCCGTGACTAGGCGAATCAGCCTATAATGGACGAATCAGTCAATAACCCGACGAATCAGCCGGTGACTAGGCGAATCAGCCCATGACTCAACGACTCAGTAATCAATACATACAGTCAGTATCTAAGCAAATCAATCAATGACTAGCGAATTAGCAGTCATTACATGCAGTGGCTACAAATCAATAGACTACAATCATCAATCTCATCAATTACAAGAATCAATGTAATAAACTAAGTATGTGATTTAGGGAAACTCGAGTCAAACCTTCCTCGAGTTGTGCAATCCCAACACAACATTAATTTATACATTTCTTTCTGATACTTTGGCTCTGTCGAAGTCTCGAACTCGAAGCCTGTCAATACTCAATCTGACAAGAACAATATCCAGGAGTATAATATCAATACACCACTCGAATCAAATCTGTTCTGCTCAATACTCAATCTAATTCAATATGGACGGCATAACGGTATAATCTCAATATACCCAGCCATATCATATCAGTCAGATATCAATTCTAGTATCTCATAATCAATAACAACTCAATTCTGATATCAAATCGGCTCCAAAACTACTCTGAAAATCATAACAATTTCATATTCAGTCCGTTTCTTAATCTGACTTCGATTCTATGATGTCTAATATGTCAAGAACAACATATATGAGTTCTATTCAATTCTGACAATATCATAATTTCAAAGCATGTCAAAACGTAGCAAAACTTACGTCCAGTTGTAGCCTGTGTTGTTAGGAACACAGTACTGAAGTCGGATTTCAAATCGAACGGACGGATTTGGCACGATCAAGATTGAAAAATATAAAGAAGCTAAGCTTTTCCCGGAAGCATTTCTCGATTCCCCTTTCTTCATTCTGAGGAGAAATCGTTTGTCTCTTATATATATATACTTTGCATGTAATTCACACATGGCTTCTCCAGAATTTGCCAAAAACCCACTCGCGCATATGCGCGCTTCATCTCGCGCATATGCACCAAAGATTCTAGAACTGTAGCCCATATGCGCGCCTTATCTCGCGCATATGCGTGAGGGCTCCTGGACCCCTCGCGCATATGCGCGTGTTTCTTCGCGCATGTGCGCCGGTCATTTCTTTTGAGATGTTCCGCCGAACATCTCGAGATGTTCGGTTGAACATCTTGGCTTATATGGTAACGATGCCCGACTTCTTCATTCAAGTTCGTATAACCTCATTCGTCACAATCTTGTCAATTAATCAGCATCTGATTACAATGATTAAATCTCGGGCATTACAGTGGAGAACTGAAATTGGAAGGTTATACCGACTCTAGCTTCCAAAGCGATATCGATGACCCGAAGTCAACCTCTGGGTTCGTATTCATGCTCAATGGTGCTGCTGTCTCTTGGAAGAGTTCCAAGCAAGACAATACTGCGGATTCCAGCACAGAGGCCAAATACATTGCTACATCAGATGCAGCAAGGGAGGCTGTTTGGATAAGGAATTTTGTCTAAGAGTTGGACGTCATTCCTAATGGAGTTGCTCCTGTCCCGGTGTTGTATGACAACACGGGAGCTATAGCTCAAGCAAAGGAGCCCTGGTCTCATCAGAAGTCCAAACATGTATTGAGAAAGTACCACATCCTCGGAGAGATTGTGGAAAGAGGAAGAAGTGTCTTTCGACACAGTCGGCTCCGCAGATAATGTTGCTGATCCACTAGCTAAGCCTTTACCTGGACCATTGTTCGAGATGCATCGCGAATCAATGGGTTTGAAGCATATGGGTAGTTGGCTCTAGTGCAAGGGGGAGATTGTTAGAGTAGGTGCCCGTCGAGCCAATTGTTGGCCGAGTGTTCACAAAGAAACTCTATGTTTAAGCAATCTTTATTTTAATAACATTTGAAATTATTGTTTTGGCAAATCTTTATCTGTATACCCATGCTAGTTGCATAGATAAAGCCCTTGAATATACATATAGCAGAAAGAATATGAGATGCTCATATGATGAGTATCATGATACTCATATTTGGAATACTGTATATTCTAAACAGTTCCTAGTCGATTCAGCCGCCGCTAAGAAGGATATAGGCCGCTACAGTTTGAGACTATTATCTGCGATGTGAGTACCATGTTTCATTGGTAGGGGACATTGTGATGTCCGAGCATGCAGATAGGTGCTCCTGGTAGAGTGCACTGAACAACCCTCCATAAAAGGACTTTCCAAGTGGTTCTCACTTATCGAGTGGAAACGTCCTAATTTATGGTTGTCCATCATTAGTCTGTATGACCCGGGACAACATTGAGACTCTATGTGCTAGAATTACACTTTGACTTGTTTACCGACTCTCATGGGGTCATTAGGTGGCATGGCTGGGTGTTCTGTCGAAACATATAGGAGTCGATGCATTGTAGTCGGGGATTCACCGCTTACCTTCGGGTATGGATATCCTATGTGTTCTCATGTGTATGTAGGTTGAAATCTCTGATCAGAGTATGGTGGTAATTATGAAAGGGGTTTCATAGATTACACCATCGATGCAACTACGACATGACACATAGTATCGATTCATTGACACCTCTCGATAAACCAATGGTTGTCGAATCGGTCGGGATATATGAGTTGAAGGGACCGTACTGTACGCTAACCATAATTGAATGGTTCTTGCAGGCACTTGTTAGAGTAGGTGCCCGTCGAGCCAAGTGTTGGCCGAGTGTTCACAATGAAACCCTATGTATAAACGATCTTTATTTTGATAATATTTGAAATTATTATTTTGGCACTTCTTTATCTGTATACCCATGCTAGTTGCATAGATAAAGTCCTTGAATATACAAATAGTAGAAAGAATATGAGATGCTCATATGATGAGTATCATGAAACTGATATTTGGAATACTGTATATTCTAAACAGTTCCTAGTCGATTCGGCCGCCGCTAAGAAGGATATAGGCCGCTCGAGTTAGAGACTAGTATCTGCAATGTGATTACATGTTTCATTGGTAGGAGACATTGTGATGTCCGATCATGCAGATAGTTGCTCCTGGTAGAGTGCACTGAACAACCCTCCATAAAGGACTTTCCAAGTGGTTCTCACTTATCGAGTGGAAAGGTCCTAGTTTATGGTTGTACACCATTAGTCCTTATGACCCGGGACAACATTGAGACTCTATGTGCTAGAATTACACTTTGGCTTGTTTACCGACTCTCATGGGGTCATCAGGTGGCAAGGTTGGGTGTTCTGTCGAAACATATAGGAGTCGATGCATTGTAGTCGGGGAATCACCGCTTACCTTCGGGTATGGATATCCTATGTGTTCTCATGTGTATATAGATTGAAATCTCTGATCAGAATATGGTGGTAATTATGAAAGGGGTTTCATAGATTACACCATCGATGCAACTACGACATTACACATAGTATCGATTCATTGACAACTCTTGATAAACCAATGGTTGTCGAATCGGTCGGGATATATGAGTTGAAGGGACCGTACTGTACGCTAACCATAATTGAATGGTTCTTGCAGGCACTATCATTTGATACCTAGGGAATCATGTAAGCGATGTTGCTAGGCGTTTAACATGGTTGGTTGGGTACTATCAGACTTGAGTTCTGACGTTGTTGTTATCAAGGGGTTGATAAGTAAGAATGGAGCAATTGGGGTATGCTCATATAAGGACATGTTTAGTCCGAATCACATGGAGATGTGAACCCACGGCTAGTTGTATCAATGAACCATTGAGGGCCACACAAGTGCTGGCTTTCTAGATCCCGTTGAGAAGTAAATTTAGTTCAATGTGTTGAACGGCTTATAAAGGAGTTTATAAGCGTAAGGAAAATTAGAAGTATGACTTCTATAAAGGAGAAACTAGTTCAATGTGTTGAACGACTTATAAATGAGTTTATAAGTGTAAGGAGAAATAGAAGTATGACTTCTATGAGAGAAATGTAAATTTTAATTTATGGAAGTGTTCCTAAATTAAAAGTTGGCCAAGTGAATAATGTATTTGAAAATTGTGATTTTCATAAACATTATTATGGACTAAATTAAATTAATTCAAGTGTTGAATTAATTAAACACTAGTGGACCTAGTAGAGCCCAAATAATCAAATTAATTCAAGTGTTGAATTAATTAAATTATATTGAGTCTTGTAGAGCTCAATTTAAATAAATTATTTAACTAGTGGGACTTGGGTAAATTCAAGTAATGTTTAATTAGCCTCAAATATGTTTGAGATAATTAAATTTAGTCCATGGTTTTTAATTTGTTAAAAACCATATAATATATGCATGCATGGGAGGTGAAGGGTTGGAGACAACTTTTGCAACTATCAAGGCTTGGCATGCTACTTTTGTCTATACTTTTTGCAAGACCAAGACAAGTCTCCCTTCCCCCATTTACCACATGCAATGGCCGAAATATACACACACAATCTCTCCAAGTTTTCTCTCAATTTTCTTCTTCAAGTGTTGAGGAATGAAAAATACTTCTCTTTGAAAAATGCTCTAATTTTTCTAGTGCAAAATTAGAGTGGCTCTAGCTAGTTGGTGGTGGGCTTAATATTTGAGCAAGGTGGGCTCAAAGGAAGCTTGAAGATTGTCTTGCCATTGAAGAGCTTAGTTGTATATCAACTAAGTTGGAGCCATCATCAATCTTTTAAGATTGATAGGTACATTTCTAAACACACTATGAATGTCATCTTTGTGTTTTATTGTATTTGCTACACAAAGAACATGGTGGCCGAAATTTCTTGTGTAAAATTCGATTTTTTGAACTTCCATTGCGCTTCAGGTCACCGTAACTGATCCCCTTTCAAGTGGTATCCGAGCTATGGTTACGATTTTGTGTAGCAACTACAAGATATTATATTGAGATCTATTTCTAACCGCATTAGTGTAATTTTTGCAACCAAAAACCGAGGCATTTTGTGGGGTGTTTCGGGCAGCATGTTGATGCCCGTTTCGGGCAGCTCGGGCTGCCCGAGGGGCTGCCCATTTCGGGCAGCTAGGGCAGCCTGAGGGGCTGCCCGATCAGCCCTTGTATTTAAAATTAAAAAAAAAATTTGTTGCCGGAATCCGGCGACGGAGCTCCGGCGACGGCGATGACGACTAGGGTTTCCAAAAGTGTTTTGGATTATCAAAATGTCATGGGCCTTGAGTTGTTGGGCCATTGGATGGCTAACATAATTGTGAATTTTAAATGGGCCAAAATGTTTTTGGTGAAAAATAAGTTTTTGGGCCCTTAAGTTTAAAATTACAAAAGTTGCAAACACTTTCTCATGAAATAAATATTTTAAGTTGGACTTTAAATATTTATAGTAAATGGTGATTTACAAGAAATTCGGTTATAAATAAATTAATTTGAAAGTAGACAAAGGTGTTTGTATACTTTGTTAATTTAGTTTATAATCGTGGCGGTTAGTGATTGGATCAAGATATATAATATTGGATCAATTAATTATTGTGATAATTAATTGATGGTGTATGATATGTGATATTATGCATGAAGGATTATCAAAAGCACAAGCCCAATTTGCTAGGTGTATGCTAGGATATTTTGTGTTGAATGATTGTAATAATTATCAAATTTAAAGTGGGCTTGGTTTATGGCCCGTTCCCACCCCATGAGATGTATCCCTATTTGCCATTGATATTTATTTGTAAATATTAGTATAGTGGATGATCAAGATTGGAAGATGGTGGCCATGATGATTATGAAGATCGAAGACATGTAAATATTGGAAGCTAATGTAATAGTTGCATTTGCATCCCATGCATTTCCCTAGGATTGGACCTAGGCCCGTGTTTAGCTCACACGGTCCGTTAGTATTGGGGCGATTGATCATCCTTGTTTTGTTTACTATTTATAATATATGCATGATATGTTATAAATAATGAGTATGTGCGTTATTATTATGATATTAACAAAGTTGCATGAATCCGGCAAACATACGATCAAACATGGCGAGCTTTTAAAATAAAAATTAATGATAAGACCTTTCAAAATTAAAAAAAAAACCCATCATTTTGAATAAGATTCAAAATTAATATCAAGCCCGAAAAGGGGAATTATAAATTTGTTTATAATTTCCATGTCTTCCATCGACAATGGGTGCATGATGAACGCTACCCGTATTCGGGGCTCGGCTCATATTATTGGGGGAGCTTTGGGTGCCGGAAAGCTGTGACATCCATTGACATAGTGATGTGAACTACATGGAACTCCCATGATTTTGGCTCATATTATTGAGGGAACTCATGGCGACCGTCCATTAAGGTTCAACATCGATGGGTAAGGCTTGACACGTGAAGATGAACGACGTCATATTATTGGGTCCTAATCAAACGTGAGACAAAAGTTCACGTAGAGGGTTGCATTATGATGCAATTGGAAACTACCTTTTAGGAATTGTGATTGGCTGATATTATTTGGGATCATAATTCGCTAATTGGACCTTACATACCTACTGAGGAAAGGAGTTTCCCGTTTTCACTAGAGGGTAGTGAAAGATGTCAAAACAGTGGGAGTAAACATTTATAAAGTTAAAGTCCATACTTTATATCTTACTAAATATTTTAAAATAGTCATTAACATTTATCTGTTTACTTTTCAGTACTATTTGACAATGTCTTCAATTCGCAATCCGCTTTCTGCCATACTCGAAAAACATGTGTTAACCGGACCTAACTACCTCACTTGGCTAAGAAACCTAAAAATCGTCTTGAACTCGGAAAAGATTGCATATACACTGACTGAGTCGCCCCCTTATAAGGCTCCGACTGACTGCACTCCTGAGGAATTGCAGACCTACAAGGATTGGTGTGACCATGACTTGAAGGCCAAGTGTTATATGCAGGCTTCTATGAATGATGTGCTGCAGAGGCGTTTTGAGGGTGCAAAGAGTGCTGCTGACATTCATTTGCACCTCAAGGAGCTATTTGGTGAGCAGACTCGGCCTCTTAGGCATGCTACCGTCAAGGAGCTAATCACTTTGTGCATGCGAGATGGGGCCTCGGTCCATGAGCATGGCCTAAAGTTGATTGGGCTCATGGACAAACTTGTTGGCATGGATTTGATGTTGCCTTCGGAGTTGACCACCGACGTGTTGCTGTTATCGCTGCCTAGCTCATTTGATCCTTTGTGGTGAATTTCAATATGAACAAGATGGAGCCGACCCTTGAGGAGTTGGTGAACATGCTTGTGACTTTTGAGTCCACCATCAAGAAAGAGAATTCGGTTCTTTATGTGGGTTCTTCATCTGGTACGAAGACCGATCCACGTGGGAAGAGGAAGAAGCGTTCTTTCCAACGTCCCAAGAAGAACGTGCCCTTGAAGAGGCAAGCTCCGAGTCCCGTTGTGGTAGCTACACCAGATAAAGCTAACAAGACTGTTGATATTTGTCATCACTGCAAGAAGCCTGGACATTGGAGGCGTAATTGCAAGGAATATCTTGCCCAGAAGGGTTCTGGAAAGGGTATGTTCTATATTGAAGTAAACATTTCAATTAACTCAACTTCTTGGGTATTGGATACCGGCTGTGGCTCATATCTCTGTAATGATTTGCAGGTGATGGGAAGAAGTAGGAGGCTCAGGGAAGGTGAGACCTTCTTGAGGATGGGCAAGGAGCAAGAGTTGCTGCCAAGGCTGTAGGAGATGTTTACTTGCATTTAAACAATGATTTTAAGTTTGTTTTGAGAGATGTTTTGTTTGTACCAGATTTGGTGAAAAACATTATTTCCATTTCTATGTTGGACAAAGATGGATTTTCTTGTTTATTTAGCAAAGGTGTTTGCAACAATTACAATACCGAATGTTTAATTGGTACCGGAGAACTTGAAAACGATCTCTACACCTTAAAATTGAAAGATATTCCACTTAACAATGTCCAAGCTGTAACAACAACAAACAAGCGCAAACAAGATACTCTAAATTTGGCACAATTATGGCATGCTCGATTAGGACATATTTCCCTAAGAAGGATGAACAAGCTAGTGGGAGTGGGCATGTTTAATATGTCTGATATTAATGCTCTCACGACTTGTGAATCCTGTCTAAAAGGAAAGATGACCAAAATTCCCTTTAAGGGCCATGTGGAGCGAGCCAAAGGGTTATTGGATTTGATCCATACCGATGTGTGCGGTCCGCTTAGCATCACCACTAAGCATTGACATGCCTACTTCATCACCTTTACCGATGACTTTTCGAGGTATGGGTATGTGTATTTGATGAAATACAAGTCTGAAGCCTTTGAAAGGTTCAAAGAATTCAGAAGTGAAGTAGAGAAGCAATTGGGACGAAGCATCAAGAAACTTCGATCGGATCGAGGTGGTGAGTACTTGAGTGCCGAGTTCCAAGAGTATCTTAGGGAGAATGGGATTCTCTCGCAGTGGACTCCGCCAGCTACACCACAGTTGAATGGTGTTTCGGAGTGTCGTAACCGGACTTTGATGGACATGGTTTGGTCTATGATGGGGTTCACGGAGTTGCCGCCATCCTTTTGGGGATATGCGCTTGAGGCAACGGCACTGTTGTTGAACAATGTCCATTCAAAGGCAGTTGACAAGACTCCATATGAGATATGGATGGGTAAGCCACCCAAATATTGTTATCTTAGAATATGGGGGTGCCCTGCTTATGTGAAGCAGGTAGTGGGAGATAAATTGGATAGTCGATCTATTTTATGTTACTTTGTGGGATATCCAAAGAATTCTGTTGGATATTACTTCTATCATCCCCAAGAAACAAAGGTGTTTGTTTCTAGGAATGCAACATTTTTGGAAATGGAATTTCTATTGGATAGAAAAGCGAGATGATAGAACTCGAAGAGGTTCGAGAGACACCCACAATTATAGAACCCACACCCGAAGAGCCAAGAGAGGAGATACGAGCTCCTAGAAGATCCGAGAGAGTCTCGAGACCACCTATGAGGTATGGTCTGCTTCTTGAAGAGGACCATTGTAAGGCTCGAGAATTATTCGTTGTCATTAATGTTAGACTTGTGGAAATAAGAATGCATGAATTATGAGATTTTGAGCAGCAGGGCCGAAGCCACACCGCACCCGCGGTGCTAAGACTACCGCACCCGCGGTGTATATGACAGAAAATTGGTGAAATGCGCGAAGCAACACCGCACCCGCGGTGCGCGCAAGACCGCACCCGCGGTGGTGAGACCGCACCCGCGGTGATGCAAGCGCCGCACCCGCGGTGATCGAGATTCAGAAAATATTATGGCTGCCGAGAGCTCAGCGCACCCGCGCTCTTACGCTGCCGCACTCGCGGTTGTGCGTGTCAAATGAAAAATAAAGACACTTGTTCCTTACCATGCAATATAGATTATGTGTCTTTCATTCCTTCCATTTCAGAAACTGAGAGCCGAGAGGATGCTTAGGAGAAAGCTTCATGTCCTTTTTGATTTGAACTTGTGGTTTTGAAGAATTTAGCCATCCGATTTTGGATACGACTTCGGTTTTGAATTCCTCTCATCATTTGCTATTCAAGGATGTAAGTTTCAGTTATTTCCAGCATGTTTTGGTAGTTATATGTTGGAAGAATTCAGATTTGAGCTTTAGATTATGTTTTTGATATGTTGAACTTGATATATTCGCTACCGGATCGATTTTCAGACACCGTATGCTATTGTTTCGATTTTCAGCATGTATTATTGAAGAGTATATCGATTTTCAGAGTTAGAGGGGATTTTTTGTTGCGACTTTGATTGTTGCACTCCCAAGAGCAGGTTGTCCACAAGTAGTATAATTCGGTGAGTCCGAATATCGTATCCACAGGGAAGCAAAGGTAATTACAAGTCCACTACAATGTCTTTTTGTTTTTGTTTTTGTTTCTTTTTAATTTTAATTGAATCTTTAATGGGTAAATTTTAATTGTTCAAATTTTAATTTAAGTAGTTGAGATTAAAGGATCCACTCTTGGCATTTTAATAAAATTAACATTAATGAACAATATTGAAATCCACTTAATAAAATGGTTCCAATATATTAAATAATCATATTTATATTATGTTATATATTATTATCTTATAAGTATATATACCAAAACTTATAAATGTGGTCAAGTATTTATTGTGCTATATATATTTGTAAACACTAAATCAAGGTTCCCACTTTAAATGGTTGGTAAAATCAAACTAACATTTAAATGGTACCAAGAAAATATTATTATGATATATTTATATATAGTAAATCAAGGAATCCAAGTTAAATGGTTGGTAAAACCAAACTAACATTTAAATGGTTCCAAGAATTTAATATTATAATATATTTATATATAATAAATCAAGGCATCCACTTTAAATGGTTGGTAATACCAAACTAACATTTAAATGGTTCCAAGAATTTAGTGTAACATATAGCAACAATAAATCAAAACTCCCACTTATAAATAGGGTATAAAAATGCTTAAAGAAATAAATATAACATAAACAATAAATAATGATTAAATAATATAAAACATAACTTCTTACCTTTTAATAACCTTATTATCATGCCAAGAGTTTCACCTTATCATCTCAACTTTAGGAAGTTAGCTATTCATTATTCAAAGTGTAAAACTTTGAATATAAAATTAACATGCTAATTGTATTTAAATGAAGAAATAAAGGAAAAATATAGAGAGAAATATTATGAACTCAAAGGTTTGTTCATAGAATGAGGGATATCCCAATACATTACAATACACCCCTATTTATAGCCAAATTTGGGGAGACAACTACAAATAAAATATTATTTTTTACACAAAAGTCTTCATTGGTGTTCCAAGAAATTAATATTATATTACGCATCACTTTTGAAGGTCTTCTTCTTCGAATTTGCTTCTTCACATAAAATGAAACATGTGGATAATTGAGTTGTCTAGTTGTGGTATTTTTTTCAGAATATTTGACCAAGTAATTTGAGAGATATGGTCAAAATACTAGAGCATGGTAAAACTGCCACTCCTTTGGTAACTTTAATTGTTGCTTAATTTGATCCCAATTGTGAAAGGATTTTATCTCATGCTTGCCATCAATATTGTAGATATTAACATCAACTTTCTACAGGTCCAAGAATCATCTTAATCCCATTTGCAATGCCAAGTTTATTCTTCTTTTATCGAACCTGTAAAAATAGTAAAAACTTATAATTTCACAACAACTTATATTTTATACAATTTATTATAAAACATATAATATTTAAACATTTAATAAAACAAAAACTATATATTTATATTATAAAACATTTAATTAATGTACAATTTTTATGTTTATCACACCTCCCAACCAGCTTATTGCTAGTCCCTAGCAATTTGAGCGTTAATAGCAATACAAAACATATTGATTAATTTAAATAGAAATGTAATCAAAACTATCTAAGTGTTTAAATTAAATTTGAAAACTGTCAAAGTTATATCAAGATCATCATAATTATAATTTATGAAATAATTTGAGATTATTAATTCAAAGCTTATTTCAGGTAGTTAAGTGTACACGGCCTTCAGAAATTCCTAGTAAGAGTCTCAACTCCATATCCTCACAGGTTAATAAATGTTTCTATTTATGGCAACGATTTCTCTCATGGAGTTGGAATACAGATGAATGCTCAGGAAAATGGTTTACAGAATGCAGACAGACAAACGAGCCAAACTAATCAAAAGATAGAAAATCCATTGAGTTAAAATCCATTTGTTCTTATTATATATATTTTTTTTTTTTTACATCATGGAATCAGACTAAGTTTATGCTTTTTGACCACATATTTATTTAATTTGTACAATGTATTTCTCTCTTTCTTTTTTTTTCTTTTTTTTTTTTTATTCTTATGAGAGAAAAATGGGTCGCAGCATATAACTTAAAAATTACATAGATCTTCAACATCTTTCTTTTTGTATTTTTCTCTTTTTTTTTTCTTTTTTTTTTTCAGGAAATATCATTTTTTTTTTCAAAATAAGAACTCAAGATCTAAACAATAGATAGTCTCTCTCATGATCAATAAAGGCTCGAAAGCTGTTTTCTCAGTCCTCTCCACTCACTCACAAAATATGTGTGAGTTTAAAATTTTAGGCACTCTTATAAGGTATATCTTGGGCCATATACTTTAATACCTGATTTTATCACAATGGTTAATCACTCAAAAAGATTTCATAAATCATATTTTTATATTGATCAGAATATTAAAATTTACATTTTTTTTTCAAATAAAAATTTAAACATTCTTAAATAGATTAATGCATATTCTAATTTAAATCTTTCAAACATGTAATGTATAACATTTTTGCAAAAATTACTAAGATACAAACAATAAACATGATTTTATTTTAAAATAATATATTTTTTTTAATTTTTTAATTTTTTTTAAATGTTTTTTTATATAAGTTTGTTCTCCCCCCAATCAGAATATGACATTGTCCCTAATGTCAAAATAACTAGTAATAAAGAGTGCATAATGAAAGAGATATCACCTGGAATTTTATTGAAGATAACAAACTGAAACAAATGCAAACCAATCCACGACTTTTGAATCAATGATCCAACTTCCTTTTCTTACTGCTTGATTGCGACCAATTGATCTTTGTTATCATCGGATCTGGCTTATGAACAAAATCTTCCAAATCATCAATTAATTGATCGGCAGTCGAAGCACAGATGAGCATCCGTCGTGAATTTTCTGAAATGAAATTCTGTTCCACAGCTTTATCAAGAAATGTCAACAAACTGTCATAATAATTATTGATATTCAACAAGCCCACAGGTTTATTATGGATATTAAGTTGTACCCAAGAAACAGTGTGAAAAATTTCTTCTAATGTACCAAAACCACCTGGTAGTGCGATAAAAGCATCAGAATTTTCAATCATTTGAGTGATTCTTTCATACATAGAAGAAACTTTTAATTCCTCCCCAATCGTAACACCTGTAATATTTCCTTCAGCTAAAGCTATAGGAATAATACCCAAAACCTGACTACCTCCAAGATGAGCAGATGTTGAAACAGATCCCATTAACCCAATATTACCTCCCCCATATACCAAGTGAATTTTTCTCTCAGCCAATATCTTTCCAAGATTATTCGCTGCTTCTACAAACACTTCATTTTTTCCAGGACTCGACCCACAAAATACACAAATATTTTTCAATGTTTGTGCAGAGGATCCAGCCATGTTTTTACTTTCTTTTTTTTTCTGCGAAAATAGAGAGAAAGATGAGAGATTTTATAGGGGTAATATGTTATCATGACAAAACTATGGGTCACAGCTGTAAACAGAATAAATAGTAAAAACAATAATGACACACATGCATATAAACAGTAGTGTGATTGTGGCTCACAATTTTCCTCTGGTTTTACGTCCAGAAACGGCTTCAACGCCTTCTATGAGTCGAGGATAGGCTTCCCATCCAATTTTCTTATAAATTGGCAAACAGGGTCTTTTTTAGTCAGATTCCCAAGACTATGTGTAGTGACCCGTTCCAGAATCACCTACTAGTTGAGAACTAAGCATGCAATTAACTTAATTAATAAAAATCAGAGATAACAGCGGAAATATGGTTAACAACAATAGTTTATACAACCCAATCGAAATCCAAAATACTCAACTAACTGAAAGTATCTGCTACAATCATATCAAATCAAATGGAAAACACTGAAAACTAAACCAACCAGCTACTCAATGTCCTCCTCCTGCTCCTCCTGAGCCATCCAACCTGAGGCCTGCCCCGTGGAAATGGGGTGTCCAAGATAAACAAAACCGAGGACGTGAGCGATAAGAACGCCCAGTACAAAAGCATGAGTATACAAACCTATATGAAATGCACATGCTATGATATGATACCAGGGTAGTCAAGAAACAGGAGTCACAAAAGATCTCAAAATGCTCAGTCTAGAGGCGCCAAGTGGATAGTGCCGCGCGGTACTACCTCTGGGTCACTGCATCCACTGCAAGAACAGACGTGGACCTAAAATGTCCCGGATCACCGAAGCCCTCCCGACCCGTCGGCCACTGTGTACTCTCGGTGTCCATGCGTCCACAAGACAAGACAGGGCTGAGAGGCCCCACAAGATATATAGCTTATCTCGAAAGAGATACAGCTCAACAGTAAAGGCTATCTCGAAGGAGATACGGCTCAACATGAAATGCAACATGCATCATAAATCGTGACATAATAGCATGCATCATATGACATATAACAATGCACCACATAATCATGCAACACATATAAGAATGTATACTCGACCAGGATATCTCGGATAGTACTTTCGTACCTCTATCACAGCAATCCTAATCCACTGGAATAACCAGACAACAGGTCTAGTCCAAGCCTATTCATCAAGTGAAAACCATCACTAAAACTTATCTACCAGACTTAACTAGATAATCCTGAGATAATACTGATACAATTCCAAACCTTCGTCCGTCGCTAGCCCACTGATGCCGCTAGCTCCCAACTAGAGCACAGCTCCGCTACAAGACCAGCAGCTCCCCGCTAGTGCCCGAACCTCGGAAAAAGACTAGAATCTCACAGAAACGACTGAAATGCTATGGAACTCTCTGAATTGGCGAGTCACAAATGAAGCCTCGCGCCTCTATTTATAGCCAATGTTCGGATGATCCGAACCATTTCGGAAGCTCCGATCCGGCACACTTCGGACGGTCCGAACTCTGATCGGACGATCCGATCCTTGCATGACTTCCACGAGTACAGCCACCTGTCTCGGACGATCCGAACCCCAATCGGATGATCCGAACCTTACCACGTGTCCAGAACCCTTCCACGTGTCCAGCCACCTGTCTCGGACGGTCCGACACCTGGCTCGGACGATCCGAACTCATCGGACGATCCGAACTCATCGGACGATCCGAACTTGTTCGGTCCTTCCGATCCCACCGAAAATATAATTAATCCGATAATTAACTCAAATTAGGAATCGGGTTACTACATTCTCCCCCCCTTAAAAGATTTCGTCCTCGAAATCAAGTTTATAGGATGAACAAAACTGAAATAACAACATTGTTATTACATCTCAATTGTTGCCAAACACAACTGATAATTGGATTACAACGGAAAACATACATACATCCATAGTACAACTACAGTACAACTCAAAAGAGCTCTGGATGCTCCGAACGCATACGACTCTCTAGCTCCAAAGTGGCTTCTTCAGTGCCTCTACGCTGCCACTGAACTAAGACAAGAGGAATGATCTTATTCCGCAACACCTTATCTTTGCGATCGAGAATCTGAACTGGTCGCTCCACGTAAGACAAATCCGATTCAAGTTGAACTTCAGATGGATGTAAAATGTGTGATTCATCTGCCACATATCGTCGCAAAAGGGATACGTGAAACACGTCATGAATCACAGACAGATACGGAGGTAATGCTAACCTGTAAGCCAAATCTCCCACACATTCCAGAATCTCAAAAGGACCAATAAATCTCGGAGATAGCTTACCCTTGAGACCAAATCTCAAAATCCTGCGAAAAGGCGAAACTCGGAGAAACACTTTCTCACCTGGCTGAAAATAAAGAGGTCGCCGCTTGGTGTTCGCATAACTAGCCTGTCGATCCTGGGCAATCTTAATCCGCTTCTTGATTACTGCAACTTTATCAATAGCCTGCTGGACTAACTCCGGTCCCTCAACATGTCGTTCCCCAACTTCATCCCAGAATAATGGAGTACGACAACGTCGCCCATACAACGCCTCAAATGGTGCCATACCAATACTACGATGGTAGCTGTTGTTGTACGCGAACTCAATCAAAGGCAAATGATCCTGCCAAGCGGGTCCGAAATCCATAACACAGGCTCGCAACATATCCTCAAGCGTACAGATAGTCCTCTCTGACTGACCGTCAGTCTCCGGATGATAAGCAGTACTCAGACTCAGTGAAGTGCCCAATGCTGACTGGAAACTACCCCAAAATCGTGAGGTAAAACGAGGATCCCTGTCACTAACAATACTGACTGGAACTCCATGCAAACGTACAATTTCTTGAATGTACAAGCGAGCCATCCGATCGAAAGTGAAGTCACGGTTATAAGGCAGAAAATGAGCAGACTTGGTGAGTCGATCCACCACTACCCAAATAGCATCACTATTCCTCGAAGACAATGGCAAGTGAGTAATGAAATCCATCGTGATATGCTCCCACTTCCATTCAGGAATAGGTAGATTCAACAATAATCCTCCAGGTCGACGGTGCTCTGCCTTAACCTGCTGACAAACAAGACACTTGGAAACAAACTGATAAACACTGCGCTTCATCCCTTTCCACCAAAATCGTGTCCTCAAGTCTTTATACATCTTATTGCTTCCTGGATGGACACTCAACTTGCTTCGATGAGCCTGAGACAAGATCTCTTCCCTCAAATTATCATCCTCTGGTACTACAACCCGATTAGACAAACATAGAAGACCATTAGACTGATAATGGAAACCGCTATCTCCACCCGCTAACCGAGCTAATCTCTGAGTCTTCAGATCAGACATCTGAGCATCTCGAATCCGAGCGAACAAAGCTGGCTCAGATAAAATGGTAGCAACACGAATGCTCTCCATACCTTTCCGATGTTTGAAGTTAAATCCCAACGAACAACAATCCTGAATAGTACTAATCATAGCACTGGTCTGAAGTGCAGAGGCTCTCACCTTACGACTAAGAGCATCGGCTGTGAGATTCGCAGAGCCTGGATGGTACTTGATCTCGCAGTCATAATCTTTCAGTAGATCCATCCAACGACGTTGTCTCATGTTCAACTCAGCCTGAGTGAACAGATACTTCAGACTCTTGTGATCAGTAAAGATTTCAAACTTAACCCCGTACAAGTAATGACGCCAGATCTTCAGTGCGAACACTATAGCTGCCAACTCTAGATCATGAATAGGGTACTTCTCCTCGTGAGATTTCAGCTGCCTGGAAGCGTAAGCGATCACATGACCATTCTTTGTCAACACACACCCTAAGCCTTGAAAAGATGCATCGGTGTAAACACTGAAACCATCAGATCCTGACGGTAACGCCAAAACAGGTGCAGAAGTCAGAAGTCGACGAAGCTCTCTGAAACTATCTTCGCACTCAGATGACCACTCAAATGGAACATCCTTCCGAGTAAGTTGCGTCAAAGGTCTAGCTACCTGGGAGAAATTCACGATGAAGCGACGATAATACCCTGCCAGACCTAGAAAACTACGGATCTCGGCCACCGTCGTAGGACGTGACCAATTCAGCACTGCTTCAATCTTGCTGGGATCCACAGAAATTCCTTCCTTGGAAATCACATGACCAAGGAATACTACACGATCAATCCAGAACTCGCACTTACTCAGCTTAGCATACAATTGCTTCTCGCGAAGAATCTGCAACACAATCCTCAAGTGCTGGACATGCTCCTCCACACTGTGAGAATAAATCAAGATATCGTCGATGAAAACCACAACGAACTGATCTAGAAAATCACGAAAGACTAGGTTCATCAGATCCATGAACACCGCTGGCGAATTCGTCAATCCGAATGGCATAACTAGAAACTCGTAATGCCCGTAACGAGTACGAAATGCAGTCTTGGAAATATCATCATCTCTGACTCTCATCTGATGATAACCCGATCGCAAGTCAATCTTGGAGTAAACAGAGGTACCCTGAAGCTGATCGAACAAGTCATCGATACGAGGTAATGGATACTTGTTTTTGATCGTCACACGATTCAGCTGGCGATAATCAATGCACAATCGCATAGATCCATCTTTCTTCTTGACAAACAAGACTGGGGCTCCCCAAGGTGAAACACTCGGGCGAATATAACCTTTATCAAGAAGATCCTGCAATTGCTGCTTCAATTCTCTCATCTCTGACGGAGCAAGACGATAGGGGGCACGAGAAATCGGTGCAGTCCCTGGCATTAACTCAATGCCAAATTCCACCTCTCTAACCGGAGGAAAACCAAGAATCTCATCTGGAAAAACATCAGGAAATTCACAAACCACTGGAATATCATCTATACCAACACTACCTGTGGAGGAATCAATCGCATAGATGAGGTAGCCTTCCCCGCCCGCCTCTAAAGCACGACAGGCTTTCAGAGCAGATACCACTGGCATCGGAGGTCGCGCTCCCTCACCATAGAAAAACCAACTAGAGCTCTCAGTCGTACGGAACTGAACAAGCTTCTGGTAACAATCCACAGTAGCTCGGTAGGTAGTCAAAATGTCTATACCCAAAATACAATCAAAGTCTTCCATCTCCAGAATCATAAGATTCGCAGTCAACTCGTTACCCTCAAAATCTAAAGGACAACCCATCACTAGACGCTTGGCTAAAACCGAATGACCCATCGGGGTAGAAACAGAAAGAATAACGTCTAGAGAAACATACGGTAACTTATGACGCTTAACAAATCGTGCAGAAATGAATGAATGAGATGCTCCGGTATCTATAAGAACAAAAGCAGGAATACCGCATAAACAAAAAGTACCTGCTATGACTCTCCCGGTCTCATCTGCAGCCTGATCCTGGTTCAGCGCAAACACCTGACCTTGGGCACGAGATCGAAGATTCGAACTACCCACTGCCTGACCCTGCCTCCTCTGCTGAACAGTCGTCTGAGATCCAGAACCGGATCCTGCTCCACCTCGCAACTGAGGACAATTCTTCTTAATATGCCCCATCTCTCCGCACTGATAACAAGCTCCTGCGGCTGCTCGGCATTGCTCCGATGGATGGTTCTTCCCACAATGCGCAAAAGATTCCTTCTTCTTACCAAAACGGAAAACACCGCTAGATCGAGATCCAGATCCAGAAGAAGACGAACCAGATTTCTTGAACGACTGAGATCGAGGCCTCAAAGTACTCGGAGGTCTAGAAGAAAGAATAGCCCTACCACGCTGGAGACTGATCTCTGCCTGGCGACACCGGTTCACTAACCCATCATAAGAAGTAGGATTATCACAGACAGTGACTCGGTCAAAGATCTCCTGGTTAAGACCCTGGAGGAAATGGTCATACTTGGCCTCAGAACTGCCACTGATATGAGGAGCGAAGGGTAACAACTCGAAGAATTTCTGCTGATACTCATCAACAGACATACTCCCCTGCTTAAGGTTCAGGAGCTCAATCGTCTTCGCCTGGCGAAGGGCTGGAGGAAAATACAGCTGCATGAAAGCTGCACAGAAATCGGCCCAAGTCACCCTACCCTGGGACTGGACTATCGGCGCAGAAGTCGATCGCCACCACTTGCGCGCACGGCCCTCGAGAAGAAAGCTAAGGGTCTCTATCTTCTGCTCCTCGGTGCACTGAAATGCACGGAAACAACTCTCCATGCGCTCTAACCAGTCCTCAGCATCATCGGGAGTCTCTCCACCGACTAGAGGCTTAGGCCCCATCTGAATAAAACGATGCAACTCAAAACGCCTAGGACCATCCCGACGATGACGATGCTCACGATGACGCCTATGATCATCCTGGTCGCCCCAACGACCTACACTCCCCTGACTACTCTCGTCATCAAAGTGGTCAGCCATCGCTACAAGATAGAATGGGGTAAAATGGTCAACGAAAATCCCAAAACAGAAATCTATATCCCAAAATCGTAAGCATGCTCTGATACCATAAATGTAGTGACCCGTTCCAGAATCACCTACTAGTTGAGAACTAAGCATGCAATTAACTTAATTAATAAAAATCAGAGATAACAGCGGAAATATGGTTAACAACAATAGTTTATACAACCCAATCGAAATCCAAAATACTCAACTAACTGAAAGTATCTGCTACAATCATATCAAATCAAATGGAAAACACTGAAAACTAAACCAACCAGCTACTCAATGTCCTCCTCCTGCTCCTCCTGAGCCATCCAACCTGAGGCCTGCCCCGTGGAAATGGGGTGTCCAAGATAAACAAAACCGAGGACGTGAGCGATAAGAACGCCCAGTACAAAAGCATGAGTATACAAACCTATATGAAATGCACATGCTATGATATGATACCAGGGTAGTCAAGAAACAGGAGTCACAAAAGATCTCAAAATGCTCAGTCTAGAGGCGCCAAGTGGATAGTGCCGCGCGGTACTACCTCTGGGTCACTGCATCCACTGCAAGAACAGACGTGGACCTAAAATGTCCCGGATCACCGAAGCCCTCCCGACCCGTCGGCCACTGTGTACTCTCGGTGTCCATGCGTCCACAAGACAAGACAGGGCTGAGAGGCCCCACAAGATATATAGCTTATCTCGAAAGAGATACAGCTCAACAGTAAAGGCTATCTCGAAGGAGATACGGCTCAACATGAAATGCAACATGCATCATAAATCGTGACATAATAGCATGCATCATATGACATATAACAATGCACCACATAATCATGCAACACATATAAGAATGTATACTCGACCAGGATATCTCGGATAGTACTTTCGTACCTCTATCACAGCAATCCTAATCCACTGGAATAACCAGACAACAGGTCTAGTCCAAGCCTATTCATCAAGTGAAAACCATCACTAAAACTTATCTACCAGACTTAACTAGATAATCCTGAGATAATACTGATACAATTCCAAACCTTCGTCCGTCGCTAGCCCACTGATGCCGCTAGCTCCCAACTAGAGCACAGCTCCGCTACAAGACCAGCAGCTCCCCGCTAGTGCCCGAACCTCGGAAAAAGACTAGAATCTCACAGAAACGACTGAAATGCTATGGAACTCTCTGAATTGGCGAGTCACAAATGAAGCCTCGCACCTCTATTTATAGCCAATGTTCGGACGATCCGAACCATTTCGGAAGCTCCGATCCGGCACACTTCGGACGGTCCGAACTCTGATCGGACGATCCGATCCTTGCATGACTTCCACGAGTACAGCCACCTGTCTCGGACGATCCGAACCCCAATCGGATGATCCGAACCTTACCACATGTCCAGAACCCTTCCACGTGTCCAGCCACCTGTCTCGGACGGTCCGACACCTGGCTCGGACGATCCGAACTCATCGGACGATCCGAACTCATCGGACGATCCGAACTTGTTCGGTCCTTCCGATCCCACCGAAAATATAATTAATCCGATAATTAACTCAAATTAGGAATCGGGTTACTACACTATGACGCTTATCTTGAAATTGTTTCCATAAACGGAGAAGTTCAATATGCACATGTCCACTAGAATGCGTCTCAAGAGTCAATAAGATGTTATCCAAAGACTCCTTACTCAGCCCATTCTTAATGAAACCAATTTTATCTTCTCTGTTATCGGAAACACATCCCAAAGATCTGCATCGTTTGTCACAAGTCCATCTTGCACACTTATGACAAACCCCTAAACTTTTTGCCCTTCGTTTTTTCGCATAAGTGCTTTTTCCTAATCCAAGCAAATACCGAATGAGCAATGACTGTGGAACTTCTCCTCCTAATCGGACCTTAGCTTCAATTACAAGACGAATATCTTCTGGAATTCCTTTTTGCATTAGCAATCTCAATCTTTCACACCTTCCTGCATAAATTTTTCTTAAAACATTTTCAGAAACAGAGGGAAAATATTTACAAATTTTTGAGAGAATTTCATCCATTTTGAAAAGAAAAGAAATGATTTTTTTTTTATATTTGTATCAGCAATTGTGGGAAACTGATTTAACCGACTATGAGAGTCACGGAGTACCGTTATCCGCCATTTAACCGGGAAAATAAAAAGATTAAGGAAACCTGAAATAAAAACAAACAAAATTAAATGCAACATAAAAATTTAAGGATCAGAAAGGGAAATAAACTCTTCTTGAAAGATTTCATTTTCCAAAAATGGTTTAAGCCTTTGTCCATTCACTTTAAAAACATCACCATTTTTAGGATTTTCAATATCCACAGCTCCATAAGGATACACATGCTTTATAACATATGGGCCTGTCCATCTTGATCGTAATTTTCCTGGGAATATGTGAAGTCGAGAATTATAAAGCAAAACTTTTTTACCAATCTCAAAAGATTTTCTAAGAATTGTTTTATCATGAAATGATTTGATTTTTGCTTTATAAATCCTTGAATTCTCATACGCATCATTTCTGAGTTCATCAAGTTCATTAAGTTGCAATTTACGCAATTTGTTGGCATCATCCATGCTTGAATTTAAAGTGTTGATCGCCCAATAAGCTTTATGTTCCAATTCCACAGGCAAATGACAATGTTTTCCATAAACCAACCTATAGGGAGACATATTCAATGATGTTTTAAAAGCTGTTCGATATGCCCACAGTGCATCATTAAGTCGCAGAGACAATCTTTTCTATTTGAGTTAACAGTTTTTTCCAAAATTTGCTTTATCTCCCTATTAGCTAATTCAACTTGTCCATTTGTTTGAGGATGATAAGGAGTTGTTACTTTGTGAGTAATACCATATTTTTTCATTAATGAAGCAAATGGTTTATTAATAAAGTGAGTTCCCCCATCACTTATCATAGCTCGAGGAATTCCGAATCTACTAAAAATATTTTCTTTCAAAAATTTGATGACGATTTTATGATCATTTGTTCGACATGGAATTGCCTCTATCCATTTGGAAACATAATCAACTGCAACTAAAATATACAAGTATCCAAACGACGGTGGAAAAGGTCCCATAAAATCAATTCCCCAACAGTCAAAGATTTCAATTTCAATGATAGGATTCAAAGGCATCATGTTTCTTTTTGAAATTGCACCCAATTTTTGACAATTTTCACAGATCTTGCAGATTTCGTGGGTGTCTTTAAACAAAGTGGGCCAATAAAATCCACACTGCAAAATTTTTGCAGCCGTTTTCTTTGAAGAAAAATGTCCTCCGCATGCTTCTGAATGACAAAATTTAATGACACTACTTACCTCATTGTCGGGTATGCAACGTCGAAAAATTTGATCTGGACAGTACGGATCATCCCAATAAAAGTTTTTTACCTCATTCAAAAATTTTCTCTTATCTTGGGAACTCCATTGCGGTGGCATTTTTCCTGTCACAAGAAAATTTACTATATTAGCAAACCAAGGTGTAGTAGTAACTGAAAATAGATGTTCATCAGGAAAATTATCATTAATTGGTGTCATTTCACAAGATGATCCTGTTACTAGTCTCGATAAATGATCGGCTACGACATTCTCGGTTCCTTTTTTATCTTTGATCACAATGTCAAATTCTTGGAGCAACAAAATCCATCGTATCAGTCGTGGCTTTGCATCCTGTTTCGTCAACAAATATCTAATAGCAGAATGAACAGTAACACACAAAAGTTGTTGATCCAATCAAATAAGAACGAAATTTATCTAATGCAAATATTACAGCAAGTAGTTCTTTTTCAGTTGTGGAGTAATTCATTTGAGCATTGTTTAAAGTTCTACTTGCATAATATACCACATAAGGCTTACCGTTTCTTCTTTGACCCAGTACTGCACCGACTGCATAATCACTCGCATCGCACATGATTTCAAATGGTAAAGACCAGTCAGGAGGTTGCATGATAGGAGCTGATGTTAAATGTCGAATGATTTTATCAAAAGCATTTTGACATTCTTGAGTCCACTCAAATGCAGTGTCTTTTGTTAAGAGGTTACAAATGAGTTTAGAGATTAAACTAAAGTCCTTTATAAACCTCATATAAAATCCAGCATGTCCCAAAAATGATCGAATTTCTTTAATGGTTTTTGGAGAGGGTAAATTGGCAATGATATCAACTTTTGCTTTATCAACTTCAATTCCATGAGATGACACGACATGTCCCAAAACAATTCCAGAAGTAATCATGTAATGACATTTTTCCCAATTTAAAATAAGACCTTTTTCCTCGCATCTTTTTAAAACTTTTTCCAAATTTTCAAGACAATTATCAAATGTATTCCCAAAGACAGTTAAATCATCCATGAAAATTTCCAAACAATTTTCAACCATGTCGCAAAAAATGCTTAGCATACATCTTTGAAATGTTGCTGGGGCATTGCATAATCCAAATGGCATCCTTCTAAATGCAAATGTTCCAAAAGGACATGTGAATGTAGTTTTATCTTGATCTTCGAGTGCAATGGGAATTTGATAATAGCCTGAATATCCGTCAAGAAAACAGTAGTAGGGATGACCAGCTACTCTTTCTAAAATTTGATCCAAAAATGGTAATGGAAAATGATCTTTTCTAGTGGCATCATTTAATTTTCTATAGTCAATACACATCCGCCAACTAGATGGGACTCTACTTGTTAACAATTCACCTTTTTCATTTTTTATCACTGTGATGCCAGATTTTTTTGGAACTACTTGTGTTGGACTTACCCACTTACTATCAGAAATAGGGTAGATAATCCCAACATCAAGTAGTTTGAGAACTTCAGTTTTCACAACATCTTTCATGTGTGGATTTAATCTCCTTTGTGGTTGTTGAGATGTTTTAGCATTTTCTTCTAAATGAATTTTGTGTGTGCAAATTAGTGGATTAATGCCCTTGAGATCTTTCAGTGTCCAACCAATTGCATTTTTATGTCTTTTAAGCATATCAACTAATTTACCTTCTTGATCACTTTCTAGTTTGGAAGAAATTACCACTGGATATGTTTCATCTTCTCCAAGAAATGCATACTTCAATTCTTCTGGCAAGGGTTTTAACTCCAATATGGGTGGTTCGTCTTTGTTCTCATATTTCGCCTCAAATTCTTTCTCTGATCCTGTTAACGAGTGATACCTGATAAAATCATCAAAATCAATTTCAATATTTTCTTTAACAGTTTCAATTGAACAAATATCTAATTGATCACGAGTACTCCCTTCTTGAATGTTTTCTTCCACAAGAGTTTCAATAAGATTTTCATCTTAACTTTCATCTCCTTTGTCATGTGGTTGCTTACAAAGATTAAAAACATTGAGCTCCAAGGTCATGTTGCCAAATGACAACTTCATTATTCCATTCCTGCAATTTATAAGAGCATTAGAAGTTGCTAAAAATGGACGACCCAAAATTACAGGAATTGCATTACAAGCTTCGATAGGTTGTGTATCTAAAACAATGAAATCGACAGGATATACAAAGTTATCAACTTGGACCAACACGTCTTCTACCATACCTCTTGGCACTTTAACAGATCTATCGGCAAGTAAAAGTGTTACCGAAGTAGGTTTTAACTCGCCTAGATTGAGTTCTTGATAAACTGAATATGGAAGTAAATTCACACTAGCTCCAAGATCAAGCAAGGCTTTTTTAATCTTTCGTTCTCCAATAATACATGAAATAGTAGGACAACCAGGGTCTTTGTATTTCAAAGTATTATTATTTTGAATGATTGCACTTACTTGTTCGGCTAAAAATGCTTTCTTTTTCACATTCAATTTTCTTTTCACAGTGCACAAGTCTTTCAAAAATTTAGCATATGATGGTACCTGTTTTATTGCATCTAATAAAGGAATATTAACTTTTACTTGTTTAAAAATATCATATATATCAGAATTCAAATTTGATTTTTTTGTATTTTTCAATGCATGAGGGAATGGTGGTGACACTGTCTGTTGAACCTCCTCTTCGCAAGTTATGGGTTCCACTTCCTTACCCTTTGAAGTTGATTTATCATCATCTTTACAAGGTTCAAGAATGGATTTTTCCACAACCTTACCACTTCGAAGGGTAATAACAGATTTTACCTGATCCATCGGTTGAGTTCCAGAAGTTCCAATTTGTGAATGATGATCCTTGGGATTAGGCTAAGGTTGTGAAGGAAATTTACCTTTCTCATTAACATTAAGTGCAGATGCAAATTTAGCAAGAGTAACTTTCAAATCTGTCATGGTTTGAGCAGTTTGAGTATTGATAGACTCTTGCTTTGCAATGAAAGAATTCAATGTATCTTCCAAATTTCTTTTCGGTGGAGGAACATAAGGTGCATAATTTTGAAAATTTTGTTGATTTTGAAAATGTGGTTGCGGAAATTGTGCAGCATTATCATTCCTCCAACTAAAATTTGGATGGTTTCGCCAACCTGGATTGTAATTTTGAGAAAATGGTTCAAAATTTGGCCTTTTGAAATTGTTCAAAACATTGGCTTTTTCATGGAGACATTCTTTAAAAGAGGGCAAAGTGGGACAATCTTTTGTAAAATGATCACTTGTATCACAGATGTGACACGCCATTTCTTGAACAGATTTTAATTGACCATTCTTTTTCAATTCAAGTGCTTCAACTTTTCTTGCCAAAGAAGTAAATCTAGCTTGAAGATCATGTTCATCTTTGAGAGTGTACATACCTCCACCAGATGTAGGAGATTGAATCTTGTTTGATGGTTCGATTGTACCTATAGTGTCCCAATTTTGAGCATTTTCAGCTAATGAATCAAGATACTCAATTGCCTCGTTTGGATCTTTATCTTCAAATGTTCCATTACACATAAATTCAACCATTTGCCTATCTTTAGGTGTTAAGCCTTCATAAAATTGAGAAACAACTCTCCAAATTTCAAAACCATGATGTGGACAAAGATTAAGCAATTCTTTGTATCTATCCCAACATTGATAAAAAGTTTCTCCTTGTTTTTGAGTGAAAGTGATGATTTGCCTTTTGAAAGAATTTGTTCTATGAGATGGAAAAAACTTTTTCAAAAATTGTTGTTGCAATTCATCCCAAGTTCGAATGGATCCCGATCTAAGATTTTGTAGCCAAGTTTTAGCTTTATCTTTTAAAGAAAAAGGAAAAAGCTTAAGTCGAATGGTGTTCATGCTACAATTTAGATCATTATATGTGTTGCACACTTCTTCAAACTCTCGTAAATGCATGTATGGATTTTCAGAATCTAAGCCATGAAAGTTGGGTAAAAGTTGGATAATACCAGGCTTAAAATTGAAATGAGATGCATCAGGGGGAAAAACTAGACATGAAGGTGTACGTGTAGGATTCATGTGATCTCTAAGAGTTCTTCGTCTATCATGATCATGTTGAGATTGAATTTCATCTTCATTTTCTTGGATGGGTTCTTCCGCCATGTTTTTTAAAAATAAAGGGTTATTTCGAATGAGTCGACCACTAAGTGTACGTGACCAAATGCTCATGCAAATGCAAATGCAAAAGAATAAAAACACACAAAAGCAATAAATATTCAAATAAATAAAAATAAACTATAAACAAAATTAAATAGACTTGAAATTAAATTATACTTCCCCGGCAACGGCGCCAAAAACTTGTTGCGACTTTGATTGTTGCACTCCCAAGAGCAGGTTGTCCACAAGTAGTATAATTCGGTGAGTCCGAATATCGTATCCACAGGGAAGCAAAGGTAATTACAAGTCCACTACAATGTCTTTTTGTTTTTGTTTTTGTTTCTTTTTAATTTTAATTGAATCTTTAATGGGTAAATTTTAATTGTTCAAATTTTAATTTAAGTAGTTGAGATTAAAGGATCCACTCTTGGCATTTTAATAAAATTAACATTAATGAACAATATTGAAATCCACTTAATAAAATGGTTCCAATATATTAAATAATCATATTTATATTATGTTATATATTATTATCTTATAAGTATATATACCAAAACTTATAAATGTGGTCAAGTATTTATTGTGCTATATATATTTGTAAACACTAAATCAAGGTTCCCACTTTAAATGGTTGGTAAAACCAAACTAACATTTAAATGGTACCAAGAAAATATTATTATGATATATTTATATATAGTAAATCAAGGAATCCAAGTTAAATGGTTGGTAAAACCAAACTAACATTTAAATGGTTCCAAGAATTTAATATTATAATATATTTATATATAATAAATCAAGGCATCCACTTTAAATGGTTGGTAATACCAAACTAACATTTAAATGGTTCCAAGAATTTAGTGTAACATATAGCAACAATAAATCAAAACTCCCACTTATAAATAGGGTATAAAAATGCTTAAAGAAATAAATATAACATAAACAATAAATAATGATTAAATAATATAAACATAACTTCTTACCTTTTAATAACCTTATTATCATGCCAAGAGTTTCACCTTATCATCTCAACTTTAGGAAGTTAGCTATTCATTATTCAAAGTGTAAAACTTTGAATATGAAATTAACATGCTAATTGTATTTAAATGAAGAAATAAAGGAAAAATATAGAGAGAAATATTATGAACTCAAAGGTTTGTTCATAGAATGAGGGATATCCCAATACATTACAATACACCCCTATTTATAGTCAAATTTGGGGAGACAACTACAAATAAAATATTATTTTTTACACAAAAGTCTTCATTGGTGTTCCAAGAAATTAATATTATATTACACATCACTTTTGAAGGTCTTCTTCTTCGAATTTGCTTCTTCACATAAAATGAAACATGTGGATAATTGAGTTGTCTAGTTGTGGTATTTTTTTCAGAATATTTGACCAAGTAATTTGAGAGATATGGTCAAAATACTAGAGCATGGTAAAACTGCCACTCCTTTGGTAACTTTAATTGTTGCTTAATTTGATCCCAATTGTGAAAGGATTTTTATCTCATGCTTGCCATCAATATTGTAGATATTAACATCAACTTTCTACAGGTCCAAGAATCATCTTAATCCCATTTGCAATGCCAAGTTTATTCTTCTTTTATCGAACCTGTAAAAATAGTAAAAACTTATAATTACACAACAACTTATATTTTATACAATTTATTATAAAACATATAATATTTAAACATTTAATAAAACAAAAACTATATATTTATATTATAAAACATTTAATTAATGTACAATTTTTATGTTTATCATTTTGTCATTGATATTGTGATGTTGATGAGATTATGATATTGTTGTATGTGAGATTGAGTTATCGGTATCACGAGACTACGCCGTTATGCCGTTCAACTATATCGAAATCAAGTATTGTTTGTATATGAGTTGTTTGAGTTGGTGGTGCTTTATATTGATAGAAGGTATATCTACATTGCCATTTCAGATTTGAAGTGACAGGTTTGTCATTTGATTCGAGATCTCGACAGACAGTGCGACAAGAAAGGTATAATTCATGTGGTCACGGGATTGCACAACTCGATTCAGATTTGATACGAGTTTCCCTAAATCACATACTAGATTGTTATTACATTTGATTATGTAATGTTTTGTTTATTGATTTAGATTCGAGTCCTGAGATAGGAGATATTGGCAGACTTGCCAAAACTAGACGTTTCGGTGTATCGACGCATAGGAGCAGATTTGCTATATGTGTAGACCCTCGATACAGAGTTGACCGAAGTCTAGGAATAAGACGTACCGTTGCCCCGAGTGGTTGGGTAGGTAACAGACCGTCTTATTCACACCGGGATCCCTAGATTAGAAAAGAGTCGAGTCAAGATTTGAATGTCGAATACAGATTTGTATTCTACTACATGTTTAGATTTATATTCCTGTTACTTGATTTATGCTATGCATTTGTACATGATTATGACATTGCATGCATCCATGTTTTATACTGGGATATGTTCTCACCGGAGTTATCCGGCTGTTGTCGTGTCTGTATGTGTGCATGGCAACAGGTGGGGCAAGATCGGGGTCACGAGCTAGATGAGAGATGATGATAGCGTGGAGATCTCGGGCATTGCAGATTACTAGTGTTTTCTTATGAAACTTGTACTACTTATGTTTGTAGTTGTCATTTGAACACTAGTGTATGTTTGTACGAACAGACTTGTATGTACATTACGTTGTTTAATTTCTATCGAGATATGTTATGATTTAGTTAATACATTTGAATTAAAGTTAAAAGCAAAATTTTGACCCACATTTTCGAACAAAGATCCAATTAAATCCCAAAAGAATAGAGTTAGAGCCCGGGTCCCCACAACAGGTGGTATCAGAGCAGTAGGTTCTGTAGACTGAGATAGAATAGAATGAGCGGGGTAGATCGAGTCATCTTCCTTGCTTTTGAGATGCTAGCATGCTTTATTGCTTTCCCTATTATATGTTGTATCGTATCTGAATTGATTTACAGCATTTCAAGACTGAATCAGAACCGATTCTCGATCAGAGGTTATGATCAGAGGAGGGCTGAGACAGATGATAATGATTATGTACTAATCAGTTTGATAATCAGATTTATGCCGCCTAGACGAGTGCCACAGCCAGAGCAGGGTAGCACATCAGGTGTACAGATGGACGTCACCGCTACACCGATGGAGACTTTATTGAAGAGATTCCAGTCTTTCCATCCGCCTACCCTGAAGGGCACAGAGAGTGCAGTAGAGTGCGAGAGCTGGCTTGATGATATCGAGATGTTGTTTGAGTCTTTGGCATATACTGATGAGCGACGTGTGAAGTTGATAGGGCATCAGATGCAGGAGGTTGCCAAGAGTTGGTGGTTGACTACGAAGAGAGCCTTGGAGCACCGAGGCATTGACATCACGTGGAAAGTTTTCAAAGACGAGTTCTATCAGCGCTTCTTCCCCGTCTCCTACCGAAAAGATAAAGGAGCTGAATTTGCGAATCTGAGGCAGGGACAGTGGAACATCGAGGAGTATGTGGCTAAATTTTCTGCACTGCTACGATTTGCACCGCATGTGGCCGGAAATGACGAGGCAGTGGCCGATCAGTTCATCAACGGATTGAATCCGGATGTCTTTACCTTGGTGAACACGGGCCGGCCTAGTACTTTTTCAGAGGCACTGAACCGAGCAAAGGGAGCAGAGGCTGGCTTGATCAGGCAGCGAGGGGCTTCCTACGGTGTTCAGGGGCAGAGACCGCCACAGCCTACTTCCGTACAGTTTCCACCACCTCCTCCTCGTTTTGACAGCGGAGCTAGTGGTAGTGGTAAGAAGGAATTTCTGAAGGCTAAAGGCAAACAGTTTAAGAAATCTGGGAGTAGTTCATCGAGTTTGAGTGGATCTCGACAGAGAGGTCAGGGGTCAGAGTATAATGGCGCATACTGTGGTTCGTGCGGAGGGAGACATGCGACGGAGCAGTGTCAAGGAGTTCTGGGACGCTGCAACATCTGTAGGCAACAGGGACATTTTGCCAGAGTTTGTCCCCAGAGAGGTGCACAACGATTCCAGAGCACCGGATCATCAGCACCAGCGCCACAGATGGAGAGACAGGCATCTTCTGTACACTCCTTCCAGCCACTCTCTACACAGACCCAGCAGAGACCAGGAGGTAGTCAGACGGTGAGTCAGCCTCCCCGACAGCAGGCACGTGTCTTTGCCCTGACAGAGGAGCAGGCGCAGGAGGCGCCAGATGACGTCATTGCAGGTAGCTGTTTTCTTTGCGGTTATCCTGCATATGTATTGATAGACACAGGTGCATCTCATACATTTATATCTGAACATTTTGCATTGAGACATTCATTGTCTGTTGAGTCGATGTCTACGGTAGTGTCTATAGCTTCTCCGTTGGGAAGTGGGTTGATATCTGTGACTACTGTTAGACACTGTATGCTTCAGTTTGAGGGGCATGAGATTGATCTTGATTGTGTAGTACTTGGTTTAGCTGATTTTGACTGTATAGTTGGTATAGACATGTTGACCAAGTACAGGGCCACTGTAGATTATTTCCACAAGATTGTCAGATTCAGACCCGACATGACAGATGAGTGGAAATTCTACGGCAAGGGTTCCAGATCTCGGATTCCCTTAGTATCTGCTCTGACTATGAGTAGATTGCTTCAGAGAGGAGCATAGGGCTTTCTCGTATATTCAGTAGATCTACTGAAGTTGAGCCCAGCATTGGCAGATTTGCCAGTGGTTTGCGAGTTTGCAGATGTGTTCCCAGATGAGATTCCGGGGTTGCCTCCAGTTCGAGAGGTTGATTTCAGCATAGATCTTATGCCCGGTTCTATTCCTATTTCGAGAGCTCCGTATAGGATGGCACCGATAGAGCTGAAAGAGTTGAAAGCACAGTTGGAGGATCTTTTATCCAAGGGATATATCAGACCCAATGTAGCTCCTTGGGGTGCTCCAGTGCTTTTCGTTAGAAAGAAAGATGGTTCGATGCGACTGTGTATTGATTATAGGCAGCTGAATAAGGCAACAGTGAAGAACAAGTATCCTTTGCCTCGCATCGACGATCTGTTTGATCAGTTACAGGGATCTTCAGTATATTCGAAGATTGATTTGAGATCAGGGTATCATCAGCTCCGAGTTAGAGACGTTGATATTCCGAAGACTGCATTCCGAACCAGGTATGGACACTACGAGTTTGTTGTTATGCCTTTCGGTTTGACGAATGCACCTGCGGTGTTCATGAGTTTGATGAACCGCATTTTTCAGAGATATTTAGATGAGTTTGTAATTGTGTTTATTGACGACGTTTTGATGTATTCGAAGAGTTTGACTGAGCATGCAGATCATCTGAGGATCGTATTGAAGACTTTAAGAAAAGAGCAGTTGTATGCCAAACTGTCCAAGTGTGAATTCTGGCTGCGACAGGTTGTCTTCTTGGGGCATATTATATCTGGAGATGGTGTTGCGGTAGATCCGAGTAAAGTTGAGGCTGTGATCAGTTGGCCGAGACCGACTTCTGTGCTTGAGATACGCAGTTTCATGGGTCTAGCCGGGTATTATCAACGTTTTATCCGAGATTTCTCCAGTATAGCGAAGCCTATCACTCAGTTGACCCAGAAGAATATGCCGTTTGTGTGGTCTGAAGATTGTGAAGCTAGTTTTGTAGAGCTGAAGAAGAGGCTGACTAGTGCGCATGTCTTGACGATTCCTGCCGGTACAGGTGAGTTCGTTGTATATTGTGACGCATCTCACAGAGGGCTTGGATGTGTTCTTATGCAGCGAGGGCACGTGATAGCATACGCCTCTAGACTGCTGAAGCCGCACGAGACTCGTTATCCGATTCATGATTTCGAATTGGCGGCGATTGTTTTTGCACTTAAGATCTGGCGTCATTATCTGTATGGCGAGAAATTTGAGATCTATTCCGATCATAAGAGTCTGAAGTATCTCTTTTCTCAGTCAGAGTTGAATATGAGGCAGCGACGATGGCTTGATCTGCTGAAAGATTTTGATTGCGAGATCAAATACCATCCAGGAAAATCGAATGCAGCGGCAGACGCCTTGAGTCGAAAGGTATGTGCTCTTTCCTTGTCGACTGTAGGTGTATCGAGTTTAGTGGAAGATTGTTGCTTGTCTGGATTGATATTTGATACAGAGAGTAGACCGCTGCGACTTGCTGCAATTCAGATTGAGCCAGATCTGATTTCGAGGATCAACGAAGCACAGAGGACTGATCCGAGTGTGCATAAATCGATTGATATGGTCAGAGCTGGACATATCTCAGAATATCAGGTCAGAGATTCTGTTCTATATGTGAATAACCGCTTAGTAGTGCCAGAGATTTCAGATTTGAGACGACAGATCATGTCGGAGGCACACTGTAGTCGGTTCAGCATTCATCCTGGTGGCAGGAAGATGTATAACGACTTGAAGACACAATTCTGGTGGAAGCAGATGAAGACAGACATTGCAGAATTTGTGTCTAAGTGCCTGAATTGCCAGCAGGTGAAGGCAGAGAGAAAGAAGCCCGGAGGTTTACTTCAGAGTTTGTCTGTTCCTGAATGGAAATGGGACCACATTTCCATGGACTTTGTGACGAAGTTACCTCGATCATCCCGTGGCTGTGATTCGATTTGGGTCATCGTTGACAGATTGACCAAATCTGCCTGTTTCATTCCGTACAGGATGACCTATCGACACGATCAGATGGCAGAGTTGTATGTCAGAGAGGTCGTCAGATTGCATGGTGTGCCGAAGTCGATCGTATCAGATCGTGATCCACGATTCACTTCTCACTTTTGGCACAGCTTGCAGCAGGCTTTGGGTACGACTTTACACCTGAGCACTGCTTATCATCCCCAGACAGACGGACAGTCAGAGCGGACTATCCAGACTCTAGAGGACATGCTGAGAGCTATAGTACTAGACTTTGGTACTAGTTAGCAGGATTCATTGCCGTTGTGTGAGTTTTCATACAACAACAGCTATCAGACGAGCATAGAGATGGCACCGTTCGAAGCTTTATACGGAAAGAAGTGTAGATCTCCGTTGTACTGGGATGATATTTCTGAGGTACCCGAGTTGGGGCCTGATATGATTCGTGAGATGACCGAAAAAGTGAAGATCATTCGGAAACGGATGAAAACAGCACAGGATAGACAAGCGAAGTACGCCAATATTAGACGCAGACCGTTAGTATTCGAACAGGGAGACAGAGTATTTCTGAAGATTTCACCTTTCACAGGCGTTGTCAGATTTGGCAAGCGAGGAAAGTTGTCTCCTAGATACGTCGGTCCGTATGAAATCCTTGAGAAGATTGGCGATCGAGCTTACAGACTTGCTCTTCCTCCTTCATTGTCCGGTATACATGATGTTTTTCATGTATCGATGTTGCGCAAATATATGCCGGATGATTCTCATGTCATTCACCCTGACGAAGCCGAGTTAGATCATACTCTGAGCTATGTTGAGCGACCGATACAGATTCTTGATCAGAAGGAGAAACAACTTAGAACCAAGACTATTCCGCTTGTGAAGGTTCAGTGGAGTCGTCATGGCATCGAGGAAGCAACTTGGGAGACAGAGTCTGAAATGAGACAGAGGCATCCCGAGCTATTCTTATGATGTGAGTCTTTCTTCCCGATTTGACTTTATAATTTTGTATATAACTGCATGAATAATTGCTTGTGAGTTTGAGGACGAACTCTTGTCTAAGAGGGGGAGAAATGTAAGGCTCGAGAATTATTCGTTGTCATTAATGTTAGACTTGTGGAAATAAGAATGCATGAATTATGAGATTTTGAGCAGCAAGGCCGAAGCCACACCGCACCTGCGGTGCTAAGACTACCGCACCCGCGGTGTATATGACAGAAAATTGGTGAAATGCGCGAAGCAAGACCGCACCCGCGGTGCGCGCAAGACCGCACCCGCGGTGGTGAGACCGCACCCGCGGTGATGCAAGCGCCGCACCCGCGGTGATCGAGATTCAGAAAATATTATGGCTGCCGAGAGCTCAGCGCACCCGCGCTCTTACGCTGCCGCACTCGCGGTTGTGCGTGTCAAATGAAAAATAAAGACACTTGTTCCTTACCATGCAATATAGATTATGTGTCTTTCATTCCTTCCATTTCAGAAACTGAGAGCCGAGAGGATGCTTAGGAGAAAGCTTCATGTCCTTTTTGATTTGAACTTGTGGTTTTGAAGAAATTAGCCATCCGATTTTGGATACGACTTCGGTTTTGAATTCCTCTCATCATTTGCTATTCAAGGATGTAAGTTTCAGTTATTTCCAGCATGTTTCGGTAGTTATATGTTGGAAGAATTCAGATTTGAGCTTTAGATTATGTTTTTGATATGTTGAACTTGATATATTCGCTACCGGATCGATTTTCAGACACCGTATGCTATTGTTTCGATTTTCAGCATGTATTATTGAAGAGTATATCGATTTTCAGAGTTAGAGGGGATTTTGTCATTGATATTGTGATGTTGATGAGATTATGATATTGTTGTATGTGAGATTGAGTTATCGGTATCACGAGACTACGCCGTTATGCCGTTCAACTATATCGAAATCAAGTATTGTTTGTATATGAGTTGTTTGAGTTGGTGGTGCTTTATATTGATAGAAGGTATATCTACATTGCCATTTCAGATTTGAAGTGACAGGTTTGCCATTTGATTCGAGATCTCGACAGACAGTGCGACAAGAAAGGTATAATTCATGTGGTCACGGGATTGCACAACTCGATTCAGATTTGATACGAGTTTCCCTAAATCACATACTAGATTGTTATTACATTTGATTATGTAATGTTTTGTTTATTGATTTAGATTCGAGTCCTGAGATAGGAGATATTGGCAGACTTGCCAAAACTAGACGTTTCGGTGTATCGACGCATAGGAGCAGATTTGCTATATGTGTAGACCCTCGATACAGAGTTGACCGAAGTCTAGGAATAAGACGTACCGTTGCCCCGAGTGGTTGGGTAGGTAACAGACCGTCTTATTCACACCGGGATCCCTAGATTAGAAAAGAGTCGAGTCAAGATTTGAATGTCGAATACAGATTTGTATTCTACTACATGTTTAGATTTATATTCCTGTTACTTGATTTATGCTATGCATTTGTACATGATTATGACATTGCATGCATCCATGTTTTATACTGGGATATGTTCTCACCGGAGTTATCCGGCTGTTGTCGTGTCTGTATGTGTGCATGGCAACAGGTGGGGCAGGATCGGGGTCACGAGCTAGATGAGAGATGATGATAGCGTGGAGATCTCGGGCATTGCAGATTACTAGTGTTTTCTTATGAAACTTGTACTACTTATGTTTGTAGTTGTCATTTGAACACTAGTGTATGTTTGTACGAATAGACTTGTATGTACATTACGTTGTTTAATTTCTATCGAGATATGTTATGCTTTAGTTAATACATTTGAATTAAAGTTAAAAGCAAAATTTTGACCCACATTTTCGAACAAAGATCAAATTAAATCCCAAAAGAATAGAGTTAGAGCCCGGGTCCCCACAACCATGATGAGCCTAACCCTGGATGTGATCCAAAGACCTTCAAGGAAGCATTATCCGATGCCGATTCATCCAAGTGGCTTGAAGCAATGGAATCTGAGATGAATTCCATGAATTCGAACCAAGTGTGGAATTGAAAGCGGACCGGTTACGGTTGCCGGAAGCGCAACGGAAGACAAAAATTTTAATTTTATGCTTAAAATTTTGGCCACCCTAGGTTTTGTGCAATATTTACAAAATAACACCATACATAGGATGTTTAAGAGATTTTACCTATCAACCTCTTGAGGTTGATGTAAGGCTCCAACTTTGTTGTGAACAACAAAGCTCTTGAAGGTTGACAAGTCTACAAGCTCTTACTCCAACTCCAAAATAAAGCCCACCACTAGCAAGGTAAAACCCCTCTTGATTTGCACTAGAAAATCAAGAGGATTTTTCAATGAGAATGATTTTTGTATCTCAAAAAATGAAGAACAAAAGAAGAAAAATATGGAGAGAATGAGAGATGGATTTTCGGCCAAGTGAGAGGGTGAGAATGAGAGAGTGAAGTCTAGTCTTGGGTGTAGGAAAAGTTGGGAGAAAAAGTTGCATGCCATGCAATATTTTAATCAAAAGTAATCCACACCCTTTCACCTCCCAAGCATGCAAACCCTAGCATATTTTATATTATATGGTTTTTAACACATTAAAAACCATGGACTAAATTTTAATTATCTCAAACACATTTGAGATTAATTAAATATTACTTGAAATTATCCAAGTCCCACTAGTTAAATAATTACTTTTAATTGAGTTCTACAAGACTCAATATTATATAATTAATTCAACACTTGAATTAATTTAATTATTTGGACTCTACCAGGTCCACTGGTGTTTTAATTAATTCAACACTTGAATTAATTTAATTTAGTCCACAATAATGTCTATGAAAATCACAATTTTCAAATACATTATTCACTTGGCCAAATTTTAATCTAGGAACACTTCCATAAATTAAAATTTATATTGCTCTCATTGAAGTCATACTTCTATTTTTCTTTACGCTTATAAACACATTTATAAGCCGTTCAATACATTGAACTATTTTACTTCTCATCGGGATTTACAAAGCTAGTATTTGTGTGGCCCTCAATGGTGCATTGATACAACTAGCCGTGGGTTCACATCTCTATGTGATTCGGACTAAACATGTCCTTATTCGAGCATACCCCAAATGCTTCATTCTTACTTATCAACTCCTTGATAGTAAGAACGTCAGAACTTCAAGTCTGATAGTACCCAACCAATCACGTTAAACGCCTAGCAGCATCACTTACGTGATTCCCTAGGTATCACATGATAGTGCCTGCAAGATCCATTCAATTATGGTTAGCGTACAGTACGGTCCCTTCAAATCATATATCCCGACCGATTCGACAACTATTGGTTTATCGAGAGTTGTCAATGAATCGATACTATGTGTCATGTTGTGGTTGCATCGATGGTGTAATCTATGAAACCCCTTTCATAATTACCACCATACTCTGATCAGAGATTTCAACCCACACATACATGAAAAACACATAGGATATCCATACCCGTAGGTAAGCGGTGAATCCCCGGCTACAATGCATCGACTCCTATATGTTTCGCCGTAACACCCAACCTTGCCACCTGATGACCCCACAAGAGTCGGTAAACAAGTCAAAGTGAAACGCTAGCACATAGAGTCTCAATTTTGTCCCGGGTCATAAGGACTAATGGTGTACAACCATAAACTAGGACTTTTCCACTCGATAAGTAAGAACCACTTGGAAAGTCCTTTATAGAGGGTTGTTCAGTGCACTCTACAAGGAGCACCTATCTCCATGCTCGGACATCACATTGTCCCCTACCAATGAAACATGGTACTCACATCGCAGATACTAGTCTCTAACTCGAGCGGCCTTTATCCTTCTTAGTGGCGGCTGAATCGACTAGTAACCGTTTAGAATATACAGTATTCCAAATATGAGTTTCATGATACTCATCATATGAGCATCTCATATTTTTTCTACTAAAAGTATATTCAAGGACTTTATCTATGCAAATAGCATGGGTATAAAGATAAAGATGCGCCAAATTAATAAATTCAAATATTATTAAAATAAAGATCGTTTATACAAAGAGTTTCATCGTGAACAGTCGGCCAACACTTGGCTCGACGTGCACCTACTCTAACAATCTCCCACTTGCACTAGAGCCAACTACCCATATACTTCAGACCCATTGATTCGCGATGCTTCTCGAATGATGGTCCTGGTAAAGGCTTAGTTAGTGGATCAGCAACATTATATGCGGAGCCGAATTTGTCAATCGTGACATCTCCTCTTTCCACGATCTCTCTGAGGATGTGGTACTTTCTCAATATGTGTTTGGACTTCTGATGAGACCTTGGCTCCTTCGCTTGAGCTATGGTTCCCATGTTGTCACACATCACCGGATAGGAGCAACTCCATTAGGAATGACGACCAACTCTTGGTCGAAATTCCTAATCCAAATAGCCTCCTTTGCTGCAGCCGATGCAGCAATGTATTCTGCCTCAGTGGTGGAATCCGCAGTACTGTCTTGCTTGGAACTCTTCCAAGAGACAGCACCACCATTGAGCATGAATATGAATCCGGAGGTTGACTTCAAGTCATCAACATCGCTTTGGAAGCTAGAGTCGGTATAGCCTTCCAATTTCAGTTCTCCACCCCCATAGACCAAGAACAACTTATTGGTCCTTCTCAAATACTTGAGGATGTCTTTCACAGATTTCCAGTGTGGAAGACCAGGGTTGGATTGATATCTACTCACTACACTTAGTGCAAAAGCCACGTCAGGACGTGTAGATATCATCCCATACATGATGCTACCAATAGCCAAAGCATACGGAATTCGTGTCATCGCCGCTATCTCTGCATCAGTCTTGGGAGACATAGACTTGGATAGGGACACGCCATGACACATTGGTAGATGTCCTCTCTTGGAATCATCCATTGAGAACCGCTTCACGATGGTATCAATGTATGTGGAATGGGTGAGACCAAGCAATCTTTTTGATCTATCTCTATAGATCTGTATTCCCAATACAAAAGATGCTTCACCCAAGTCCTGCATCGAGAACTTACTTGCTAACCATATCTTAGTTGATTGCAACATTCCTACATCATTCCCAATGAGTAGAATATCATCAACATAAAGAACAAGGAATGTCACAGCACTCCCACTGACCTTCTTATACACACAGGGTTCCTCAGGATTCTTAGTAAAACCAAACTCTTTGATTGTACTATCGAATCTGAGGTTCCAACTCCTAGATGCCTGCTTAAGACCATAAATAGATCTTTGAAGTTTGCATACCATATGCTCACTTCCGATAGATGTAAACCCTTCAGGTTGAGACATGTAAATCTCTTCCTTAATATCCCCATTAAGGAAGGCAGTCTTGACATCTATCTGCCATATCTCATAGTCATACCATGCAGCTATGGCTAGCAAAATCCTAATGGACTTGAACATCGCAACTGGAGAAAAGGTTTCCTCATAGTCAACACCTTGCCTTTGAGTATACCCTTTTGCTACCAATCGCGCCTTGAAGGTCAATACCTTCCCATCCGCCCCAAGTTTCCTCTTGTAAATCCATTTACACCCTATGGGAACAATTCCCTCAGGTGGATTCACGAGATTCCACACTTGGTTCGAATGCATGGAATTAACTCAGATTCCATTGCTTCAAGCCATTTGGATGAATCGGCATCAGATAACGCTTCCTTGAAGGTCCTTGGATCACATCCAAGGTTAGGCTCATCATGGCCCTCTTCAAGAAGCAGACCATACCTCATAGGTGGTCTCGAGACTCTCTCGGTTCTTCTAGGAGCTTGTATCTCCTCTCTTGGCTTCTTGGGTGTGGGTTCTACAACTGTGGGTGTCTCTCGAACCTCTTCGAGTTCTATCATCTCGCCTTTTCTATCCAATAGAAATTCCTTTTCCAAAAAGGTTGCGTTCCTAGAAACAAACACCTTTGTTTCTTGGGGATGATAGAAGTAATATCCAACTGAATTCCTTGGATATTCCACAAAGTAGCATAAAATGGATCGACTATCCAATTTATCTCCCACTGTCTGCTTCACATAAGCAGGACACCCCCATATTCTAAGATAAGAATACTTGAGAAGCTTACCCATCCATATCTCATATGGAGTCTTGTCAACTGCCTTTGTATGGACATTGTTCAACAACAGTGCCGCTGTTTCAAGCGCATATCCCCAAAAGGATGGCGACAACTCTGTGAACCCCATCATAGACCGAACCATGTCCATCAAAGTCCGGTTACGACGCTCCAAAACACCATTCAACTGCGGTGTAGCGGGCGGAGTCCACTGCGAGAGAATCCCATTCTCCCTAAGATACTCTTGGAACTCGGCACTCAAGTACTCACCACCTCGATCCGATCGAAGTGTCTTGATGCTTCGTCCCAATTGCTTCTCTACTTCACTTCTGAATTCTTTGAACCTTTCAAAAGCTTCAGACTTGTATTTCATCAAATACACATACCCATACCTCGAAAATTCATCGGTAAAGGTGATGAAGTAGGCATGTCCGTGCTTAGTGGTGATGCTAAGCGGACCGCACACATCGGTATGGATCAAATCCAATAACCCTTTGGCTCGCTCCGCATGGACCTTAAAGGGAATTTTGGTCATCTTTCCTTTTAGACAAGATTCACAAGTCGTGAGAGCATTAATATCGGACGTATCAAACATGCCAACTCCCACTAACTTGTTCATCCTTCTTAGGGAAATATGTCCTAATCGAGCATGCCATAATTGTGCCGAATTTAGAGTATCTTGTTTGCGTTTATTCGTTGTTGTTATTGCTTGGACATTGTTAAGTGGAATATCTTTCAATTTTAAGGTGTAGAGATTGTTTTCTAGTTCTCCGGTACCAACTAAATATTCATTCTTGTAAATATTGCAAACACCTTTGTCAAATAAACAAGAAAATCCATCAATATCAAGCATAGGAATGGAAATAATGTTTTTGATCAAGTCTGGTACGAAGAAAACATCTCTTAATACAAACTTAAAATCATTGTTCAAAATTAAACAAACATCTCCTATGGCCTTAGCAGCAACTCTTGCTCCATTGCCCATTCTCAAGAAGGTCTCACCCTCTCGGAGCCTTCTACTTCTTCCCATCACCTGCAAATCATTACAGAGATGTGAGCCACAGCCGGTATCCAATACCCAAGAAGTAGAGTTAATTGAGATATTTACTTCAATATAGAACATACCTTTACCAGAACCCTTCTGCGCAAGATATTCCCTGCAGTTACGCCTCCAATGTCCAGGCTTCTTGCAGTGATGACATATGTCAACTATCTTGTAAGGCTCGAGAATTGTCAACTGGCATTGATGCTAGACTCATAGAAGTAAGAATGCATGACGTTTAAATGAGATTTTGAGTAGCATGGCCGAAGCCACACCGCCCCCGCAGTGTTAAGACTACCGCCCCCGCGGTGTAGGTGATAGAAAATTGGGAGATTTTGCGAAGTAACACCGCACCCGCGGTGCGCGCACGACCGCACCCGCGGTGCTGAGACCGCACCCGCGGCGGTGCAAGCGCCGCACCCGCGGTGCGTGAATTTCCGAAAATGATAGGGCTGCCGAGAGCTTAGCGCACCCGCACCCTTACACTGCCGCACCCGCGGTAATGCGTGTCATGTGACAAACATGAACACTCGTCCCTTTGCATGCAATATAGATTATGTGTCTTCATTTCCTTGCATTGCATCTTCTGAGAGCCGAGGGAATTCAAGGAGGAAGCTTTCACTTCTTTTGATTTTCAACTTGAGAGTTTGCATGATTTAGCCATCCGAATTTTGTTCCGAGTTAAGATTTGCGATCCTTACAGCGTTGGCTACGAAAGGATGTAAGTTTTATATAATTCCAGCATGATTCGAAATTCATATGTTGGGGAAAATTATGTTTTGAGTTGAGAAATGCGTTCTTGATAGTATGAGCATCGTAGAAACGTTATCGGATTGATCTTCAGATACTATATGACGTTGTTTCGAAATTCCAGCATGTATTGTATTGAGAATATGCAGATTTCAGCATGTATAGTGATGTTAGATGAGATTATGAGTTGATGGTGATTAAGTATGATATTATTGAGTTATCGGTATCGAAGAAATACGTCGTTATGCCGTCAAATTGTATTTGAATCGAATTCAGCTTTGAATATGGAGTTGATTGAGATATATTATGATAAGTTTGTTCACACATTGCCATTTCAGATTTGTATTGGTTATTGGAGTTCAAGACTTCGACTACGACACAGACAGTGCGACAAGAAAGGTATAATTCATGTGGTCACGGGATTGCACAACTCGATTCAGATTTGATACGAGTTTCCCTAAATCACATACTAGATTGTATTACATTGATTATGTAATGCCTTGTTTATTGATTTATATTCGAGTTCTGAGATTGGCAGACTTGCCAAAACTAGACGTTTCGGTGTATCGTCGCATAGGAGCAGATTTGCTATATGTGTAGACCCTCGATACAGAGTTGACCGAAGTCTAGGAATAAGACATACCGTTGCCCCAAGTGGTTGGGTAGGTGACAGACCGTTTTATTCACACCGGGATCCCTAGATTAGAAAAGAGTCGAGTCAAGATTTGAATTGTCGAATACAGATTTGTATTCTACTACATGTTTAGATTTATATTCATGTTACTTGACATATGCTATGCTTTTGTACATGATTATGACATTGCATGCATCCATGTTTTATACTGGGATATGTTCTCACCGGAGTTATCCGGCTGTTGTCGTGTCTGTATGTGTGCATGGCAACAGGTGGGGCAGGATCGGGGTCACGAGCTAGATGAGAGATGATGATAGCGTGGAGATCTCGGGCATCGCAGATTACTAGTGTTCCTTATGAAACTTGTACTACTTATGTTTAGAGTTGTCATTTGAACACTAGTGAATGTTTGTACGAACAGACATGTATGTACATTATGTTGTTTATTTCAGTTAACGACATGTTATGCTTTATCTATACATTTGAATTAATGTTAAAAGCAAATTTTTGACCCACATTTTCGAACAAAGATCCAATTAAATCCCAAAAGAATTGAGTTAGAGCCCGGGTCCCCACAACAGGTGGTATCAGAGCAGTAGGTTCTGTAGACTGAGATAGAGTAGAATGAGCGGGGTAGATCGAGTCATCTTCCTTGCTTTTGAGATGCTAGCATGATCTATTGCTTTCCCTAAATATGTTGTGTTGTATTATCTGAAATGATTTACAGCATTTCAAGCCTGAATCAGAACCGATTCTCGATCAGAGGTATATGATCAGAGAAGGGCTGAGACAGATGACATTGGGTGTGTACTAATCATTTTTATGATCAGATTTATGCCGCCTAGACGAGTGCCACAGCCAGAGCAGGGTAGCACATCAGGTGCACAGATGGACGTCACCGCTACACCGATGGAGACCTTATTGAAGAGATTTCAGTCTTTCCATCCGCCTACCCTGAAGGGCACCGAGAGTGCAGTAGAGTGCTAGAGCTGGCTCGATGATATCGAGATGTTGTTTGAGTCTTTGGCTTACACTGACGAACGACGTGTGAAGCTGATAGGGCATCAGATGCAAGAGGTTGCCAAGAGCTGGTGGTTGACGACGAAGAGAGCCTTGGAGCACCGAGGCATTGATATCACGTGGAAAGTCTTCAAAGACGAGTTCTATCAGCGCTTCTTTCCTATCTCCTACCGGAAAGATAAGGGAGCTGAATTTGCGAATCTGAAGCAGGGACAGTGGAACATCGAGGAGTATGTGGCTAAATTTTCTGCATTGCTACGATTTGCACCTCATGTGGCCGGAAACGACGAGGCAGTGTCCGATTAGTTCATCAACGGGCTGAATCCCGATCTCTTTACTTTGGTGAACACGGGCCGGCCTAGTACTTTTTCAGAGGCACTGAACCGAGCGAAGGGAGCCGAGGCTGGCTTGATCAGGCAGCGAGGGGCTTCCTACGGTGTTCAGGGGCAGAGACCGCCACAGCCTACTACCGTACAGTTTCCACCACCTCCTCCTCGTTTTGACAGTGGAGCTAGTGGTAGTGGCAAGAAGGAATTTTTGAAGGCTAAGGGCAAGCAGTTTAAGAAATCTGGGAGTAGTTCATCGAGTTCGAGTGGATCTCGACAGAGAGGTCAGGGGTCAGATTATAGTGGCGCATATTGTGGTTCGTGCGGAGGGCGACATGCGACGGAGCAGTGTCAAGGAGTTATGGGACGCTGCAACATCTGTAGGCAACAGGGACACTTCGCCAGAGTTTGTCCCCAGAGGGGTGCACAACGATTCCAGAGCACCGGATCATCAGCACCAGCGCCACAGATGGAGAGACAGGCATCTTCTGTACACTCCTTCCAGCCACCCTCTACACAGACCCAGCAGAGGCCAGGAGGTAGTCAGACGGTGAGTCAGCCTCCCCGACAGCAGGCACGTGTTTTTGCCCTGACAGAGGAGCAGGCGCAGGAGGCGCCAGATGACGTCATTGCAGGTAACTGTTTTCTTTGCGGTTATCCTGCATATGTGTTGATAGACACAGGGGCATCGCATACATTCATATCTGAACATTTTGCATTGAGACATGCATTGCCTGTTGAGTCGATGTCGACAGTAGTGTCTATAGCTTCTCCGTTGGGAAGTGGCTTGATATCTGTGACTACTGTTAGGCACTGTATGCTTCAGTTTGAGGGGCATGAGATTGATCTTGATTGTGTAGTACTTGGTTTGGCTGATTTTGATTGTATAGTCGGTATAGACATGTTGACCAAGTACAGGGCCACGGTAGGTTGTTTCCACAAGATTGTCAGATTCAGACCTGAACTGACAGATGAGTGGAAATTTTACGGCAAGGGTTCCAGATCTCAGATTCCCTTAGTATCTGCTCTGACTATGAGTAGATTGCTTCAGAGAGGAGCAGAGGGCTTTCTTGTATATTCAGTAGATCTACTGAAGACGAGCCCAGCATTGGCAGATTTGCCAGTGGTTTGCGAGTTTGCAGATGTTTTTCCTGATGAGATTCCAGGGTTGCCTCCAGTTCGAGAGGTTGATTTCAGCATAGATCTTATGCCCGGTTCTGTTCCTATTTCGAGAGCTCCATATAGGATGGCGCCGATAGAGCTGAAAGAGTTGAAAGCACAGTTGGAGGATCTTCTGTCCAAGAGATATATCAGACCCAGTGTATCACCTTGGGGTGCTCCGGTGCTTTTCGTTAGAAAGAAAGATGATTCGATGCGACTGTGTATTGATTATAGACAGTTGAACAAGGCAACAGTGAAGAACAAATATCCTTTGCCTCGCATCGACGATCTGTTTGATCAGTTACAGGGATCTTCGGTATATTCGAAGATTGATTTGAGATCAGGGTATCATCAGCTCAAAGTTAGAGACGTTGATATTCCGAAAACTGCATTCCGAACCAGGTATGGACATTACGAGTTTGTTGTTATGCCTTTCGGTTTGACGAATGCACCAGCGGTGTTTATGAGTTTGATGAACCGCATTTTTCAGAGATATTTAGATGATTTTGTGATTGTATTTATCGATGAAATTTTTGTGTATTCGAAGAATTTGACTGAGCATGCAGATCACCTGAGGATTGTATTGAAGACTTTGAGAAATGAGCGGTTGTATGCCAAACTGTCCAAGTGTGAATTCTGGCTGAGACAGGTTGTCTTCTTGGGGCATATTATATCTGGAGATGGTATTGCGGTAGATCCGAGTAAAGTTGAGGCTGTGATCAGTTGGCCGAGACCGACTTCTGTGCCAGAGATACGCAGTTTCATGGGTCTAGCCGGGTATTATCGACGTTTTATTCGAGACTTCTCCAGTATAGCGAAGCCGATTACCCAGTTGACACAGAAGAACATGCCATTTGTGTGGTCAGAAGAGTGTGAGAGCAGTTTTGTTGAGCTGAAGAAGAGGCTGACTAGTGCGCCTGTCTTGACGATTCCATCAGGTACAGGTGAGTTCGTTGTATATTGTGATGCATCTCACAGAGGGCTTGGATGTGTTCTTATGCAGCGAGGGCACGTGATAGCGTACGCCTCTAGACAGCTGAAGCCGCACGAGACTCGTTACCCGATTCATGATCTTGAATTGGCGGCGATTGTCTTTGCTTTGAAGATCTGGCATCATTATCTGTATGGCGAGAAATTTGAGATCTATTCCGATCATAAGAGCCTGAAATATCTCTTTTCTCAGTCAGAGTTGAACATGAGGCAGCGACGATGGCTTGATCTGCTGAAAGATTTTGATTGCGAGATCAAGTACCATCCAGGAAAGTCGAATGCAGCGGCAGACGCCTTGAGTCGAAAGGTATGTGCTCTTTCCTTGTCGACTGTAGGTGTATCGAGTTTAGTAGAAGATTGTTGCTTGTCTGGATTAAAATTTAATACAGAGAGTAGACCGTTGCGACTTACTGCGATTCAGATTGAGCCAGACTTGATTTCGAGGATCAAAGAAGCACAGAGAACTGATCCGAGTGTGCAGAAATCGATTGATATGGTCAGAGCTGGACATATCTCAGAATATCAGGTCAGAGATTCTGTTCTGTATGTGAATAACCGCTTAGTGGTGCCAGAGATTTCAGATTTGAGACGACAGATCATGTCGGAAGCACACTGTAGTCGGTTCAGCATTCATCCTGGTGGCAGGAAGATGTATAACGACTTAAAGACACAATTCTGGTGGAAGCAGATGAAGACAGACATTGCAGAATTTGTGTCTAAATGTCTGAATTGCCAACAGGTGAAGGCAGAAAGGAAGAAACCCGGAGGTCTACTTCAGAGTTTGTCTGTTCCTGAATGGAAATGGGACCACATTTCCATGGATTTCGTGACGAAGTTACCTCGATCTTCGCGGGGCTGTGACGCGATTTGGGTTGTGATAGACAGATTGACCAAATCAGCGTGTTTTATTCCGTACCGGATGACCTATCGACATGATCAGATGGCCGAGTTGTATGTCAGAGAGGTCGTCAGATTGCATGGTGTGCCGAAGTCGATCGTATCAGATCGTGATCCACGATTCACTTCTCACTTTTGGCACAGCTTGCAGCAGGCTTTGGGTACGACTTTACACCTGAGCACTGCTTATCATCCCCAGACAGACGGACAGTCAGAACGGACTATCCAGACTTTAGAGGTTATGCTGAGAGCTGTAGTACTAGACTTTGGTACTAGTTGGCAAGATTTATTGCCGTTGTGTGAGTTTTCATACAACAACAGCTATCAGACGAGCATAGAGATGGCACCGTTCGAAGCTTTATACGGAAAGAAGTGCAGATCTCCGTTGTACTGGGATGATATTTCTGAGGTACCAGAGTTAGGGCCTGATATGATTCGTGCGATGACGGAGAAAGTGAAGATCATTCAGAAGAGAATGAAGATGGCACAGGATAGGCAAGCGAAGTACGCCAATATTAGACGCAGACCGTTAGTATTCGAACAGGGAGACAGAGTATTTCTGAAGATTTCACCTTTCAGAGGCGTTGTCAGATTTGGCAAGCGAGGAAAGTTGTCTCCTAGATACGTCGGTCCGTATGAGATTCTGGAGAAGATTGGCGATCGAGCTTACAGACTTGCTCTTCCTCCTTCACTGTCCGGTATACATGATGTTTTTCATGTATCGATGTTGCGCAGATATATGCCGGATGATTCTCATGTCATTCAACCTGACGAAGCCGAGTTAGATCAGACTTTGAGCTACGTCGAGCAACCGATACAGATTTTGGATCGGAAGGAAAAGAAGCTTAGAACCAAGACTATTCCGCTGGTGAAGGTTCAATGGAATCGTCATGGCATCGAGGAAGCAACTTGGGAGACAGAGTCTGAGATGAGACAGAGGCATCCCGAGCTATTCCTATGATGTGAGTCTTTCTTCCCGTTTTGATTTTACTGTTTTGAGTATACTAGTGTGATTACTGGTTTATAAGTTCGAGGACGAACTATTGTCTAAGAGGGGGAGAAATGTAAGGCTCGAGAATTGTCAACTGGCATTGATGCTAGACTCATAGAAGTAAGAATGCATGACGTTTAAATGAGATTTTGAGTAGCATGGCCGAAGCCACACCGCCCCCGCAGTGTTAAGACTACCGCCCCCGCGGTGTAGGTGATAGAAAATTGGGAGATTTTGCGAAGTAACACCGCACCCGCGGTGCGCGCACGACCGCACCCGCGGTGCTGAGACCGCACCCGCGGCGGTGCAAGCGCCGCACCCGCGGTGCGTGAATTTCCGAAAATGATAGGACTGCCGAGAGCTTAGCGCACCCGCACCCTTACACTGCCGCACCCGCGGTAATGCGTGTCATGTGACAAACATGAACACTCGTCCCTTTGCATGCAATATAGATTATGTGTCTTCATTTCCTTGCATTGCATCTTCTGAGAGCCGAGGGAATTCAAGGAGGAAGCTTTCACTTCTTTTGATTTTCAACTTGAGAGTTTGCATGATTTAGCCATCCGAATTTTGTTCCGAGTTAAGATTTGCGATCCTTACAGCGTTGGCTACGAAAGGATGTAAGTTTTATATAATTCCAGCATGATTCGAAATTCATATGTTGGGGAAAATTATGTTTTGAGTTGAGAAATGCGTTCTTGATAGTATGAGCATCGTAGAAACGTTATCGGATTGATCTTCAGATACTATATGACGTTGTTTCGAAATTCCAGCATGTATTGTATTGAGAATATGCAGATTTCAGCATGTATAGTGATGTTAGATGAGATTATGAGTTGATGGTGATTAAGTATGATATTATTGAGTTATCGGTATCGAAGAAATACGTCGTTATGCCGTCAAATTGTATTTGAATCGAATTCAGCTTTGAATATGGAGTTGATTGAGATATATTATGATAAGTTTGTTCACACATTGCCATTTCAGATTTGTATTGGTTATTTGAGTTCAAGACTTCGACTACGACACAGACAGTGCGACAAGAAAGGTATAATTCATGTGGTCACGGGATTGCACAACTCGATTCAGATTTGATACGAGTTTCCCTAAATCACATACTAGATTGTATTACATTGATTATGTAATGCCTTGTTTATTGATTTATATTCGAGTTCTGAGATTGACAGACTTGCCAAAACTAGACGTTTCGGTGTATCGTCGCATAGGAGCAGATTTGCTATATGTGTAGACCCTCGATACAGAGTTGACCGAAGTCTAGGAATAAGACATACCGTTGCCCCGAGTGGTTGGGTAGGTGACAGACCGTTTTATTCACACCGGGATCCCTAGATTAGAAAAGAGTCGAGTCAAGATTTGAATTGTCGAATACAGATTTGTATTCTACTACATGTTTAGATTTATATTCATGTTACTTGACATATGCTATGCTTTTGTACATGATTATGACATTGCATGCATCCATGTTTTATACTGGGATATGTTCTCACCGGAGTTATCCGGCTGTTGTCGTGTCTGTATGTGTGCATGGCAACAGGTGGGGCAGGATCGGGGTCACGAGCTAGATGAGAGATGATGATAGCGTGGAGATCTCGGGCATCGCAGATTACTAATGAAACTTGTACTACTTATGTTTAGAGTTGTCATTTGAACACTAGTGAATGTTTGTACGAACAGACATGTATGTACATTATGTTGTTTATTTCAGTTAACGACATGTTATGCTTTATCTATACATTTGAATTAATGTTAAAAGCAAATTTTTGACCCACATTTTCGAACAAAGATCCAATTAAATCCCAAAAGAATTGAGTTAGAGCCCGGGTCCCCACATATCTTCTCAGCCTTCACTGGTGTGGCTGCCACTACGGGACTCGGAGTCTGCCTCTTCAAGGGCACGCTCTTCTTGGGGCGCTGGAAAGAACGCTTCTTTCCCTTCCCAGGTGGACCGGTCTTCGTCCCAGATGAAGAGCCTACATAAAGAACCGGCTTCTCTTTTTTGATTGTGGACTCAAAGGTCACAAGCATGTTCACCAACTCTTCAAGGCTTGGCTCAAGCTTGTTCATATTGAAATTCACCACAAAAGGATCGAACGAGCTCGGCAGTGACAACAGCAGCACGTCGGTGGTCAACTCCGAAGGCAAGATCAAATCCATGCCAACGAGTTTATCCACGAGCCCAATCAACTTTAGGCCATGCTCATGGACCGAAGCCCCATCTCGCATGCGTAAAGTGATGAGCTCCTTGACTGTGGCATGCCTTAGAGGCCGAGTCTGCTCACCAAAGAGCTCCTTGAGGTGCATATGAATGTCAGCAGCATTCTTAGCATCCTCGAATCACCTCTGCAGCTCATCGTTCATCGAAGCCTGCATATAACAGGCTAGTCGGAGCCTCAGCAGGGGGCGACTCAGTCAGTGTGTATGCAATTTTCTCCGAGTTCAAGACAATCTTTAGATTTCTTAGCCAAGTGATATAGTTAGGTCCGGTTAGAACGTGTTTTTCGAGAATAACGGAAAACTGGTTGCAGATTGATGACATTGTCAAAGATTTGTACTGAAAAGTAAAACAGATAAATGTTAATGACTATTTTAAAATATTTAATAAGATATAAAGTTTGGACTTTTACTTTATAAATTGTCGCTCCCACTGTTTTGACATTTTCACTACCCTCTAGTGAAAACGGGAAACACTTTCCTCAGAAGGTACGTAAGGTCCAATTAACGAATTGTGATCCCGAATAATATCAGCCAATCACAATTCCTAAAAGGTAGTTTCCAATTGCATCGCCATGCAACCCTCTACGTATACTTTTGTCTCACGTTTGATTAGGACCCAATAATATGACGTCGTTCATCTTCACGTGTCAAGCCTAACCCATCGATATTGAACCTTAATGGACGGTCGCCTTGAGTTACCTCAATAATATGAGCCGAAATCATGGGAGTTCCACGTAGTTCACATCACCATGTCAATGGATGTCACAGCTTTCCGGCACCCAGGGACCCCTCAATAATATGAGCCGAGCCCCGAGTACGGGTAGCGTTCATCATGCATCCATTGTCGATGGAAGACAAGGAAATTATAAACAAATTTATAATTCCCCTTTTCGAGCTTGATATTAATTTTGAATCTTATTCAAAATGAGGGTTTTTAATTTTGAAAGGTCTCATCATTAATTTTATTTTAAAAGCTCGCCATGTTTGATCGTATGTTTGCCGGATTCATGCAACTTTGTTATTATAATAATAATAATGCACATACTCATTATTTATAACATATCATGCATATATTATAAATAGAAAACAATACAAGGATGATCAATCGCCCCAAGTACTAATGGCACGTGTGAGCTAAACACGGGCCTAGGTCCAATCCTAGGGTAAATGCACGGGATGCAAATGCAACTAAATTATTACATTAGCATCCAATATTACATGTCTTCGATCTTCATAATCACCAAGGCCACCATCTTCCAATCTTGATCTTCCACTATTCTAATATTTACAATTAAATATCCATGGCACATAGGGATACATCTCATGGGGGTGGGAACGGGCCATAAACCAAGCCCACTTTAAATTGATAATTATTACAATCATTCAACATCAAATATCCTAGCATACACCTAGCAAATTGGGCTTGGGCTTTTGATCATCCTTCATGCATAATATCACATATCATACACCATCAATTAATTATCACAATAATTAATTGATCCCATATTATATATCTTGATCCAATCACTAAACGCCACGATTATAAATTAAATTAACAAAGTATACAAACCCCTTTGTCTACTTTCAAATTAATTTATTTATAATCGAATTTCTTGTAAATCACAATTTACAATAAATAATTAAAGTCCAACTTCAATTATTTATTTTATGAGAAAATATATGCAACAATTGTAAATTTAAACTTAAGGGCCCAAAACTCATTTTTCACCAAAAATACTTTGGCCCATTTAAATTTCACAAATATGTTGACCATCTAATGGCCCAACAACATCAAGGCCCATGACACTTTGATTATCCAAAACACTTTTGGAAACCCTAATCGTCATCACCGTCGCCGGAGCTCCGTCGCCGGATTCCGGAAAAAAATTTTTTTTTTTTATTTTCAAAACAGAATGTTTCGGGCAGCCTTCGGGCTGCCCCATATGCTGCCCGAAATTCTCGGGCAGCCCCCTTCGGGCAGCCCCTCGGGATGCCCGAAAATTATTATTTTTTTTTGTTTGAAATTTTCGGTTTTGATGTATCCTTTGTAAAAATATTTCTCAAGCGGTTAGAAATCGATCTCAACATAATATTACGTAAATATTATACAAAAACCGTAACCTTAGCTCGGATACCACTTGAAAGCGGACCGGTTACGGTGGCCGGAAGCGCAACGGAAGTCAAAAATATTAATTTTATGCTTAAATTTTCGGCCACCCTAGGTTTTGTGCAATATTTACAAAATAACACCATACATAGGATGTTTAAGAGATTTTACCTATCAACCTCTTGAGGTTGATGTAAGGCTCCAACTTTGTTGTGAACAACAAAGCTCTTGAAGGTTGACAAGTCTACAAGCTCTTCCTCCAACTCCAAAATAAAGCCCACCACTAGCAAGGTAAAACCCCTCTTGATTTGCACTAGAAAATCAAGAGGATTTTTCAATGAGAATGATTTTTATATCTCCAAAAATGAAGAACAAAAGAAGAAAAATATGGAGAGAATGAGAGATGGATTTTCGGCCAAGTGAGAGGGTGAGAATGAGAGAGTGAAGTCTAGTCTTGGGTGTGGGAAAAGTTGGGAGAAAAGGTTGCATGCCATGCAATATTTTAATCAAAAGTAATTCACAAACTTTCACCTCCCAAGCATGCAAACCCTAGCATGTTTTATATTATATGGTTTTTAACACATTAAAAACCATGGACTAAATTTTAATTATCTCAAACACATTTGAGATTAATTAAATATTACTTGAAATTACCCAAGTCCCACTAGTTAAATAATTATTTTTAATTGAGTTCTACAAGACTCAATATTATATAATTAATTCAACACTTGAATTAATTTAATTATTTGGACTCTACCAGGTCCACTAGTGTTTTAATTAATTCAACACTTGAATTAATTTAATTTAGTCCACAATAATGTCTATGAAAATCACAATTTTCAAATACATTATTCACTTGGCCAAATTTTAATCTAGGAACACTTCCATAAATTAAAATTTATATTTCTCTCATAGAAGTCATACTTCTATTTTTCTTTACGCTTATAAACACATTTATAAGCCGTTCAATACATTAAACTATTTTACTTCTCATCGAGATTTACAAAGCTAGTACTTGTGTGGCCCTCAATGGTTCATTGATACAACTAGCCGTGGGTTCACATCTGTGACACCCCGATCCTCTTTTAAAATAAATACGCAGTGGAAATAAAATTTTCTCTTTAAAATATACGGAAGGAGTTTTAAAATACATTTCATCAAATATCTTTACAAAATAAATACATGATCATTTAAATGATATAACAAAAACAAAACATCATTCCTATGATCATGCCAAAATCCTCCTTCCAACGGTGTATGCATATGACCCCCAATCCACAGTCAACGTCCCGGGTCACAACTCTGATCTGCATCACATGAAAATAACTGGAATGAGAATAAATCTCAGCAAGTGGAACTCTTATATAATAATGAACAATAACTCTGTAAAACATCTCTTTGAAATCATAAATACCATCAACTTTGAACTGTAAACTCTGAATATCAATAACATAGCAATAGCATAAAAATATGATGGTATTTCTCTTTTGCTCTGGGATTGATATCAATAGTATCTCTGCTCTGGGGTTGCTCGTATCCCAAATCGATATAAATACCGATAACTCTGAGGGATATAAGCCTCTGTGCGATGATCATCTAATATTGCATGCAATTCTCTGGCTATGTATTTATCAATCCGAAAACATTTAAACTCTTCTCTGGTTTTAACAATCACTTTGAACTCTATATATCTCTTTGTATTCCCTTTAATCAACAATGAGACATACAATGCCTCCAATACATATAACAATACATACTATGGATCAAATGGAAGGGAATAACACAATAAACTCTTTGAAACACATACATATATAATCATGTGAGCAAAAAGGAATGAATTTCCACTTACAAACCACAACAAACACCTCAACTTAGCTCTTGATCACCACCTACAACAAATAATCCACAAATAACACCAATATCAACTAAATATCCAAGATTACAAGCTAAATAATCCATAAATCCACATAAACAACCCACCTAAACAACTCTTAATTTACAACCTTAACAGAATCGCACCAAAAGCTTACCCAAGCTTCCTAGCACCAAGGAGAACGTCGAACTCAAGTCGAAATTCCAAACAAACGCTTGAATCGAAGATAGGAAGTGAAAGAAATGACCAAAAACCCTTGCAATGGAGAGAAATGTCGAAAATGAAGGAGAAAATAAAGGAAAAGTATGGCCAACCACTCCAAAAAGTAGCTTAAAAACTCGACCATACCTTCACCGCGGGTGCGCTCCTCTAAGCACCGCGGGTGCGCAATGGCTACGGCATCTCAAAAAAAATCTGGAACTCGAACAGCGCGGGTGCGGCACTGCAAACAGCGCGGGTGCGGTCTCCACCGCGGGGGCGGTCACTACAACGCCGCGGGTGCGGTGTGCTCACGGCAAAACACTATTCCCATGCAACAAAAATCAAACCGAAACGCTGAAACGAACAACCAACATCATCTAATACCTCAAGACAATAAAACTAACAATACTATAGCCCAAAAATACAACTCTGAACATCTAATCAAATATCCCAAATAACAAACGAAACTTAAATCGTACCGTACACCGGGCTCGGCTATTACAATCTCCCCCCCTTAAGGGAATTTCGTCCGCGAAATTGACGTCACGGCACGAACAACTCAGGATACTTCTCTCTCATCTCATCCTCTGGTTCCCACGTAGCCTCCTCTAACAAATGGTTCCTCCAAAGAACTTTGACAATGCCGATCTCTTTGTTCCTCAGAACTCTAACTGTGCGATCCAAAATCTGAATCGGAATCTCTTGATGTGTCAAATTCGGCGTCAAGTCCAATGGCTCATGGCGTAGAACATGGGAAGGATCTGTAACATACTTCCTGAGCATCGAAACGTGAAACACATTATGAACTCTGTCAAGATCTGGAGGTAGGGCTAATCTGTAGGCTCGATCGCCAACTCTGTCCAATATCTCGAATGGACCAATAAATCTAGGACTCAACTTGCCCTTCTTACCAAATCTCATCACACCCTTGAGAGGTGCTATCTTCAGAAACACGTGGTCGCCAATCTCGAACTGCAAAGGTCTGCGACGAACATCTGCATAGCTCTTCTGTCTGGACTGGGCAGTCTTCATCCTTTCTCTGATAACAGCAACAACATCAGCAGTCTGCTGGACCAACTCTGGTCCCAACATCTTCCTCTCACCAACCTCGTCCCAATACAAGGGAGACCTGCACTTCCTGCCATAAAGTGCCTCATACGGTGCCATGCCAATCGTCGCCTGGTAGCTATTATTGTAAGTGAACTCAACCAAAGGCAACAAAGAATCCCAGCTACCTGGAAAGTCAATAGTACAAGCTCTGAGCATATCCTCAAGAATCTGAATGACTCTCTCTGACTGACCATCACTCTGAGGATGATAGGCTGTACTGAACGCTAATCGCGAACCCATAGCTCTGTGCAAACTCTTCCAAAACTCTGAAGTAAATCTGGGGTCACGATCAGACACGATCGACACAGGAACACCATGAAGTCTGACAATCTCTGCTATGTAGTCCTCGGCATACTGGTTCATCGAATACGTCGTCTTGACTGGAAGAAAGTGCGCTGATTTAGTCAATCTATCAACGATAACCCAAATAGAATTGAAACCTCTCCGCACTCTGGGAAGACCAGTCACGAAATCCATCGTAATATGCTCCCACTTCCACTGAGGAATCGGCAACGACAACAATGTCCCAGCAGGTCTCTGGTGTTCAATCTTCACCTGCTGACAAGTAAGGCACTGAGAAATGAACACGGCAACATCCTTCTTCATACCTGGCCACCAGTAGAGTCGACGAAGATCCTGATACATCTTCGTACTGCCTGGATGAATCGAATACGGCGCGGTATGAGCCTCTGTCAGAATATCTCTACGAATATCATCGCCAACAGGAACACAAATACGACCTCTGAAAGTCACCAAACCATCACCATTCAAGGCAAACTCTGAATTACCTCTAATCTCTGCTCTATCTCTCAACTCTGTCAACTGAACATCAGTCGACTGCTCTCTACGAATCCTGTCCGTCAATGAAGATCGAATAACTAACGCTGAAAGACGAGCAATGGTGCCTGGAATCACCAGATCAATATCCTCTCTCTGCAAATCCATCAGTAACGGTCTCTGAATCAAAGAACTCAATGAAACACTCGACTTGCGGCTTAAAGCATCAGCCACAACATTCGCCTTCCCTGGGTGATAACTGATAGTTACATCGTAATCCTTGACAAGCTCTAACCACCTCCTCTGCCGCATATTGAGCTCTTTCTGCGAGAACAGATACTTCAAACTCTTGTGGTCTGTGAAGATCTCACACTTTTCGCCATACAGATAATGTCTCCAAATCTTAAGGGCGAAAACCACAGCTGCTAGCTCCAAATCGTGCGTCGGATAGTTCTTCTCATAATCCTTCAACTGGCGAGAAGCATAGGCAATGACCTTACCTCTCTGCATCAACACTGCACCGAGACCCTTCTTCGACGCATCGGTAAAGACCACAAAATCCTCTGAACCACTGGGCAATGCGAGAATAGGAGCTGACGTCAATCTATCCTTCAACTCCTGAAATGCGCTCTGGCAATCTATAGACCACTCGAACTTCACAGTCTTCCTTGTCAGATTGGACAATGGCAGGGCAATCTTGGAAAAATCCGAAATAAAACGACGATAATAACCCGCCAAACCAAGGAAACTGCGTACCTCTGAAACAGTAGTAGGAATAGGCCACTTCTGAATCGCCTCTATCTTCATCGGATCAACAGCAATGCCATCCCTCGAAACGACATGGCCTAGAAAAGAAATCTGATCCAGCCAAAAATCACACTTCTTCAACTTAGCAAACAACCTCCGCTCTCTCAGCAACTGGAGAACAACTCTGAGATGCTCTGAATGAAGCTCTCTGGTCTTGGAATAGATCAATATATCGTCGATAAAGACAATGACGAAGCTATCCAAATACGGCTTGAACACACGGTTCATCAGGTCCATGAAAACAGAAGGGGCATTGGTCAAACCAAAAGACATCACGAGAAACTCATAGTGACCATACCTGGTCCTGAAAGCCGTCTTAGGGATATCAGACTCCCTAACCTTCAACTGATAGTAGCCAGACCGAAGATCAATCTTCGAGAAAACAGTGGCACCCTGGAGTTGGTCAAATAGATCGTCAATCCGTGGCAACGGATACTTGTTCTTGATCGTCACTTTGTTGAGCTCTCTGTAATCGATACACAGACGCAAATACCCGTCCTTCTTCTTAACAAATAGAACCGGAGCTCCCCAAGGCGAAGAACTCGGACGAATGAAACCCTTATCTAGAAGATCTTGCAACTGCGTCTTCAACTCTTTCATCTCGGTAGGAGCCATCCTATACGGAGCCTTAGAAATAGGAACCGTACCTGGAGCAAGATCAATAACAAACTCTACATCTCTATCCGGCGGCAAACCCGGAACATCATCCTCAAACACATCCGCAAACTCCCTCACCACATCAATATCATCAATATTCAACTTAATCAGTCTATCCATATCCACAACAGATGTAAGAAAAACATCACAACCTCTACACAATAGCCTCTCAGCATCAAGACACGAAATAAAAGGAAGGACCAGCGAAGTACCTGAGCTGGCGAGAACTCCTCCCTGGCCATCATCTGCAAAAGTCACCGTCTTAGCAACGCAATCAATAACAGCACGATAGGTCGACAGCCAATCCATGCCAAGAATAACATCAAAGGCAACCATCGGGATCACAATCAAATCAGCAAAGACCTCTCGATCAACAAAACGAACGGGGCACGCATACACTATGGAAGTCGGGCACAAAACATCTCCCGAAGGCAAAACAACACTAAGCTGGAGGGGAATAACAGAAGGAACTATACCCAAAGATCTCAAAAACAATTCAGACATAAAAGAATGAGTAGCACCAGTATCAATCAAAGTAGTAGCTACTCTGCCTGAAATTAAAATGGAACTAGAGATTACAGAAGAATTACGATTAATACCTTCCTTAGTCATCGAAAAGATACGACCCTGTACCTTCTCCTGGCTAGCTCCCCTAGGACAATCTCTGGAAATATGGCCTGGCATGCCACAACGATAACAAGAACGAGTGCCAAATCTACACTCTCCACGATGAGGTCTGCCACACTTGGGACACAAAGATCTCTCAGAATCAGACGGAGCAACTGGCACTGACGGTGGCCTAGGACTCTGATCCACCTTGCCCTTCCCCTTGAATCGATCTCTGCCACGCTGACCTGAACTCTGGCCTCTTTGAACATTAGCCTGGTGCCTCGCCTGTCTCTCCCTGGCGATATCCTTCTCGTCCTGCTCTGCTAGCAACGCCTTGGACACAATCTCCTTGAAAGTCACAGCCTTGGACATATTGATATCACGCCTGATCTCCGCTCTAAGGCCTCGAATGAAGTGAGCACCTTTATCTTTATCACTGGTAGCAATGTACGGAGCAAAAAGGCAACCCTCCACGAACCTGAGAATATACTCGTCCACATTCAAGCTCCCCTGACGAAGCTCCAAGAACTCTGTGACCTTCCTCGCTCGCAGTGCATCAGGAAAGTACTTGTCGTAGAAAAGCTCAGTAAACTCAGACCACTTCAAAGTAGAAACATCAATGCCAACCTTGGTCGCATTCCACCACAAACGTGCAGCTTTAACCAGCATGAAAACAGCACAACTGATACGGTCTCTGTCCTCATAGTGGAGATGATCAAAAATCGCCTCCAAAGCCTTGACCCACTCTACTGCAGCTAAAGGATCGGAGCTGCCTGGAAACTCGGGTGGATCCATCCTCTTAAACGCAGAAAAGATAGCATCAGAACCAACTGCTACTGGAGCAACCTGCCCCCTACCTTGGCCTCTGCCCTGGCCTGCTCCTTGCAGTCTAAGCAACTGCTGGATCTGCTCACTGTGAACCTTAGCCTGCTCCTTCAGTAACTTGCCGAACTCGTCGACAACTCTCGAGGACGAACTATCCTCCCCCTCTGACGCCTTACGCTTAGGAGGCATCCTCTACTCTACAATGCTCACAAGACACCAATCAATACATAACAATAGATAGATGCAAAGAAAACATACCCGGACAGTTGAAAGTAGACGAAGTCATATGCATTGGTCCGAAGAACACCGCTCTGATACCACTAAATGTGACACCCCGATCCTCTTTTAAAATAAATACGCAGCGGAAATAAAATTTTCTCTTTAAAATATACGGAAGGAGTTTTAAAATACATTTCATCAAATATCTTTACAAAATAAATACATGATCATTTAAATGATATAACAAAAACAAAACATCATTCCTATGATCATGCCAAAATCCTCCTTCCAACGGTGTATGCATATGACCCCCAATCCACAGTCAACGTCCCGGGTCACAACTCTGATCTGCATCACATGAAAATAACTGGAATGAGAATAAATCTCAGCAAGTGGAACTCTTATATAATAATGAACAATAACTCTGTAAAACATCTCTTTGAAATCATAAATACCATCAACTTTGAACTGTAAACTCTGAATATCAATAACATAGCAATAGCATAAAAATATGATGGTATTTCTCTTTTGCTCTGGGGATTGATATCAATAGTATCTCTGCTCTGGGGTTGCTCGTATCCCAAATCGATATAAATACCGATAACTCTGAGGGATATAAGCCTCTGGGCGATGATCATCTAATATTGCATGCAATTCTCTGGCTATGTATTTATCAATCCGAAAACATTTAAACTCTTCTCTGGTTTTAACAATCACTTTGAACTCTATATATCTCTTTGTATTCCCTTTAATCAACAATGAGACATACAATGCCTCCAATACATATAACAATACATACTATGGATCAAATGGAAGGGAATAACACAATAAACTCTTTGAAACACATACATATATAATCATGTGAGCAAAAAGGAATGAATTTCCACTTACAAACCACAACAAACACCTCAACTTAGCTCTTGATCACCACCTACAACAAATAATCCACAAATAACACCAATATCAACTAAATATCCAAGATTACAAGCTAAATAATCCATAAATCCACATAAACAACCCACCTAAACAACTCTTAATTTACAACCTTAACAGAATCGCACCAAAAGCTTACCCAAGCTTCCTAGCACCAAGGAGAACGTCGAACTCAAGTCGAAATTCCAAACAAACGCTTGAATCGAAGATAGGAAGTGAAAGAAATGACCAAAAACCCTTGCAATGGAGAGAAATGTCGAAAATGAAGGAGAAAATAAAGGAAAAGTATGGCCAACCACTCCAAAAAGTAGCTTAAAAACTCGACCATACCTTCACCGCGGGTGCGCTCCTCTAAGCACCGCGAGTGCGCAATGGCTACGGCATCTCAAAAAAAATCTGGAACTCGAACAGCGCGGGTGCGGCACTGCAAACAGCGCGGGTGCGGTCTCCACCGCGGGGGCGGTCACTACAACGCCGCGGGTGCGGTGTGCTCACGGCAAAACACTATTCCCATGCAACAAAAATCAAACCGAAACGCTGAAACGAACAACCAACATCATCTAATACCTCAAGACAATAAAACTAACAATACTATAGCCCAAAAATACAACTCTGAACATCTAATCAAATATCCCAAATAACAAACGAAACTTAAATCGTACCGTACACCGGGCTCGGCTATTACAACATCTCTATGTGATTCGGACTAAACATGTCCTTATTCGAGCATACCCCAAATGCTCCATTCTTACTTATCAACTCCTTGATAGTAAGAACGTCAGAACTTCAAGTCTGATAGTACCCAACCAATCACGTTAAACGCCAAGCAGCATCGCTTACGTGATTCCCTAGGTATCACATGATAGTGCCTGCAAGATCCATTCAATTATGGTTAGCGTACAGTACGGTCCCTTCAAATCATATATCCCGACCGATTCGACAACTATTGGTTTATCGAGAGTTGTTAATGAATCGATACTATGTGTCATGTTGTGGTTGCATCGATGGTGTAATCTATGAAACCCCTTTCATAATTACCACCATACTCTGATCAGATATTTCAACCCACATATATATTAAAAACAAATAGGATATCCATACCCCTAGGTAAGCGGTGAATCCCCCGCTACAATGCATCGACTCCTATATGTTTCGCCGTAACACCCAACCTTGCCACCTGATGACCCCACAAGAGTCGGTAAACAAGTCAAAGTGAAACGCTAGCACATAGAGTCTCAATGTTGTCCCGGGTCATAAGGACTAATGGTGTACAACCATAAACTAGGACTTTTCCACTCGATAAGTAAGAACCACTTGGAAAGTCCTTTATAGAGGGTTGTTCAGTACACTCTACAAGGAGCACCTATCTGCATGCTCGGACATCACAATGTCCCCTACCAATGAAACATGGTACTCACATCGCAGATACTAGTCTCTAACTCGAGCGGCCTTTATCCTTCTTAGTGGCGGCTGAATCGACTAGGAACCGTTTAGAATATACAGTATTCCAAATATGAGTTTCATGATACTCATCATATGAGCATCTCATATTCTTTCTACTATATGTATATTCAAGGACTTTATCTATGCAACTAGCATGGGTATAAAGATAAAGATGCGCCAAATTAATAAATTCAAATATTATTAAAATAAAGATCGTTTATACAAAGAGTTTCATCGTTAACAGTCGGCCAACACTTGGCTCGACGTGCACTTACTCTAACAGGAATCTCGTGGATCCACCTGAGGGAATTGTTCCCATAGGGTGTAAATGGATTTACAAGAGGAAACTTGGGGCGGATAGGAAGGTATTGACCTTCAAAGCGCGATTGGTGGCAAAAGGATATACTCAAAGACAAGGAGTTGACTTTGAGGAAACCTTTTCTCCAGTTGCAATGTTCAAGTCCATAAGGATTTTACTAGCCTTAGCTGCATGGTATGACTATGAAATATGGTAGATGGATGTTAAGACAGCCTTTCTTAATGGGGATATTAAGGAAGAAATTTACATGTCTCAACCCGAAGGGTTTACATCTGTCGGAATTGAGCATATGGTATGCAAACTTGAGAGATCTATTTATGGTCTAAAGCAGGCATCTAGGATTTGGAACCTTAGATTCGATAGTACAATCAAAGTGTTTGATTTTACTAAGAATCCTGAGGAACCCTGTGTATACAAGAAGGTCAGTGGGAGTGCTGTGACATTCCTGGTGCTGTATGTTGATGACATTCTACTCATTGGGAATGATGTAGGAATGTTACAATCAACTAAGATATGGTTAACAAGCAAGTTCTCGATGCAAGACTTAGGTTAAGCATCTTTTGTATTAGGTATACAGATCTATAGAGATAGATCAAAAAGATTGCTTGGACTCACCCAGTCTACATACATTGATACCATCCTGAAGCGGTTCTGGATGGATGAGTCCAAAAGAGGACATCTACCAATGTGTCATGGCGTGTCCCTATCCAAGTCTATGTCTCCCAAAACTGATGCGGAGATAGCGGCAATGACACACATTCCATATGCATCTGCAATTGGTAGCATCATGTATGGGATGATATCTACACGTCCTGACGTGGCTTTCGCATTAAGTGTAGTGAGTAGATATCAATCGAACCCTGGTCTTCCACATTGGAAAGCTGTGAAAAACATTCTCAAGTACTTGAGGAGGACCAATAAATTGTTCTTGGTCTATGGGGGTGGAGAACTAAAATTGGAAGGCTATAGCGACTCTAGCTTCCAGAGCGATATTGATGACTCAAAGTCAACCTCTGGATTCATATTCATGCTCAATGGTGCTGCTGTCTCTTGGAAGAGTTCCAAGCAAGACAGTACAGCGGATTCCACCACTGAGGCAGAATACATTGCTGCATCAGCTGCAGCAAAGGAGGCTGTTTGGATAAGGAATTTCGTCCAAGAGTTGGGCGTCATTCCTAATGGAGTTGCTCCTGTCCCGGTGTTTTGTGACAACACGGGATTCATTGCTCAAGCAAAGGAGCCGAGGTCTCATCAGAAGTCCAAACACGTATTGAGAAAGTACCACATCCTCAGAGAGATCGTGGAAAGAGGAGATGTCATGATTGACAAAGTCGACTCCGCAGATAATGTTTCTTTATCTTTATACACATGCTAGTTGCATAGATAAAGTCCTTGAATATACAAATAGTAGAAAGAATATGAGTTGCTCATATGATGAGTATCATGAAACTCATATTTGGAATACTGTATATTCTAAACAGTTCCTAGTCGATTCAGCCGCCGCTAAGAAGGATATAGGCCGCTCGAGTTAGAGACTAGTATCTGCAATGTGAGTACCATGTTTCATTGGTAGGAGACATTGTGATGTCCGATCATGCAGATAGGTGCTCCTGGTAGAGTGCACTGAACAATCTCCATAAAGGACTTTCCAAGTGGTTCTCACTTATCGAGTGGAAAGGTCCTAGTTTATGGTTGTACACTATTAGTCCTTATGACCCGGGACAACATTGAGACTCTATGTGCTAGAATTACACTTTGGCTTGTTTACCGACTCTCATGGGGTCATCAGGTGGCAAGGTTGGGTGTTCTGTCGAAACATATAGGAGTCGATGCATTGTAGTCGGGGATTCACCGCTTACCTTCGGGTATGGATATCCTATGTGTTCTCATGTGTATGTAGATTGAAATCTCTGATCAGAGTATGGTGGTAATTATGAAAGGGGTTTCATAGATTACACCATCGATGCAACTACGACATGACACATAGTATCGATTCATTGACAACTCTCGATAAACCAATGGTTGTCGAATCGGTCGGGATATATGAGTTGAAGGGACCGTACTGTACGGTAACCATAATTGAATGGTTCTTGCAGGCACTATCATTTGATACCTAGGGAATCATGTAAGCGATGTTGCTATGCGTTTAACATGGTTGGTTGGGTACTATCAGACTTGAGTTCTGACGTTCTTGTTATCAAGGGGTTGATAAGTAAGAATGGAGCAATTGGGTTATGCTCATATAAGGACATGTTTAGTCCGAATCACATGGAGATGTGAAGCCATGGCTAGTTGTATCAATGAACCATTGAGGGCCACACAAGTGCTGGCTTTCTAGATCCCGTTGAGAAGTAAAATTAGTTCAATGTGTTGAACGGCTTACAAAGGAGTTTATAAGCGTAAGGAAAATTAGAAGTATGACCTCTATAAAGGAGAAACTAGTTCAATGTGTTGAACGACTTATAAATGAGTTTATAAGTGTTAGGAAAAATAGAAGTATGACTTCTATGAGAGAAATGTAAATTTTAATTTATGGAAGTGTTCCTAAATTAAAAGTTGGCCAAGTGAATAATGTATTTGAAAATTGTGATTTTCATAAACATTATTATGGACTAAATTAAATTAATTCAAGTGTTGAATTAATTAAACACTAGTGGACCTAGTAGAGTCCAAATAATTAAATTAATTCAAGTGTTGAATTAATTAAATCATATTGAGTCTTGTAGAGCTCAATTTAAATTAATTATTTAACTAGTGGGACTTGGGTAAATTCAAGTAATGTTTAATTAGTCTCAAATATGTTTGAGATAATTAAATTTAGTCCATGGTTTTTAATTTGTTAAAAACCATATAATATATGCATGCATGGGAGGTGAAGGGTTGGAGACAACTTTTGCAACTATCAAGGCTTGGCATGCTACTTTTGTCTCTACTTTTTGCAAGACCAAGACAAGTCTCCCTTCCCCCATTTACCACATGCAATGGTCGAAATATACACACACATTCTCTCCAAGTTTTCTCTCAATTTTCTTCTTCAAGTGTTGAGGAATGAAAAATACTTCTCTTTGAAAAATGCTCTAATTTTTCTAGTGCAAAATTAGAGTGGCTCTAGCTAGTTGGTTGTGGGATTAATATTTGAGCAATGTGGGCTCAAAGGAAGCTTGAAGATTGTCTTGCCATTGAAGAGTTTAGTTGTATATCAACTAAGTTGGAGCCATCATCAATCTTTTAAGATTGATAGGTACATTTCTAAACACACTATGAATGTCATCTTTGTGTTTTATTGTATTTGCTACACAAAGAACATGGTGGCCGAAATTTCTTGTGTAAAATTCGATTTTTTGAACTTTTGTTGCGCTTCCGGTCACCGTAACCGATCCCCTTTCAGCACTATCATTTGATACCTAGGGAATCATGTAAGTGATGCTGCTAGGCGTTTAACATGATTGGTTGGGTACTATCAGACTTGAGTTCTGACGTTCTTGTTATCAAGGAGTTGATAAGTAAGAATGGAGCAATTGGGGTATGCTCATATAAAGACATGTTTAGTCCGAATCACATGGAGATGTGAACCCACGGCTAGTTGTATCAGTAAACCATTGAGGGCCACACAAGTACTAGCTTTCTAGATCTCTTTGAGAAGTAAAAATAATTCAATGTGTTGAACGGCTTCTATTTTTCTTTACGCTTATAAACTTATTTATAAGCCCTTCAATACATTGAACTATTTTCTCCTTTATAGAAGTCATACTTCTAATTTTCCTTACGCTTATAAACTCCTTTATAAGCCGTTCAACACATTGAACTATTTTTACTTCCCCACGAGATCTAGAAAGCTAGTACTTGTGTGGCCCTCAATGGTTCATTGATACAACTAGCCGTGGGTTCACATATCCATGTGATTCGGACTAAACATGTCCTTATATGAGCATACCCCAATTGCTCCATTCTTACTTATCAACACCTTGATAAGTCAGAACCCAAGTCTGATATTACCCAACCAATCATGTTAAACGCCTAGCAGCATCGCTTACATGATTCCCTAGGTATCAAATGATAGTGCCTGCAAAACCATTCAATTATGGTTAGCGTACAGTACGGTCACTTCAACTCATATATCCCGATCGATTGGACAACCATTGGTTTATCGAGAGTTGTCAATGAATCGATACTATGTGTCATGTCGTAGTTGCATCGATGGTGTAATTTATGAAACCCCTTTCATAATTACCACCATACTCTGATCAGAGATTTCAACCTACATACACATGATAACACATAGGATATCCATACCTTAAGGTAAGCGGTGAACCTCCGACTACAATGCATCGACTCCTATATGTTTCGACAGAACACCCAACCTTGCCACCTGATTACCCCTTGAGAGTCGGTAAACAAGTCAAAGTGTAATGCTAGTACATAGAGTATCAATGTTGTCCCGGGTCATAAGGACTAATGGTGTACAACAATAAACCAGGACATTTCCACTCGATAAGTGAGAACCACTTGGAAAGTCCTTTATGGAGGGTTGTTCAGTGCACTCTACCAGGAGCACCTATCTGCATGCTCGGACATAACAATGTCCCCTACCAATGAAACATTGTACTCACATCGCAGATACTAGTCTCGAACTCAAGCGGCCTATATCCTTCTTAGCGGCGGCTGAATCGACTAGGAACTGTTTAGAATATACAGTATTCCAAATATGAGTTTCATGATACTCATCATATGAGCATCTCATATTCTTTTTACTATTTGTATATTCAAGGGATTTATCTATGCAACTAGCATGAGTATACAGATAAAGATGTGCCAAAACAATAATTTCAAATATTATTAAAATAAAGATTGCTTATACATAGAGTTTCATTGTGAACACTCTGCCAACACTTGGCTCAACGGGCACCTACTCTAACAATCTCCCACTTGCACTAGAGCCAACTACTCATATGCTTCAAACCCATTGATTCGCGATACATCTCGAATAATGGTCCAGGTAAAGGCTTAGCTAGTGGATCAGCAACATTATCTGCGGAGCCGACTATGTCAAAAGACACTTCTTCCTCTTTCCACAATCTCTCCGAGGATGTGGTACTTTATCAATACATGTTTGGACTTCTGATGAGACCTTGGCTCCTTTGCTTGAGCTAAAGCTCCCGTGTTGTCACACAACACCGGGATAGGAGCAACTCTGTAAGGCCTGAGAATTAATAATCTTTATTGACGCGATAATTGAGGATATGAGAATACATGTCATGTCATGAGGAGCACGACGAAATGCCAAGATTTTGACTTTGTTAATCCGGAATTATGAAATTTTAGTTGATGTAACTATAGTAGGACCATATTGAGACGAGAAAGGGCAAAAATTTTGCATTTCACAAGTTTCGGGCAGAACTAGTGGCGCCCGAGCGGTAGAAAGTGACCGCCCGAGCGCCAATGCTCAATATGAAGATGTTCGGGCAGAAGGTGTGGCGCCCGGGCGGTAATTTATGACCGCCCGAGCGCCAAAAACTCGCATGACGTGTTAGAGTAGGTGCCCGTCGAGCCAAGTGTTGGCCTAGTGTTCACAATGAAACTCTATGTATAAGCAATCTTTATTTTAATAATATTTGAAATTATTATTTTGGCAAATCTTTATCTGTATACCCATGCTAGCTGCATAGATAAAGCCCTTGAATATACAAATAGTAGAAAGAATATGAGATGCTCATATGATGAGTATCATGAAACTCATATTTGTAATACTGTATATTCTAAACGGTTCCTAGTCGATTCAGCCGCCACTAAGAAGGATATAGGCCGCTCGAGTTAGAGACTAGTATCTGCGATGTGAGTACCATGTTTCATTGGTAGGGGACATTGTGATGTCCGAACATGCAGATAGGTGCTCCTTGTAGAGTGCACTGAACAACCCTCCATAAAAGGACTTTCCAAGTGGTTCTCACTTATCGAGTGGAAATGTCCTAGTTTATGGTTGTACAGAATTAGTCCTTATGACCCGGGACAACATTGAGACTCTATGTGCTAGAATTACACTTTGACTTGTTTACCGACTCTTATGGGGTCATCAGGTGGCAAGGTTGGGTGTTCTGTCGAAACACATAGGAGTCGATGCATTGTAGTCGGGGATTCACCGCTTACCTTCGGGTATGGATATCCTATGTGTTATCATGTGTATGTAGATCGAAATCTCTGGCCAGAGTATGGTTGTAATTATGAAAGGTGTTTCATAGATTACACCATCGATGCAACTACGACATGACACATAGTATCGATTCATTGACAACTCTCGATAAACCAATGGTTGTCGAATCGATCGGGATATATGAGTTGAAGGGACCGTACTGTGCGCTAACCATAATTGAATGGTTCTTGCAGGCACTATCATGTGATACCTAGGGAATCACGTAAGCGATGCTGCTAGGCGTTTAACGTGATTGGTTGGGTACTATCAGACTTGAGTTCTGACGTTCTTATTATCAAGGTGTTGATAAATAAGAATGGAGCAATTAGGGTATGCTCGAATAAGGACATGTTTAGTCCGAATCACATGGAGATGTGAACCCACGGCTAGTTGTATCAATGAACCATTGAGGGCCACACAAGTACTAGCTTTGTAAATCCCGATGAGAAGTGAAAATAGTTCAATGTGTTGAACGGCTTATAAAGGAGTTTATAAGCGTAAGTAAAATTAGAAGTTTGACTTCTATGAGAGAAATATAAATTTTAATTTATGAAAGTGTTCCTAGATTAAAATTTGGCCAAGTAAATAATGTAGTTGAAAATTGTGATTTTCATAAACATTATTGGGGACTAAATTAAATTAATTCAAGTGTTGAATTAATTAAACACTAGTAGACCTAGTAGAGTCTAAATAATTAAAATTAATTCAAGTGTTGAATTAATTAAATAATATTGAGTCTTGTAGAGCTCAATTAAAATAATTATTTAACTAGTGGGACTTGAATAAATTCAAGTAGTATTTAATTAATCTCAAATATGTTTGAGATAATTAAAATTTAGTCCATGGTTTTTAATGTGTTAAAAACCATATAATATATGTGAGACATGCTAGGGTTTGCATGCTTGGGAGGTGAAGAGTCTTGAATACTTTTGATTAAAAAATTGCAAAGGCATACAACTTTTGTATCTAACTTTTTGCAACCCCAAGACTCAACTCTCCTCCTCATTCCACTAACCATGGCCGAAACCTCTCTTGCAATTCTCTCCCAAGATTTTTCTCCATTTTGTTCTTCAAATTGTTGAAGAATAAAATACTTCTCTTTGATAAATCTTCTTGTTTTTCTAGTGCAAAACAAGAAGGGATTTACCTAGTTAGTGGTGGGCTTGATTTTGAAGGAAAGAACTCAAAGAAAAGGAGGAGCTTGTAGATTTCTTCATGCCATTCAAGAGCTAAGGTGTTTACACCTTAGTTGGAGCCATAAAATCAATCCTTGTGATTGATAGGTAATTTTCTCAACACCCTATGCTTGAAAGTTGAGATTTTTGTATATGTTTGCACAACTAGTACATGGTGTTCAATTTTGAAAAATTTTATACCAAAAATTTCGGTTTTCATGATTAATAAAATATTTTGGGCTTCCGTTGCGATTTTGAACACCGTATATCGATCCCTTTCATGACGGGCAGAACCTTCCGCGCCCGGGCGGTAGATTGTGACCGCCCGAGCGCCAAGGAGCATTACGGAAATGCTGGGACAGAAAGTGCCGCGCTCGAGCGTACTTTCTTACCGCCCGAGCGCCGACCCAATTTCAGGAAAAAATGACACGTTTTGTTTTCATGCAAAGTGGAGATATATATATATGTTTCTCCTTCAGAATTCAGTAAGAACGAAGGAAGGGAATCGAAAATCTTTCAGAAAATTCTTACGCATTTTTGGTTCAATCCGTCCGTCAGATTTTAAATCCGACTTCGGTACCGTGTTCCTATCGTTGTAGGCTACACGTGGACGTAAGTTTTACCATGTTTTGACATGTCTTGAAATTATATTGTTGAAGGAATCAGATATGATTCATATATGTTGTTTCTGGCAGGTTAGACATCGTATAATTGTAAACGGATTTAAGAACGGACACCGTATAGAATTATTATGATTTTTCAAGCATGTGTATTGTTGAGAGATGCAGATTATGGGGAAATTAGGAGTGTGTTCTTGATGTTTGTATGTTGTATCTAAATAAAGAACTCATACTGGTTTGTTTACATTAGATTTAATGTAAAAAGCGAAAAATTGACCCGCATTTTTATATTAACGATCCATTTAATCCCAAGAAAAAGAATTAGAGCCCGGGTCCCCACAACAGGTGGTATCAGAGCCGTAGGTTCTGTAGACGGAAATAGGATAGAATGAGCGGGGTAGATCGAGTCTTCTTCCTTGCTTGATGATGTGCTAGCATGATTATTGCTTTCCTATTACATGTTGTTTGTGTTTGATTTCTTTCAGCATGTGATTAACTGAATCAGAACTGATTCTAGATAAGAGGTAACTGACTAGAGGATGGCTGAGACAGTTGTATATCTTGTATACTAATCAATTGGATTATTAGATATGCCTCGTGACCGCCCGAGCGCCAAGGAGCATGACGGAAATGCTGGGACAGAAAGTGCCGCGCTCGAGCGGTACTTTCTTACCGCCCGAGCGCCGACCCAATTTCAGGAAAAAATGACACGTTTTGTTTTCATGCAAAGTGGAGATATATATATATGTTTCTCCTTCAGAATTCAGTAAGAACGAAGGAAGGGAATCGAAAATCTTTCAGAAAATTCTTACGCATTTTTGGTTCAATCCGTCCGTCAGATTTTAAATCCGACTTCGGTACCGTGTTCCTATCGTTGTAGGCTACACGTGGACGTAAGTGTTACCATGTTTTGACATGTCTTGAAATTATATTGTTGAAGGAATCAGATATGATTCATATATGTTGTTTCTGGCAGGTTAGACATCGTATAATTGTAAACGGATTTAAGAACGGACACCGTATAGAATTATTATGATTTTTCAAGCATGTGTATTGTTGAGAGATGCAGATTATGGGGAAATTAGGAGTGTGTTCTTGATGTTTGTATGTTGTATCTAAATAAAGAACTCATACTGGTTTGTTTACATTAGATTTAATGTAAAAAGCGAAAAATTGACCCGCATTTTTATATTAACGATCCATTTAATCCCAAGAAAAAGAATTAGAGCCCGGGTCCCCACAACAGGTGGTATTAGAGCCGTAGGTTCTGTAGACGGAAATAGGATAGAATGAGCGGGGTAGATCGAGTCTTCTTCCTTGCTTGATGATGTGCTAGCATGATTATTGCTTTCCTATTACATGTTGTTTGTGTTTGATTTCTTTCAGCATGTGATTAACTGAATCAGAACTGATTCTAGATCAGAGGTAACTGACTAGAGGATGGCTGAGACAGTTGTATATCTTGTATACTAATCAATTGGATTATTAGATATGCCTCCTAGAAGAGCAGCAGTACCTCTACGACCAGTAGCGCCAGAACAGGGGAGCACATCCGGAGATCCTATGAATGTTACGGCGACCCCTATGGAGACGTTGCTGAAGCGATTCCAATCCTTTCGACCTCCCACCTTAAAAGGTACCGAGAATGCCATCGAGTGCGAAAGCTGGCTTGAGGATATCGAGATGCTATTCGACTCTTTGGAATACAGTGATGAGAAGAGGATAAAGCTAATTGGCCATCAATTGCAAGATATAGCAAAGAATTGGTGGTTGAACATTAGGAGAGCTTTAGAGCAGCGGGGTACCGAGATTACTTGGAAGGTATTCAAGACCGAGTTTTATCAGCGATTCTTCCCTGTATCCTACCGTAAAGATAAAGGCGCTGAATTCGCAAATCTGAGGCAAGGGCAATTGAACATTGAAGAGTACGTTTCTAAATTTTCCTCTCTGCTTCGTTTTGCACCCCATGTTTCAGGAAATGACGAGGCCATGGCGGATCAGTTTATAAATGGCCTGAATCCAGATATCTTTACGTTGGTCAATACTGGGAGACCCGATAATTTCTCGGATGCATTGAATCGTGCCAAAGGAGCTGAAGCAGGATTGCTTAGGCAACGGAGTGCTCCGTATGTTGCACCGAGTCCGAGACCGCCACTACCTCCATCCCAAGTTCCTCCTCCTCGATTCGAAAGCGGTGGTAGTAGTAGTGGACGCAAAGAACAGCTGAAGGCGAAGGGGAAACAGTTTAAGCGACCTGGGAGCAGTTCGTCCAGCTCCAGCGGATCAAGACAGACTGGTTTTGATCAAAGTTCAAGGACTTCAGGTGTCTACTGTAATTCTTGTGGAGGTAGGCATGCGACTGAACAGTGCCAAGGAGTTACAGGCCGATGTAATATTTGTAGGCAACCGGGACATTTTGCCAAAGTCTGTCCACAGAGAGGCGTACAGCAAGGCCAGAGTGGAAGAGCATCCGGTTCCGTACCTCAGTTTGAGCGGCAGGCATCATCGGTTCACTCTTTTCAGCCTCCACCAGCATCGACTCCACCCAGAGGCCGAGGTAGTCAGACGGTGACTCAACCTCCAAGGCAACAGGCCCAAGTGTTTTCATTAACCGAAGAGCAAGCACAAGATGCACCAGATGATGTGATAGCAGGTAACTGCTCTCTTTATGGTTATCCTGCTTATATCTTGATAGATACAGGTGCATCGCGTACATTCATTTCAGAACGATTTGCATTGATGCATTCATTGCCTGTTGAGTCTTTGCTAGATGTTGTGTCTATTAATTCTCCGTTGGGAAGTGGATTGATATCTGTAACTACGGTTAAACATTGCATTCTACAGTTTGAGGGGCATGAGATTGACCTAGATTGTATAGTGTTGGGTCTAGCTGATTTTGATTGTATAGTTGGTATTGACATGCTAACGAAGTACAGAGCCACTGTAGATTGTTTCCATAAGATTGTCAGATTCAGACCCGAGATGACAGACGAGTGGAAATTCTACGGGAAGGGTTCCAGATCTCGGATTCCCTTGATTTCGGCTCTTACTATGAACAGATTGTTACAGAAAGGAGCAGATGGTTTCTTTATTTATGCTGTAGACATGCAGAAGTCGAGCCCGACATTGGCAGATATACCAGTAGTGCGGGAATTTCCAGATATTTTTCCAGATGAAATCCCAGGATTACCTCCGGTTCGTGAGGTAGATTTCAGTATTGATCTTACACCAGGTACCGTTCCTATTTCGAGAGCTCCGTATAGGATGGCACCTATTGAACTAAAAGAATTGAAAGCACAATTAGAAGATCTTCTAGCCAAGGGATATATCAGACCTAGTGTATCTCCTTGGGGCGCTCCGGTGCTGTTTGTGCAGAAGAAAGACGGTTCGATGCGATTGTGTATAGACTACCGGCAGCTGAACAAGGCAACGATCAAGAATAAATATCCTTTGCCTAGAATTGATGATCTATTCGATCAGTTGCAGGGATCTTCGGTCTATTCGAAGATTGATTTACGTTCGGGGTATCATCAGCTCAGAGTTCGAGATGTAGATATACCGAAGACAGCATTTCGAACCAGGTATGGACATTACGAATTTATTGTCATGCCTTTTGGTTTAACCAATGCTCCTGCGGTATTTATGGGCTTGATGAACCAAGTGTTTCAGAAATATCTGGATGAATTTGTCAGTGTTTTCATCGATGATATTTTGGTGTATTCGAAGAATAGAAATGAGCATGCAGAGCATCTCAGAATTGTTTTGCAGACGTTGAGAAACGAGCGACTGTATGCAAAATTGTCAAAGTGTGAGTTTTGGTTGAATCGAGTTGTCTTTTTGGGACACATTATATCTGGAGATGGTATTTCTGTAGATCCGAGTAAAGTTGAAGCTGTGATCAGTTGGTCGAGGCCGACTTCTGTACCAGAAATACGCAGTTTCATGGGCCTAGCCGGATACTATAGAAGATTTATCAAGGATTTCTCCAGTATTGCAAAGCCAATAACTCAATTGACGCAAAAGAATGCACCATTTGTTTGGTCAGAGGATTGCGAGTCTAGCTTCCTAGAACTGAAGAAAAGGCTGACTAGTGCTCCAGTACTGACGATACCTTCAGGTACGGGTGATTTCGTTGTATATTGTGATGCTTCTCATAGAGGTTTGGGATGTGTTCTTATGCAGCGAGGCCATGTGATCGCATACGCCTCGAGACAATTGAAGCCACATGAGGTACGATACCCCATTCATGATCTGGAATTGGCGGCTATCGTATTTGCATTAAAGATTTGGCGTCATTATCTCTACGGCGAGAAATTTGAAATCTTTTCCGATCACAAGAGCCTAAAGTATCTATTCTCTCAATCAGAACTGAACATGAGGCAGCGTAGATGGCTTGATCTTTTGAAAGACTTTGACTGTGAAATTAAGTATTATCCAGGGAAGTCAAATGCAGCAGCAGATGCCTTGAGTCGTAAGGTATGTTCTTTGTCCTTATCGACGATAGGTGTTAACAAGTTAGTTGAAAATTGCTGTACATCTGGATTAGAATTTGATACAGATAGTAAGCCACTACGACTTTTTACGATCCAAGTTGAGCCCAATTTGATTATAAGGATCAAGAAAGCACAAAGAACTGATCAGAATGTGCAGAAATCAATCCAAATGGTCAGATCAGGGCATGTATCAGAATATCAGGTACGAGATCATGTGTTGTACGTGAATAACCGTCTAGTTGTGCCAGATGTTGCAAATTTGAGACATCAGATTCTGACAGAGGCACATTGTAGTCGGTTCAGCATTCATCCTGGTGGCAGGAAGATGTACAATGACTTGAAGACACAGTTCTGGTGGAAGCAAATGAAGTCAGACATTGCCGAATTTGTGTCTAAGTGTTTGAACTGCCAACAGGTGAAAGCTGAAAGGAAGAAGCCTGGTGGATTGCTTCAGAGTTCATCTATTCCAGAATGGAAATGGGACCACATTTCCATGGATTTTGTGACGAAGTTACCTCGATCATCGAAAGGCTGTGACGCGATTTGGGTCATTATTGACAGATTGACCAAATCTGCTTGTTTCATTCCGTACAGAATGACGTATAGACAGGATTAGATGGCGGAGATTTATATTCGTGAGGTAGTCAGATTGCATGGAGTGCCGAAGTCTATCGTATCCGATCGTGATCCACGATTCACTTCACACTTTTGGCACAGTTTACAGCAGGCCTTAGGTACGACATTACACCTGAGTACTGCTTACCATCCTCAGACAGACGGACAGTCAGAACGGACTATCCAAACATTAGAGGATATGTTGAGAGCCGTCGTGCTAGATTTTGGCATTGGTTGGCAAGATTCTCTACCTCTTTGTGAATTCTCTTACAATAATAGCTATCAGACGAGTATAGAGATGGCACCGTTTGAAGCTTTGTATGGCAAGAAGTGCAGATCTCCGCTATATTGGGATGACGTTTCAGAGGTACCAGAACTTGGGCCAGATATGATTCGTGACATGACAGAGAAGGTGAAACTCATTCAGAAGAGGATGAAGACCGCACAAGATCGACAAGCAAAATACGCCAATATCCGACGTAGACCATTAGTATTTGAGGCAGGAGATAGAGTATTCTTAAATATTTCTCCATTCAGAGGCGTTGTTCGATTTGGCAAACGCGGGAAACTATCTCCTCGATACATTGGTCCTTACGAGATTCTTGAGAAGATTGGCGATCGAGCGTATCGACTTGCACTTCCTCCTTCTCTATCTGGAATACATGACGTGTTTCATGTGTCAATGTTGCGTAAATATATGCCAGATATTTCTCATGTCATTCAACCTGAAGAAGCTGAACTTGATCAGACATTAAGCTATGTGGAACAACCGATACAGATTCTTGATCGGAAAGAAAAGAAGCTCAGAACGAAGACTATTCCACTTGTGAAAGTTCAGTGGAGTCGTCATGGTATCGAGGAAGCGACTTGGGAAACAGAAGCAGACATGAGGCAGAAATATCCCGAGTTATTTATATGATGTAAGTAAATTTTCAGTTTTGATTATATTACTTGTCATATATGTTTAGTAACTGCCTGTGATTTCGAGGACGAAATCATTTCTTAGAGGGGAAGAAATGTAAGGCCTGAGAATTAATAATCTTTATTGACGCGATAATTGAGGATATGAGAATACATGTCATGTCATGAGGAGCACGACGAAATGCCAAGATTTTGACTCTGTTAATCCGGAATTATGAAATTTTAGTTGATGTAACTATAGTAGGACCATATTGAGACGAGAAAGGGCAAAACTTTTGCATTTCACAAGTTTCGGGCAGAACTAGTGGCGCCCGAGCGGTAGAAAGTGACCGCCCGAGCGCCAATGCTCAATATGAAGATGTTCGGGCAGAAGGTGTGGCGCCCGGGCGGTAATTTATGACCGCCCGAGCGCCAGAAACTCGCATGACGGGCAGAACCTTCCGCGCCCGGGCGGTAGATTGTGACCGCCCGAGCGCCAAGGAGCATTACGGAAATGCTGGGACAGAAAGTGCCGCGCTCGAGCGGTACTTTCTTACCGCCCGAGCGCCGACCCAATTTCAGGAAAAAATGACACGTTTTGTTTTCATGCAAAGTGGAGATATATATATATGTTTCTCCTTCAGAATTCAGTAAGAACGAAGGAAGGGAATCGAAAATCTTTCAGAAAATTCTTACGCATTTTTGGTTCAATCCGTCCGTCAGATTTTAAATCCGACTTCGGTACCGTGTTCCTATCGTTGTAGGCTACACGTGGACGTAAGTTTTACCATGTTTTGACATGTCTTGAAATTATATTGTTGAAGGAATCAGATATGATTCATATATGTTGTTTCTGGCAGGTTAGACATCGTATAATTGTAAACGGATTTAAGAACGGACACCGTATAGAATTATTATGATTTTTCAAGCATGTGTATTGTTGAGAGATGCAGATTATGGGGAAATTAGGAGTGTGTTCTTGATGTTTGTATGTTGTATCTAAATAAAGAACTCATACTGGTTTGTTTACATTAGATTTAATGTAAAAAGCGAAAAATTGACCCGCATTTTTATATTAACGATCCATTTAATCCCAAGAAAAAGAATTAGAGCCCGGGTCCCCACAAACTCCATTAGGAATGACGTCCAACTCTTAGACGAAATTCCTTATCCAAACGGCCTCTCTTGCTGCATCTGATGCAGCAATGTATTCGGCCTCTGTGCTGGAATCCGAAGTATTGTCTTGCTTGATACTTTTCCAAGAGACAGCAGCAACATTGAGTATGAATACAAACGCAGAGGTTGATTTCGAGTCATCGATATCGCTTTGGAAGCTAGAGTCGGTATAGCATTCCAATTTCAGTTCTCCACCCCATAGACCAAGAACAATTTATTGGTCCTTCTCAACTACTTGAGCTTGTCTTTCACGGCTTTCCAGTGTGGAAGACAAGGGTTCGATTGATATCTACTCACTATACTTAGTGCGAATGCCACGTCAGGACGTGTAGATATCATCTCATACATGATGCTACCAATCGCAGATGCATAAGGAATGCTTGTCATCGCCGCTATCTCTGCATCAGTCTTGGGAGACATAGACTTGGATAGGGACACGCCATGACACATTGGTAGATGTCCTCTCCTGGACTCATCCATCGAGAACCGCTTCACGATGGTATCAATGTATGTGGACTGGGTGAAACCAAGCAATCTTCTTGATCTATCTCTATAGATCTGTATTCCCAATACAAAAGATGCTTCACCCAAGTACTATATCGAGAACTCACTTGCTAACCATATTTTAGTTGATTGCAACATTCCTACATCATTCCCAATGATTAGAATGTCATCAACATAAAACACCAGGAACGTCACTACACTCCCACTGACCTTCTTATACAGACAGGGTTCCTCATGATTCTTAGCAAAACCAAACTCTTTGATTCTTCTGTCGAATCTTAGGTTCCAACTCCTAGATGCCTGCTTTAGACCATAAATAGATCTTTGAAGTTTTTATACCATATGCTCACTTCCGATAGATGTAAACCCTCCAGGTTTGAGACATGTAAATCTCTTCCTTAATATCACCATTAAGAAAGGTTGTCTTGACATCCATCTGCCATATCTCATAGTCATACCATGTAGCTATGGCTAGCAAAATCCTTATGGACTTGAACATTGCAACTGGTGAAAAGGTTTCCTCAAAGTCAACTCCTTGTCTTTGAGTATATACTTTTGCCACCAATCGCGCCTTGAAGGTCAATACCTTCCCATCCGCCCCAAGTTTCCTCTTGTAAATCCATTTACACCCTATGGGAACAATTCCCTCAGGTGGATCCACGAGATTCCACACTTGGTTCGAATGCATGGAATTCATCTCAGATTCCATTGCTTCAAGCCATTTTGGATGAATCGGCATCAGATAATGCTTCCTTGAAGGTCCTTGGATCACATCCATGGATAAGCTCATCATGGCCATCTTCAAGAAGCAGACCATATCTCATAGGTGGTCTCGAGACTCTCTCGGATCTTCTAGGAGCTTGTATCTTCTCACTTGGCTCTTCGGGTGTGGGTTCTATAATTGTGGGTGTCTCTCGAACCTCTTCGAGTTCTATAATCTCGCCTTTTCTAACTAATAGAAATTCCTTTTCCAAAAAGGTTGCATTCCAAGAAACAAACACCTTTGTTTCTTGGGATGATAGAAATGATATCCAACTGAATTCCGTGGATATCCCACAAAGTAGCATAAAATGGATCGACTATCCAATTTATCTCCCACTACCTGCTTCAAATAAGCAGGGCTCCCCATATTCTAAGATAAGAATATTTGGGAGACTTACACATCCATATCTCATATGGTGTCTGTCTTTGAATGGACATTTAATGGAATATCTTTCAATTTTAAGTTATAGAGATCGTTTTCAAGTTCACCAGTACCAATCAAACATTCATTCATGTAAATGTTGCAAACACCTTTGCAAAATAAACAAGAATATCCATTTTTATCAGCATAGAAATGGAAACAATGTTTTTCACAAAATTAGGTACAAACAAAACATCTCATAAAATTAACTTAAAACTATTGTTCAACAATAAGTATACATCTTCAACAGCCTTGGCAGCAACTCTTGCTCCATTGCCCATCCTCTAGAAGTTCACACCTTCCTTAAGCTTTCTACTTCTTCCCATCACCTGTAACTCATTACAGAGATGTGAGTCACAACCGGTATCTAATACCCAAGAAGTAGAGTTAATTGAAATGTTTACTTCAATTTAGAACATACCGTTTCCAGAACTCTTCTGGGCCAGATATTCCTCGCAATTTCGCTTCCAATGTCCAGGCTTCTTGCAGTGATGACATACATCATCAGTCTTGTCAGCCTTAACTGGTCTGGCTGCCTCAACGGGATTCGGAGATTGCCACAACAAGGGCACGTTCTTCTTGGGACGTTGGAAAGAACTCTTCTTTCCCTTCCCATGTGGATCAATCTTCGTACCAGATGAAGAACCCACATAAAGAACCAACTTCTCTTTCTTGATGGTTGATTCAAACTTAACAAGCATATTCACCAACTCCTCAAGGGTCGGCTCCATCTTGTTCATGTTGAATTTCACTACAAAAGGATCAAATGAGCTAGGCAATGATAACAGCAACACGTCGGTGGTCAACTCCGAAGGCAAGATCATATCCATGCCAACGAGCTTATCCACGAGCCCAATCAACTTCAGGCCATGCTCATGGACCGAGGCCCATCTCGCATGCGCATAGTGATCAGCTTCTTGACGGTAGCATGCCTAAGAGGCCGTGTTTGCTCACCAAAGAGCTCCTTGAGATGCAAAAGAATGTCAGCAGCACTCTTTGCATCCTCAAAACGCCTCTGCAGCTCATCATTCATAGAAGTCAGCATATAACACCTGGCTATCAAGTCATGGTCACACCATTCCTTGTAAGCTTGCAATTCCTCAGGAGTTCAGTCAGTCGGAGCCTCAACAGGGGGGGACTCAGTCTGTGTATATGCTACCCTTTCCGAATTCAAGACGATTTTCAGGTTTCTTAGCCAAGTGATGTAATTAGGTCCAGTTAATATGTGTTTGTCGAGTATTACGGATATCGGATTGCGAATCGAAGACATTGTCAATTTGTACTGAAAAGTAAAAACAGATAAATGTTGATGACTATTTTAAAATATTTAGTAAGATATGAAGTTTGGACTTTTACTTCATAAATATTTGCTCCAACTGTTTTGACATCTTTCACTATCCTCTAGTGAAAACGGGAAACTTCTTTCCTCAGTAGGTACGTAAGGTCCAATTAGCGAATTATAATCCCGAATAATATCAGCCAATCACAATTCCTAAAAAGTAGTTTCCAATTGCATCATAATGCAACCCTCTACGTAAACTTTAGTCTCACGTTTGATTAGGACCCAATAATATGACGTCGTTCATCTTCACGTGTCAAGCCTTACCCATCGATGTTGAACCTTAATGGACGGTCGCCATGAGTTCCCACAATAATATGAGCCGAAATCATGGGAGTTCCACGTAGTTCACATCACCATGTCAATGGATGTCACAGCTTTCCGGCACCCAAATCTCCCCCAATAATATGAGCCGAGCCCCGAGTACGGGTAGCGTTTATCATGCACCAATTGTCGATGGAAGACATGGAAATTATAAACAAATTTATAATTCCCCTTTTCGGGCTTGATAATAATTTTGAATCTTATTCAAAATGAGGGTTTTTAATTTTAAAAGGTCTCATCATTAATTTTTATTTTAAAAGCTCGCCATGTTTGGTCGTATGTTTGCCGGATTCATGCAACTTTGTTATTATCATAATAATAACGCACATACTCATTATTTATAACATATCATGCATATATTATAAACAGTAAACAAACAAGGATGATCAATCGCCCAAATACTAACGGACCGTGTGAGCTAAACACGGGCCTAGTCCAATCATAGGGAAATGCATGGGATGCAAATGCAACTATTACATTAGCTTCCAATATTTACATGTCTTCGATCTTCATATTCATCATGGCCACCATCTTCCAATCTTGATCATCCACTATACTAATATTTACAAATAAATATCCATGACAAATAGGGATACATCTCATGGGGTGGGAACGGGATATAAACCAAGCCCACTTTATAAATTGATAATTATTACAATCATTCAACAAAAAATATCCTAGCATACACCTAGCAAATTGTGCTTGGGCTTTTGATCATCCTTCATGCATAATATCACATATCATACACCATCAATTAATTATCACAATAATTAATTGATCCAATATTATATATCTTGATCCAATCACTAAACGCCACGATTATAAACTAAATTAACAAAGTATACAAACACCTTTGTCTACTTTCAAATTAATTTATTTATAACCGAATTTCTTGTAAATCACCATTTACTATAAATATTTAAAGTCCAACTTAAAATATTTATTTCATGAGAAAATATTTGCAACTTTTGTAATTTTAAACTTAAGGCCCCAAAAATTCATTTTTCACCAAAGACGTTTTGGCCCATTTACAATTCACAAATATGTTAGCCATCCAATGGCCCAACAACTCAAGGCCCATGACACTTTGATATTTCAAAACACCTTTTGAAAACCCTAGTCGTCATTGCCGTCGTCGGAGCTCCGTCGCCGGATTCCGGCAGCAAAAATTTTTTTTTTTATTAAAGTGTAGGGGCTGTTCGGGCAGCCCCTCGGGCTGCCCGAGTTGCCCGAAATGGGCAGCAACTTTCTGCCCAAAACCTGCGCCAATCCGGCCTTGAATTCGTTGCAAAATTTTGTTCTCATGCGATTAGAAATCAATCTCAACATAATATCTTGTAGTTGCTACACAAAATCGTAACCATAGCTCGGATACCACTTGAAAGGGGATCGGTTACGGTGACCGGAAGCGCGACGGAAGTTTAAAAAATCAAAATTTTCATCAAAAATTTCGGCCACCTCAAAGATATTGTGTAGCAAATACAATAAACACCAAATAATGTCATACATAGCGTGTTTGAGAGATATACCTATCAATCACAAGGATTGATGTATGGCTCCAACTAAGGTGTAAACACCTTAGCTCTTCAATGGTAGAAACTATCTACAAGCTCTCCTTGTTCTTGAATCTTTCCTTCAAATTAGGCCCACCACCAACTAGGTAGATCCTCTCATATTTTGCACTAGAAAAATATGAGGATTTTTCAAAGAGAAGAGTTTTCTTTCCTCAACACTTGAAGATGAAAAATGAGAGAAAAATTTGGAGAGAAAAATATGAAAGAATTTCGGCCATTGTAGTGCTTGAATGGGGGAAGGGAGACTTGTCATGGACATGCAAAAAGTAGAGACAAAAGTAGCATGCCATGCCTTGATATTTGAAAAAGTTGTCTCCAACCCTTCACCTCCCATGCATGCATATATTATATGGTTTTTAACAAATTAAAAACCATGGACTAAATTTAATTATCTCAAAAATATTTGAGACAAATTAAACATTACTTGAATTTACTCAAGTCCACTAGTTAAATAATTTATTTAAATTGAGCTCTACAAGACTCAATATAATTTAATTAATTCAACACTTGAATTAATTTAATTATTTGGACTCTACTAGGTCCACTAGTGTTTAATTAATTCAACACTTGAATTAATTTAATTTAGTCCATAATAATGTTTATGAAAATCACAATTTTCAAATACATTATTCACTTGGCCAACTTTTAATTTAGGAACACTTCCATAAATTAAAATTTACATTTCTCTTATAGAAGTCATACTTCTATTTTTCTTTACGCTTATAAACTCATTTATAAGTCGTTCAACACATTGAACTATTTTCTCCTTTATAGAAGTCATACTTCTAATTTTCCTTACGCTTATAAACTCCTTTATAAGCCGTTCAACACATTGAACTATTTTTACTTCTCAACGGGATCTAGAAAGCTAGTACTTGTGTGGCCGACAATGGTTCACTGATACAACTAGCTGTGGGTTCACATCTCCATGTGATTCGGACTAAACATGTCCTTATATGAGCAAACCCCAATTGCTCCATTCTTACTTATAAACTCCTTGATAACAAGAACGTCAGAACTCAAGTCTGATAGTACCCCACCAATCATGTTAAACACCTAGCAGCATCGCTTACATGATTCCCTAGGTATCAAATGATAGTGCCTGCAAGAACCATTCAATTATGGTTAGCGTACAGTACGGTCCCTTCAACTCATATATCCCGACCGATTCGACAATCATTGGTTTATCGAGAGTTGTCAATGAATCGATACTATGTGTAATGTCGTAGTTGCATCGATGGTGTAATCTATAAAACCCCTTTCATAATTACCACCATACTCTGATCAGAGCTTTCAACCTACATACACATGAGAACACATAGGATATCCATACCCGAAGGTAAGCGGTGAATCCCCGACTACAATGCATTGACTCCTATATGTTTCGACAGAACACCCAACCTTGCCACCTGATGACCCCATGAGAGTCGGTAAACAAGTCAAAGTGTAATTCTAGCACATAGAGTCTCAATGTTGTCCTGGGTCATATAGACTAATGGTGTACAACCATAAACTAGGACGTTTCCACTCGATAAATGAGAACCACTTGGAAAGTCCTTTTATGGAAGGTTGTTCAGTGCACTCTACCAGGAGCACCTGTCTGCATGCTCGGACATCACAATGTCCCCTACCAATGAAACATGGTACTCACATCGCAGATACTAGTCTCGAACTCTAGCGGCCTATATCCTTCTTAGCGGCGGCTGAATCGACTAGGAACTGTTTAGAATATACAGTATTCCAAATATGAGTTTCATGATACTCATCATATGAGCATCTCATATTCTTTCTACTATATGTATATTCAAGGGCTTTATCAATGCAACTAGCATGGGTATACAGATAAAGATTTGCCGATATAATAATTTCAAATATTATTAAAATAAAGATTGCTTATACATAGAGTTTCATTGTGAACACTCGGCCAACACTTGGCTCGACGGGCACCTACTCTAACAGTTTTGGTTTAAACAAAATGTAGGGACATCATGCCCAAAATTTTATAAACCATCAATGTGACGCCTCTTGTTTGATTTTCTTCATAATATAGTTATATCATTCAAATCCTATTTTTATTATGGTAATCATGCTAAGTATAGCCACGGTCGCCATGAGTTCCCCAAATAATATGAGCGGAAATCATGGGAGTTCCACGTAGTTCACATCACCATGTCAATGGATGTCACAGCTTTCTGGCACCCAGAGCTCCCCCAATAATATGAGCCGAGCCCCAAGTACGGGTAGCGTTCATCATGCACCCATTGTCGATGGAAGACAAGGAAATTATAAACAAATTTATAATTCCCCATTTCGGACTTGATATTAATTTTGAATCTTATTCAAAATGAGGGTTTTTAATTTTGAAATGTCTCAACATTAATTTTATTTAAAAGCTCGCCATGTTTGATCGTATGTTTGCCGGATTCATGCAACTTTGTTATTATCATAATAATAACGCACGTACTCATTATTTATAACATATCATGCATATATTATAAACAGTAAACAAAACAAGGATGATCAAAATACTAATGGACCGTGTGAGCTAAACACGGGCCTAGGTCCAATCCTAGGGAAATGCACGGGATGCAAATGCAACTATTACATAAGCTTCCAGTATTTACATGTCTTCGATCTTCATAATCATCTAGGCCACCATCTTCCAATCTTGATCATCAACTATACTATATTTACAAATAAATATCCATGGAAAATAGAGATACATCTCATGGGGGTGGGAACGGGCCATAAACAAAGCCCACTTTATAAGTTGGTAATTATTACAATCATTCAACACAAAATATCCTAGCATACACCTAGCAAATTGAGCTTGGGCTTTTGATCATCCTTCATGCATAATATCACATATCATACACCATCAATTAATTATCACAATAATTAATTGATCCAATATTATATATCTTGATCCAATCACTAACCGCCACGACTATAAACTAAATTAACAAAGTATACAAACACCTTTGTCTACTTTCCAATTAATTTATTTATAACCGAATTTCTTATAAATCACAATTTACTATAAATAATTAAAGTCCAACTTAAATTATTTATTTTATGAGAAAAATTTGCAACTTTTGTAATTTTAAACTTAAGGGCCCAAAAACTCATTTTTCACCAAAAACATTTTGGCCCATTTAAAATTCACAAATATGTTAGCCATCCAATGGCCCAACAACTCAAGGCTCATGACACTTTGATATTTAAAAACAACTTTTGAAAACCCTAGTCTTCATCGCCGTCGCCGGATTCCGGCAACAAATAATAATAATAATAAAAAACACCCCCTACTTTAAAATAATAATAAAAAAATTTTGTTGCCGGAATCCGGCGACGGAGCTCCGACGACGGCGATGACGACTAGGGTTTTCAAAACAATAATTTCAAATATTATTAAAATAAATATTGCTTATACATAGAGTTTTATTGTGAATACTCGGTCAACACTTGGCTCGACGGACACCTACTTTAACAAGGGATTCTATTTTTGTTGTTGTGGATAGATCTCTAAGATGGCACATTTTATAGCTTGTCATAAAACCGATGATGCTTCAAACATTGCGGATTTGTTCTTTAGAGAAGTCGTTAGGTTGTATGGCATGCCTAGGACTATTGTTATGGTCGCAGTGTTAAATTCTTGAGTTAATTTTGTAAGACTTTATGGTCTAAACTTGGCACAAAATTGTTGTTTTCTACTACTTGTCATCCTCAAACGGATGGACAAACTGAAGTTGTTAATAGAACTTTGGGAACACTATTGCGTGCTATTCTTAAAAAGAACTTGGATTGACATTTCTATAGACTTTATTTTTGGGTTGCCTAGGACTAAGAAGGGGAGGGATTCTATTTTTGTTGTTGTGGAAAGATTCTCTAAGATGACACATTTTATGGCTAGTCATAAAACCGATGATGCTTCAAACATTGCGGATTTGTTCTTTAGAGAAGTCGATAGGTTGCATGGCATGCCTAGAACTATTGTTTCTGGTCGCGATGTCAAATTCTTGAGTTACTTTTGGTAGACTTTATGGGCTAAACTTGGCACAAAATTTTTGTTTTCTACTACTTGTCATCCTCAAACGGATGGACAAACTGAAGTTGTCAATAGAATTTTGGGAACACTTTTGCGTGTTATTCTTAAAAAGAACTTGGATTGACATTTCTATGGACTTTATTTTGGGGTTGCCTAGGACTAAGAAGGGGAGGGATTCTATTTTTGTTGTTGTGGATAGATTCTCTAAGATGTCACATTTTATAGCTTGTCATAAAACCGATGATGCTTCAAACAATGCGGATTTGTTCTTTAGAGAAGTTGTTAGGTTGCATGGCATGCCTAGGACTATTGATTCTGGTCGCAATGTTAAATTCTTGAGTTACTTTTGGAATACTTTATGGGCTAACACAAATGTTGTTTTCTACTACTTGTCATCCTCAAACGGATGGACAAACTGAAGTTGTCAATAGAACTTTTGGAACAATTTTGCGTGCTTTTTTTAAAAAGAACTTGGATTGACATTTATAGTGACTTTATTTTGGGGTTGCCTAGGACTAAGAAGGGGAGGGATTCTATTTTTGTTGTTGTGGATAGATTCTCTAAGATGGCACATTTTATAGCTTGTCATAAAACCGATGATCCTTCAAACATTGCGGATTTGTTCTTTAGAGAAGTCGTTAGGTTGCATGGCATGCCTAGGACTATTGTTTCTGGTCGCGATGTTAAATTCTTGAGTTACTTTTCGAATACTTTATGGGCTAAACTTGGCACAAAATTGTTGTTTTCTACTACTTGTCATACTTAAACGGATGGACAAACTAAAGTTGTCAATAGAACTTTGGGAACACTTTTGTAGTGCCCAAAAATTCAGTACACGTATAACCTATGCATTTATTTAATTATTAGATCAATTATTTACTTTTAAATGAGTTTTGGTCATGCATAATTTATTTAAATGCATTATTTTAAATTATTTACGTTTATGGGATGCACGTTAAAATGTCTTTCGAGTTTCATGTTTCAGGCGATTATTCGAGGCGGGATTGAGGAAAAGACCCGGGGACGATTTTTGGCAATTTAAAAGAAGGTATTTTATTTTAAGTTGAGTGTGGGGGTATTTTAAATAATTTAGTTAGTTTTAGCATTTTTGAGCCTAAATATTTAATTAGTAATTTTAAGACCTTTAAACTTTCAAAGTCTAGTTTGGTGTGTTATATTTTAATTAAAGAGTTTTATTTAAAAGTTAAGTGTGAGTTAATGTTTTGATTAGTAGACTACTATTTTAATTAAACAAAAGTTAGTCTCCTAATTTATTTAATACACACGCACACACACAAACCCACTTTTACACACACCTGTAACACGCCTAAACACACACACACTCTAGCATTCAAGTTTTATTATTATTTTTGAGAGAGAAGTTAGGGTTCTTGAGAGCATAGGCAGCCGCCCCCTTCCCCCATCATTTCCAGCAATTTCGTTGCATTTTATTCAAGAAAAACGGTGCCACGTTCGTCCCGGATCAAGCCTCTCTCCATCTCCGCTTCGGTGTCGTCTTTCGGTAACGTTATCGTCATAAAGGCACGTATAATCTGTTCTTGCTGTGTCGATCAAGTCATATGTTGTATTGCGTTGTTTTTATGCGTAAAAGTTATGTATGATGCTAGTAGTTTGAGCGGATCATGAATCGGATCAATTTCGAAGGAAAATTTTTAGATCTAAAACCCGTTTTTACTGTTCATGTCAAAACTGCGATTTTTCTGTTCATATTTTGGGAAAACTTTCAACGGCAAAAACGTAGAACTTTTCGATAGCTTCGATTTGATATATGGTTCGAAATTTTTGGACAAATATTGAGTGAGTTATGGTGTTTTTCGTGGGACTGCTCAAACTGCGTTTCAGAAAAGTTATGATATTGATAATTCTTGAAGTTTCAGTGTTGCAGGCTTCGTTGGAAACCGACGGGCGATTGTTGCTGCGTATAAGCATGTTAGTATTGAGGTTTGGTGTATTTTTAAGGTTTTGATGTACGTTGTTAGGCGTTTTAATTAGTTAAAGTTGTAGGAAAGTGATTGATGCTAATTGCATAATTGGTGTTGCATTGTGTAGTATAGTGCACGTTGTGTTTGAGGTGTTTGGATAAGTTTTGATGCAATATTATGGAGTCCTAAGAAGGGTCATAAGGTGTTAAACTTTGTGCCATTGAGTTGCAATTGGGAGGATAGGCACGTGCATAAGTTTTCTCGCAGGTATCAACATACAGTAGGCACACGGACCCTAACACGGACCTGGGCACGGGGTCCGTGCATTTGTTATTCCTTCAGTGTCAATTTTGCGAGACAGCACGGACCCTTACACGGATGAGGGCATGAGGTCCGTGCCTTTGGGTTCCACCTAGTGTATTTTTCCAGTGCCTACGCGGATGTCCACCCGGACCCTGACATGGGGTCCGTGCCCCTCCTCCCTTTCAATGTCTTTCTCCAGAGTCTACCCGGACTCCTACACGGACCTCAGCACGGGGTCCGTTTCTCCCCTTTTCTGCACGCACATTTTACAGTACCTACACGGACCCAGAGCCGGACCTGGGCACGGGGTCCGTGTCCTTCATATTTTGGGAAAAATATTATAACACGTTTGAGGTTTGGGGTTATGGTTTAGTGCAAGGATTATCCAGGGTCGTGTTATGGGAAACGTTAGAACGTCCTAAGTATTGATTTGGACTTGAGAGTAAGTATGATTCCTACGTTTAAGTTATGCAAATTCATGTTAGTTGGTGCAGCAACGGCCCCGATCGAGGTCCAACGAATCCCTCAACGCCAAGTAAGTATGTTGACGTGCAAAGAAAATATGTCAAGTTTTTGAGGTATGCTAAATGTCTTGTGACCAAATTATGTTAGGATTGGAAAGCGTTAAATTATGAACGGGGACCAATCCGCCCGTTAAATTATGAACGGGTTAGATCATGGTTGGAAAGCGTTAAATTATGAACGGGGACCAACCAGCCCGTTAAATTATGAACGGGGATCTTATGTATGTGGCAGTTGATACGTCCCTGTCAGCCCAGTACTGTGGTGTGTCTGATCAGGCGTTTATTATGTTATGGGTCACTTGCTTTGAAACATGCCTCTACGCAAAATGATGAAGTTATGTATGTTTACGTATGCAGTATGTTTATGAAAGTTTATGTTGATGGCACGTCTAGTTTTGTATGTACGTATGTTCAAGCTTCAAATTATGTATGTCCTATTTTAAAGTGCATGTGATTTTTATTATGTAGTACTCGTTATTCCAGTTTATACGTGTTGAGTCTTTAGACTCACTAGACTTGATCGATGCAGGTGAGTACGATGAGCAGGAGACAGGAGGTGGCGACCAAGGGGCAGGCTTGGGCTGAGCGGCAGGCTAAACCCGAGGACCGCAAGTTTATGTTTATGCAAACTTTTAAAATACTCTGATGTTTTGATTTGAATGTGAGACGTTTTGAGACAGCGTTCTTTTAGCAAACTCTTATTTGGTGATGGATTATTTTAAAGATATTTTATGTATGTTGGGTGACGACCGTACGGATGTTTTATTTGATTAAAATTTTTAATTTTCCGCAAATTTTAAGTATGAAAAGTACGGTTCGTTACAGTTGGTATAAGAGCGGTGTTCTTATAAAGGGTTACGCCTACTGCCAGTCGCAAGAAGCTCTCGAAGTCACACCTCAAGTCCGTAAGTTTTAAAGTTTTGAGTTATGCTATGTACTATGCAATAGGTCATGATTTCAGCATGTTTATGTTTTAAAGTTCAAAATTTCGTGCACCTTATGATGTTGGCATTATATTCATGCATGTTGGGTTTACGTGTTGGGCAATTTATTGGAACAGTATGCCTCCTAGACGTGTGATCGACCGTGAAACAAGGGATGAGAACAGAGAGCACCGAGTAGAGGACAGGGAACATCGAGATGAGGAGAGGGCCAATCCTCCACCACCTCCACCACCAGATATGCAGGCACAGATGCTTGCTGGCATGACGCAATTCTTCGCACAATTTGCGAGGAACCAGACTGTTGCAGGCCCCGAGGAGAGGTCTAGACCAGAGGCAGTATATGAGAGGTTCCGGAGGATGAGCCCGAAGGAGTTTTCGGGTACTACTGACCCGATAGTGGCTGAGGGATGGATCAAGTCCATCGAGGTGATATTTGACTTCATGGAGCTGACGGACACTGACAGGGTCAGATGTGCTATATTCTTGCTGACAGGGGACGCTAGACTATGGTGGGAGAGCGCGTCAGTGGCAGTCAATCTGCAAGTGCTGCCTTGGAATGGATTCAAAGAAGTTTTCTACTCAAAGTACTTCACTGAGGAAGTACGCTCCCGCCTGACCAGGGAGTTTATGACACTGAGGCAAGGGGATAGCAGCGTGGCAGACTTTGTCAGAAAGTTTGAGAGGGGGTGTTACTTCGTACCCCTCATTTCGAATGATGCCCAGGCAAAGCTGAGGCATTTTATGGACGGTTTGCGGCCGATCTTGCGCCGGGATGTGAGGGTAGCTGGTCCTACTACATATGCAGTCGCCGTGTCTAGAGCTTTGGCGGCAGAACAGGACCAGCGAGATATAGAGGCGGATAGACAGGGCAAGAGGCCCTACCAGGCACCGCCGCAGCACCACCAGCAGCAGAATCAGAGGCCCCCAGTTTAAGAGGCTGTTTCAAGGGCCGCCAGCTAAGAAGCCTTTTCATGGACCACCAAGGGGCAAGGGTCCAGTACAGCAGCAAGGGGCGCCTCAGAAACCCGTTAACTTTCCGGTGTGCCCTAAGTGCAACCGTCAGCACCCGGGGCAGTGCTTATATGGATCGGGCAAGTGCTTCAAATGTGGAGCTAGCGACCACATGCTGAAAGAGTGCCCGCAATGGAAGCAGCCAACCCAGGGCAGGGTATTCGCCATGCACGCACAGGAGGCGGATCCAGACACCACCTTACTGACTGGTAAACTTTCCTACCTAAGCAGTATTATTTTTGTTTTGCATGTGGAATTTTCATTTGGGATTATTAGTGTGCTAGTGTTAGTTTGCATGACTTTGGATATTGAGTTCTGTTGTGTTTTAAGTTACTGTTTGCATGTTGGGGATATAAGTTGGTATTGTGCTAACGCATCTCAGGAAACATTTTTATTAAGAGACTATCCACAACTGCACTGGTAGACTCAGGAGCCACTCACTCTTTCATATCGGAGACGTTTGCTAATCATTTGGACCTCAAGTCCATAGGCCTAGACGTGAACTTTTCAGTGACAGTCCCGTCAGGGGAAGAGCTGTTGGCTACCAGTGTGATCAGAGATATCGATCTAGAACTGCATGGCCACCTGGTATATGCAGATTTAATCCTATTGCCGATGCCAGAATTCGACATTATCTTGGGCATGGACTGGCTGACTAAGAATAGAGTTTTGATAGATTTTCAGAAGAGGTCAGTTTTGGTTAGACCGTCGGGCATGGAGCAATTTCTTTTTGAGCCAGTCAGATGGAGAAGCTTTCCTCGCATGATTTCGTGCATGCAGTGTAATGTCCGGACTTTTGATTAATGTTTATGAAATACTAGAGATGTTATGAATAAGGTTTATAGAGATCAGAAGTGAAGAATAATGACGCACGACATGAAATGACACAAGAAAAGTTGAGTTTTGGAGATTGTGCAACACCGCACCCGCGGCCTAGAAGCCACCGCACCCGCGGTGCATGGCCAGTAGGTTTAGAAGATTTTGCGAACAGATACCGCACCCGCGGTGCATGCAGGGACCGCACCCGCGGTCATGATTTTTGAAAATAAAATGGGGCTGCCGAGAGCATAGCGCACCCGCGCTCCGGAACACGCCGCACCCGTGGTGCTGCATGCGAAGTGCCACCTTTGAATTTCGTCTTGACACATGGCACATATATATATATAGAAATCTGCTGAGTCTTCATTTTTCAGATCTCTATAGCAAGAACCGAGAGCTCCCAAGAAATCCTTCAAACTTCTTTCAAGTTGTGATTTAGATTGTGCAAGATTTAGAGATCCGATTTTTATTCCGAGCCCGGATTTATGATCCTTGCAACAAGAGCTAGCTAAGGATGTAAGTTTCTTTACATTTCAACATGACTTAGATTTTGGATGTTGGCAGAATTCAGATTTGAGTTAGAATATGTGTTCTTGATATCTTGAGCTTGGTATATTCGTTACCGGATCGAATTACGGATGTTGTATACTATTATTTCGAATTCCAGCATGTATTGGGTCGAGTATATGCAGATTTCAGTATGATATTATGTGTTGGTGATGAGAGTAGGAGGGAATTATGATTGTGTATTACTGTTTGAGTTGACCGGTATCGCGAAACTACGTTGTTACGCCGTCAAATTGTTTTGAAACCGATTTCAGCTTCGTATATTGAGTTGCTTGAGATATATATTGATAGAGTACATATCGATTATGCTATTTCAGATTTTATTGGCTATTGTGAACTCAAGCCTTCGACTACGACACAGACAGTGCGACAAGAAATGTATAATTCATGTGGTCACGGGATTGCACAACTCGATTCAGATTTGATACGAGTTTCCCTAAATCACATACTAGATTGTTATTACATTTGATTATGTAATGTTTTGTTTATTGATTTAGATTCGAGTCCTGAGATAGGAGATATTGGCAGACTTGCCAAAACTAGACGTTTCGGTATATCGACGCATAGGAGCAGATTTGCTATATGTGTAGACCCTCGATACAGAGTTGACCAAAGTCTAGGAATAAGACGTACCGTTGCCCTGAGTGGTTGGGTAGGTAACAGACCGTCTTATTCACACCGGGATCCCTAGATTAGAAATGAGTCGAGTCAAGATTTAAATGTGAATACAGATTTGTATTCTTCTACATGTTTAGATTTTATTCATGTTAATTGATATGTCCTATGCTTTTGTACATGATTATGACATTGCATGCATCCATGTTTTATACTGGGATATGTTCTCACCGGAGTTATCCGGCTGTTGTCGTGTCTGTATGTGTGCATGGCAACAGGTGGGGCAGGATCAGGGTCACGACGAGGAAGAGAGAGTTGATAGCGTGGAGATCTCGGGCGTGGAAGATTCCTAGTGTTTCCTACTGGACTTGTAGCACTTATGTTTGTAATTGTTATTGAACACTAGTGTATGTTTTGTACGCACAGACATGTATGTATATTATGTTGTTTATTTAATATCAAGACATGATATGCTTTAGTTATACATTTAAATTAATGTTAAAAGCAAAATTTTGACCCATATTTTCGAACAAAGATCCAATTAAATCCCAAAAGAATAGAGTTAGAGCCCGAGTCCCCACAACAGGTGGTATCAGAGCAGTAGGTTCTGTAGACTGAGATAGACTAGAATGAGCGGGGTAGATCGAGTCATCTTCCTTGCTTTTGAGATGCTAGCATGATTATTGCTTTCCTTATTATATGTTGTGTTGTATTATCTGAATTGATTTACAGCATTTCAAGCCTGAATCAGAACCGATTCTCGATCAGAGTCTATGATCAGAGGAGGGCTGAGACAGATGATATTGATTGTGTACTAATCAGTTTGGTAATCAGATTTATGCCGCCTAGACGTATACCACTGCCAGAGCAGGGTAGCACATCAGGTGCACAGATGGATGTCACTGCTACGCCGATGGAGACCTTATTGAAGAGATTTCAGTCTTTCCATCCGCCTACCCTGAAGGGCACAGAGAGTGCAGTAGAGTGCGAGAGCTGGCTTGATGATATCGAGATGTTGTTTGAGTCTTTGGCATATACTGATGAGCGACGTGTGAAACTGATAGGGCATCAGATGCAGGAGGTTGCCAAGAGCTGGTGGTTGACTACGAAGAGAGCCTTGGAGCACCGAGGCATTGATATCACATGGAAAGTCTTCAAGGATGAGTTCTATCAGCGCTTCTTCCCCGTCTCCTACCGAAAAGATAAAGGAGCTGAATTTGCGAATCTGAAGCAGGGAAAGTGGAATATCGAGGAGTATGTTGCTAAATTTTCTGCATTGCTACGATTTGCACCGCATGTGGCCGGGAACGACGAGGCAGTGGCCGATCAGTTCATCAACGGATTGAATCCGGATGTTTTTACTTTGGTGAACACAGGATGACCTAACACTTTTTCAGAAGCACTGAACCGAGCGAAGGGAGCAGAGGCTGGCTTGATCAGGCAGCGAGGGGCTTCCTACGGTGTTCAGGGGCAGAGACCGCCACAGCCTACTGCCGTACAGTTTCCACCACTTCCTCCTCGTTTTGACAGTGGATCTAGTGGTAGTGGTAAGAAGAATTTCTGAAGGTTAAAGGCAAACAGTTTAAGAAATCTGGGAGTAGTTCATCGAGTTCGAGTGGATCTCGACAGAGAGGTCAGGGGTCAGAGTATAGTGGCGCATACTGTGGTTCGTGCGGAGGGCGACATGCGACGGAGCAGTGTCAAGGAGTTCTGGGACGCTGCAACATCTGTAGGCAACAGGGACATTTCGCCAGAGTTTGTCCCCAGAGAGGTGCACCACGATTCCAGAGCACCGGATCATCAGCACCAGCGCCATAGATGGAGAGACATGCATCTTCTGTACACTCCTTCCAGCCACCCTCCACACAGACTCAGCAGAGACCAGGAGGTAGTCAGACGGTGAGTCAGCCTCCCCGACAGCAGGCACGTGTTTTTGCCCTGACAGAGGAGCAGGCGCAGGAGGCGCCAGATGACGTCATTGCAGGTAACTGTTTTCTTTGTGGTTATCCTGCATATGTGTTGATTGACACAGGGGCATCTCATACATTTATATCTGAACATTTTGCATTGAGACATTCATTGCCTGTTGAGTCGTTCCGACAGTAGTGTCTATAGCTTCTCCGTTGGGAAGTGGTTTGATATCTGTGACTACTGTTAGACACTGTATGCTTCAGTTTGAGGGGCATGAGATTGATCTTGATTGTGTAGTACTTGGTTTAGCTGATTTTGACTGTATAGTTGGTATAGACATGTTGACCAAGTACAGGGCCACTGTAGACTGTTTCCACAAGATTGTCAGATTCAGACCCGATATGACAGATGAGTGGAAATTCTACGGCAAGGGTTCCAGATCTCGGATTCCCTTAGTATCTGCTCTGACTATGAGTAGATTGCTTCAGAGAGGAGCAGAGGGCTTTCTCGTATATTCAGTAGATCTACTGAAGTCGAGCCCAGCATTGGCAGATTTGCCAGTGGTTTGCGAGTTTGCAGATGTTTTTCCTGATGAGATTCCAGGGTTGCCTCCAGTTCGAGAGGTTGATTTCAGCATTGATCTTGTGCCAGGCAGTGTTCCTATCTCGAGAGCTCCATATAGGATGGCATCGATAGAGCTGAAAGAGTTGAAAGCACAGTTGGAGGATCTTCTGTCCAAGGGATATATCAGATCCAGTGTATCACCTTGGGGTGCTCCGGTGCTTTTCGTTCGAAAGAAAGATGGTTCGATGCGATTGTGTATTGATTATAGACAGTTGAACAAGGCAACAGTGAAGAACAAGTATCCTTTGCCGCGCATCGACGACTTATTTGACCAGTTACAGGGATCTTCGGTATATTCGAAGATTGATTTGAGATCAGGGTATCATCAGCTCCGAGTTAGAGACGTTGATATTCCGAAGACTGCATTCCGAACCAGGTATGGACATTACGAGTTTGTTGTTATGCCTTTCGGTTTGACGAATGCACCAGCGGTGTTTTTGAGTTTGATGAACCGCATTTTTCAGAGATATTTAGATGATTTTGTGATTGTGTTTATTGACGACATTTTGGTGTATTCGAAGAGTTTGACTGAGCATGCAGAGCACCTGAGGATTGTATTGAAGACTTTGAGAAATGAGCGGTTGTATGCCAAACTGTCCAAGTGTGAATTCTGGCTGAGACAGGTTGTCTTCTTGGGGCACATTATATCGGGAGATGGTATTGCGGTAGATCCGAGTAAAGTTGAGGCTGTGATCAGTTGGCCGAGACCGACTTTTGTGCCTGAGATACGCAGTTTCATGGGTCTAGCCGGGTATTATCGTCGTTTTATTCGAGATTTCTCCAGTATAGCGAAGCCGATTACCCAGTTGACACAGAAGAACATGCCATTTGTGTGGTCGGAAGATTGTGAAGCCAGTTTTGTAGAGTTGAAGAAGAGGCTGACTAGTGCGCCTGTCTTGACGATTCCTTCAGGTACACGTGAGTTCGTTGTATACTGTGATGCATCTCACAGAGGGCTAGGATGTGTTCTTATGCAGCGAGGGCACGTTATAGCATACGCCTCGAGACAGCTGAAGCCACACGAGACTCGTTACCCGATTCATGATCTTGAATTGGCGGCGATTGTATTTGCACTTAAGATCTGGCGTCATTATCTGTATGGCGAGAAATTTGAGATCTATTCCGATCATAAGAGCCTGAAATATCTCTTTTCTCAGTCAGAGTTGAACATGAGGCAGCGACGATGGCTTGATCTGCTGAAAGATTTTGATTGCGAGATCAGGTACCATCCAGGAAAGTCGAATGCAGCAGCAGACGCCTTGAGTCGAAAGGTATGTGCTCTTTCCTTGTCGACTGTAGGTGTATCGAATTTAGTAGAAGATTGTTGCTTGTCTGGATTGACAATTGATACAGAGAATAGACCGCTGCGACTTGCTGCGATTCAGATTGAGCCAGATCTGATTTCGAGGATCAAAGAAGCACAGAGAACTGATCCGAGCGTGCAGAGATCGATTGATATGGTCAGAGCTGGTCATATATCAGAGTATCAGGTTAGAGATTCTGTTCTGTATGTGAATAACCGCTTAGTAGTGCCAGAGATTTCAGATTTGAGACGACAGATCATGTCAGAGGCACACTGTAGTCGGTTCAGCATTCATCCTGGTGGCAGAAAGATGTACAATGATTTGAAGACACAATTCTGGTGGAAACAGATGAAGACAGACATTGCAGAATTTGTGTCTAGTTGCCTGAATTGCCAGCAGGTGAAGGCAGAAAGAAAGAAGCCCGGAGGTTTACTTCAGAGTTTGTCTGTTCCTGAATGGAAATGGGACCACATTTCCATGGACTTCGTGATGAAGTTACCTCGATCTTCGCGGGGCTGTGACGCGATTTGGGTTGTGATAGACAGACTGACCAAATCAGCGTGCTTTATTCCGTACCGAATGACCTATCGACACGATCAGATGGCAGAATTGTATGTCAGAGAGGTCGTCAGATTACACGGTGTGCCGAAGTCGATCGTATCAGATCGTGATCCACGATTCACTTCTCACTTTTGGCACAGCCTACAGCAGGCTTTGGGTACGACTTTACACCTGAGAACTGCTTATCATCCTCAGACAGACGGACAGTCAGAGCGAACTATCCAGACTTTAGAGGACATGCTGAGAGCTGTAGTACTAGATTTTGGTACTAATTGGCAAGATTCATTGCCGTTGTGTGAGTTTTCATACAACAACAGTTATCAGACTAGCATTGAGATGGCACCGTTCGAAGCTTTATACGGAAAGAAATGCAGATCTCCGTTGTACTGGGATGATATATCTGAGGTGCCAGAGTTAGGGCCTGATATGATTCGTGAGATGACCGAGAAAGTGAAGATCATTCAGAAGCGAATGAAGACGGCACAGGATAGGCAAGCGAAGTACGCCAATGTCAGACGCAGACCGTTGGTATTTGAGCAGGGAGACAGAGTATTTTTGAAGATTTCACCTTTCAGAGGCGTGGTCAGATTTGGCAAGCGTGGAAAGTTGTCTCCTAGATACGTCGGTCCGTATGAAATCCTTGAGAAGATTGGCGATCGAGCTTACAGACTTGCTCTTCCTCCTTCATTGTTCGGTATACATGATGTTTTTCATGTATCGATGTTGCTCAAATATATGCCAGATGATTCTCATGTCATTCAGCCTGACGAAGCCGAGTTAGATCATACTCTGAGCTATGTGGAAAGACCGATACAGATTCTTGATCGGAAGGAGAAACGGCTTAGAACCAAGACCATTCCGCTTGTGAAGGTTCAATGGAGTCGTCATGGCATCGAGGAAGCGACTTGGGAGACAGAATCAGAGATGAGACAGAGGCATCCCGAGTTATTCATATGATGTGAGTTTTCTTTCAGTTTTGATTTCATTTCTTCCTTTACAGTTATTGATTAGTGCTTGAGAGTTCGAGGGCGAACTCATTGCTTAGAGGGGGAGAAATGTAATGTCCGGACTTTTGATTAATGTTTATGAAATACTAGAGATGTTATGAATAAGGTTTATAGAGATCAGAAGTGAAGAATAATGACGCACGACATGAAATGACACAAGAAAAGTTGAGTTTTGGAGATTGTGCAACACCGCACCTGCGGCCTAGAAGCCACCGCACCCGCGGTGCATGGCCAGTAGGTTTAGAAGATTTTGCGAACAGATACCGCACCCGCGGTGCATGCAGGGACCGCACCCGCGGTCATGATTTTTGAAAATAAAATGGGGCTGCCGAGAGCATAGCGCACCCGCGCTCCGGAACACGCCGCACCCGCGGTGCTGCATGCGAAGTGCCACATTTGAATTTCGTCTTGACACATGGCACATATATATATATAGAAATCTGCTGAGTCTTCATTTTTCAGATCTCTATAGCAAGAACCGAGAGCTCCCAAGAAATCCTTCAAACTTCTTTCAAGTTGTGATTTAGATTGTGCAAGATTTAGAGATCCGATTTTTATTCCGAGCCCGGATTTATGATCCTTGCAACAAGAGCTAGCTAAGGATGTAAGTTTCTTTACATTTCAACATGACTTAGATTTTGGATGTTGGCAGAATTCAGATTTGAGTTATAATATGTGTTCTTGATATCTTGAGCTTGGTATATTCGTTACCGGATCGAATTACGGATGTTGTATACTATTATTTCGAATTCCAGCATGTATTGGGTCGAGTATATGCAGATTTCAGTATGATATTATGTGTTGGTGATGAGAGTAGGAGAGAATTATGATTGTGTATTACTGTTTGAGTTGACCGGTATCGCGAAACTACGTTGTTACGCCGTCAAATTGTTTTGAAACCGATTTCAGCTTCGTATATTGAGTTGCTTGAGATATATATTGATAGAGTACATATCGATTATGCTATTTCAGATTTTATTGGCTATTGTGAACTCAAGCCTTCGACTACGACACAGACAGTGCGACAAGAAAGGTATAATTCATGTGGTCACGGGATTGCACAACTCGATTCAGATTTGATACGAGTTTCCCTAAATCACATACTAGATTGTTATTACATTTGATTATGTAATGTTTTGTTTATTGATTTAGATTCGAGTCCTGAGATAGGAGATATTGGCAGACTTGCCAAAACTAGACGTTTCGGTGTATCGACGCATAGGAGCAGATTTGCTATATGTGTAGACCCTCGATACAGAGTTGACCAAAGTCTAGGAATAAGACGTACCGTTGCCCCGAGTGGTTGGGTAGGTAACAGACCGTCTTATTCACACCGGGATCCCTAGATTAGAAATGAGTCGAGTCAAGATTTAAATGTGAATACAGATTTGTATTCTTCTACATGTTTAGATTTTATTCATGTTAATTGATATGTGCTATGCTTTTGTACATGATTATGACATTGCATGCATCCATGTTTTATACTGGGATATGTTCTCACCGAAGTTATCCGGCTGTTGTCGTGTCTGTATGTGTGCATGGCAACAGGTGGGGCAGGATCAGGGTCACGACGAGGAAGAGAGAGTTGATAGCGTGGAGATCTCGGTCATGGAAGATTCCTAGTGTTTCCTACTGGACTTGTAGCACTTATGTTTGTAATTGTTATTGAACACTAGTGTATGTTTTGTACGCACAGACATGTATGTATATTATGTTGTTTATTTAATATCAAGACATGATATGCTTTAGTTATACATTTAAATTAATGCTAAAAGCAAAATTTTGACCCACATTTTCGAACAAAGATCCAATTAAATCCCAAAAGAATAGAGTTAGAGCCCGAGTCCCCACATGCAGGCGAAGAGGTTGATCTCCAAGGGATGTCAGGCCTTCTTGGCTAGTATTATTTCAGCGCCTGACGTGCCCACTCCATCCTTATCAGAGGTGCCAGTAGTCAAAGAATTTCCAGACGTCTTTCCTGATGACGTCACCGGCCTTCCACCACAGAGAGAGGTGGAGTTTGCAATTGAGCTCGTGCCGGGCACAGCGCCAATCTCCAAGGCGCCATACAGATTAGCTCCAGCTGAGATGTTAGAGCTCAAACAGCAGATTCAGGAGCTCCTCGACAAAGGATTTATCCGCCCTAGTTTCTCACCGTGGGGCGCACCAGTGCTCTTTGTAAAGAAGAAGGATGGGAGCATGAGGCTGTGCATCGATTACCGTGAGCTGAACAAGGTAACGATCAAGAACAAATAACCTTTGCCTAGAATCGAAGACTTGTTCGACCAATTGCAGGGAGCCACCGTGTTCTCTAAGGTAGATCTTCGATCAGGGTACCATCAGCTGAAAGTGAAGGATGCAGATGTCCACAAGATAGCTTTCAGGACCAGATATGGGCATTACGAGTTCTTGGTGATGCCATTTGGATTGGCAAATGCTCCAGCGATTTTCATGGATCTCATGAACCGAGTATTTCTGCCGTTCCTCGATCAATTCGTCATAGTATTCATTGACGACATTCTTATATACTCGAAGAGCCATGAGGAGCACAACCAGCACTTGAGGACAGTATTACAGACATTGCAGAGTCGCAACTTATTTGCGAAATTCAGTAAGTGTGAATTTTGGTTAGAAAAGGTAGCATTTTTGGGGCATATAGTATCTAGCAGTGGAATCGAGGTGGATCCAGCGAAAGTAGCGGCTATCAAGGAATGGGTTGAGCCGAAGAATACATCTGAAATCCGCATCTTTTTGGGTTTAGCAGGCTACTACCGTAAGTTTATTAAGGGATTTTCATCCATAGCGGTGCCACTCACTTCACTCACCAAGAAGAATGCTAAATTCGTGTGGAGTGATGAATGTCAGAAGAGCTTTGATACTCTGAAGCAAGCTCTTATTTCAGCGCCAGTGCTAGCCATGCCGACAGGGCAAGGTGTGTTTGTGCTTTATACCGATGCATCTAAGCTCGGATTAGGCGCAGTGTTGATGCAGCAAGGTCGGGTCATAGCTTATGCATCCAGGCAGTTAAAGGTGCACGAGAAGAACTACCCGACGCACGACCTTGAATTAGCCGCCGTTGTCTTTGCATTGAAGATTTGGAGACATTACTTATACGGCGAGAAATGTCAGATCTTCACCGACCACAAGATTCTCAAATACTTCTTCACGCAGAAAGAGCTGAATATGAGACAAAGACGGTGGTTAGAACTTGTGAAAGATTACGACTGCGAAATTAGCTACCATCCGGGAAAGGCTAATGTTGTCGCAGATGCCTTGAGCAGGAAGGTGGCAGTTGTAGCTCAGTTGTCAGTGCAGAAACCCCTTCAATTTGAGATTCAGAAGTTTGGTCTAGATATTTATCGTGAGGGCAGAGCTCCTAGACTGTCTAATCTGACAGTCAAATCTGATTTGCTAGACCGAATCCGAGCGGATCAGTTTTCAGATGAGCAGTTACAGAAATGGAGACTGAAAGATGAGGCCAAGGGCAGTGTTCTTTATACAGTGTCAGATGGGATTGTGAGATACAGAGGTAGAATGTGGGTGCCTAGTGTTGGTTCGATCAGACAGGATATTTTGACAGAGGCGCACGCATCTCCGTATTCTATCCACCCGGGAGGTACCAAGATGTATAAGGACCTCCAGATTCTGTATTGGTGGCCAGGAATGAAGCGAGACATCCGTAGATTTGTATCAGAATGTCTCACTTGCCAGCAAGTAAAAGCTGAACATCAGAGGCCAGCAGGATTGGTTAAGCCACTTCCCATTCCCGAGTGGAAGTGGGAGAACGTTACTATGGATTTTGTGGTCGGGTTACCGAGATCAGTCAGAGGATCGAACTCCATTTGGGTTATAGTGGACCGACTCACTAAGTCAGCGCATTTTCTACCAGTGAAGACGACTTTCTCCATGACGCAGTATGCGGATCTTTATATCCGGGAGATCGTCCGGTTGCATGGTTTCCCAGTCTCTATTGTGTCCGACAGGGACCCGAGGTTTACATCGTCCTTCTGGAAGAGCTTACATGCAGCTATGGGGACGAAATTGCTTTTTAGTACAGCTTTTCACCCGCAGACAGATGGCCAGTCTGAGCGAGTGATTCAGATTTTAGAGGACTTGCTAAGAGCCTGCATGATTGATTTTCAGGGAGCTTGGGAGTCTAGACTACCTCTATTGGAGTTCACATACAACAACAGCTTCCAAGCATCTATTGGTATGGCCCCCTATGAGGCACTGTATGGGAGAAAGTGCAGATCACCAGTTCATTGGGATGAGGTTGGTGAGAGAACAGAGCTTGGGCCAGAAATAGTTCAACAGACTGCGGACGTGGTGGTCAAGATTCGTGAGAGAATGAAGACTGCCCAAAGCCGTCAGAAGAGTTATGCAGATAAGAGGAGGAGAGATCTCGAATTTTCAGTGGGTGATCACGTTTTCGTCAAGATAGCACCCATGAAGGGTGTGATGAGATTTGGAAAAAGAGGCAAGTTGAGTCCGAGGTTTATTGGACCGTTCGAGGTTTTGGACAGAGTTGGGACACTAGCTTATCGTGTAGCCCTTCCGCCGAATCTGGCCGGGGTGCACAATGTGTTCTATGTCTCGATGCTGAGAAAATATTTGGCTAATCCTTCTCATGTTCTGAGTTATGAGCCGTTACAGTTGACTCCAGACCTGTCTTATGAGGAGAAACCAGTCCAAATCCTAGACAGACAGGAGCGCAGACTTCGGAACAAGACGACTAAGTTGGTCAAGGTTCAGTGGCTGAATCAATCAGTGGAGGAAGCCACTTGGGAGCCAGAGGCCGACATGAGACTTCGCTACCCGGAGTTGTTCGGTAAGACTTAATTTCGAGGACGAAATTTTTATAAGTGGGGGAGGAACTGTAGTGCCCAAAAATTCAGTACACGTATAACCTATGCATTTATTTAATTATTAGATCAATTATTTACTTTTAAATGAGTTTTGGTCATGCATAATTTATTTAAATGCATTATTTTAAATTATTTACGTTTATGGGATGCACGTTAAAATGTCTTTCGAGTTTCATGTTTCAGGCGATTATTCGAGGCGGGATTGAGGAAAAGACCCGGGGATGATTTTTGGCAATTTAAAAGAAGGTATTTTATTTTAAGTTGAGTGTGGGGGTATTTTAAATAATTTAGTGAGTTTTAGCATTTTTGAGCCTAAATATTTAATTAGTAATTTTAAGACCTTTAAACTTTCAAAGTCTAGTTTGGTGTGTTATATTTTAATTAAAGAGTTTTATTTAAAAGTTAAGTGTGAGTTAATGTTTTGATTAGTAGACTACTATTTTAATTAAACAAAAGTTAGTCTCCTAATTTATTTAATACACACGCACACACACAAACCCACTTTTACACACACCTGTAACACGCCTAAACACACACACACTCTAGCATTCAAGTTTTATTATTATTTTTGAGAGAGAAGTTAGGGTTCTTGAGAGCATAGGCAGCCGCCCCCTTCCCCCATCATTTCCAGCAATTTCGTTTCATTTTATTCAAGAAAAACGGTGCCACGTTCGTCCCGGATCAAGCCTCTCTCCATCTCCGCTTCGGTGTCGTCTTTCGGTAACGTTATCGTCATAAAGGCACGTATAATCTGTTCTTGCTGTGTCGATCAAGTCATATGTTGTATTGCGTTGTTTTTATGCGTAAAATTTATGTATGATGCTAGTAGTTTGAGCGGATCATGAATCGGATCAATTTCGAAGGAATATTTTTAGATCTAAAACCCGTTTTTACTATTCATGTCAAAACTGCGATTTTTCTGTTCATATTTTGGGAACACTTTCAACGGAAAAAACGTAGAACTTTTCGATACCTTCGATTTGATATATGGTTCGAAATTTTTGGACAAATATTGAGTGAGTTATGGCGTTTTTCGTGGGACTGCTCAAACTGCGTTTCAGAAAAGTTATGATATTGATAATTCTTGAAGTTTCAATGTTGCAGGCTTCGTTGGAAACCGACGGGCGATCGTTGCTGCGTATAAGCATGTTAGTATTGAGGTTTGGTGTATTTTTAAGGTTTTGATGTACGTTGTTAGGCGTTTGAATTAGTTAAAGTTGTAGGAAAGTGATTGATGCTAATTGCATAATTGGTGTTGCATTGTGTAGTATAGTGCACGTTGTGTTTGAGGTGTTTGGATAAGTTTTGATGCAATATTATGGAGTCCTAAGAAGGGTCATAAGGTGTTAAACTTTGTGCCATTGAGTTGCAATTGGGAGGATAGGCACGTGCATAAGTTTTCTCGCAGGTATCAACATACAGTAGGCACACGGACCCTAACACGGACCCGGGCACGGGGTCCGTGCATTTGTTATTCCTTCAGTGTCAATTTTGCGAGACAGCACGGACCCTTACACGGATGAGGGCACGAGGTCCGTGCCTTTGGGTTCCACCTAGTGTATTTTTCCAGTGCCTACGCGGATGTCCACCCGGACCCTGACATGGGGTCCGTGCCCCTCCTCCCTTTCAATGTCTTTCTCCAGAGTCTACCCGGACCCCTACACGGACCTCAGCACGGGGTCCGTGTCTCCCCTTTTCTGCACGCACATTTTACAGTACCTACACGGACCCGGAGCCGGACCTGGGCACGGGGTCCGTGTCCTTCATATTTTGGGAAAAATATTATAACACGTTTGAGGTTTGGGGTTATGGTTTAGTGCAAGGATTATCCAGGGTCGTGTTATGGGAAACGTTAGAACGTCCTAAGTATTGATTTGGACTTGAGAGTAAGTATGATTCCTACGTTTAAGTTATGCAAATTCATGTTAGTTGGTGCAGCAACGGCCCCGATCGAGGTCCAACGAATCCCTCAACGCCAAGTAAGTATGTTGACGTGCAAAGAAAATATGTCAAGTTTTTGAGGTATGCTAAATGTCTTGTGACCAAATTATGTTAGGATTGGAAAGCGTTAAATTATGAACGGGGACCAATCCGCCCGTTAAATTATGAACGGGTTAGATCATGGTTGGAAAGCGTTAAATTATGAACGGGGACCAACCAGCCCGTTAAATTATGAACGGGGATCTTATGTATGTGGCAGTGGATACGTCCATGTCAGCCCAGTACTGTGGTGTGTCTGATCAGGCTTTTATTATGTTATGGGTCACTTGCTTTGAAACATGCTTCTACGTAAAATGATGAAGTTATGTATGTTTACGTATGCAGTATGTTTATGAAAGTTTATGTTGATGGCACGTCTAGTTTTGTATGTACGTATGTTCAAGCTTCAAATTATGTATGTCCTATTTTAAAGTGCATGTGATTTTTATTATGTAGTACTCGTTATTCCAGTTTATACGTGTTGAGTCTTTAGACTCACTAGACTTGATCGATGCAGGTGAGTACGATGAGCAGGAGACAGGAGGTGGCGACCAAGGGGCAGGCTTGGGCTGAGCGGCAGGCTAAACCCGAGGACCGCAAGTTTATGTTTATGCAAACTTTTAAAATACTCTGATGTTTTGATTTGAATGTGAGACGTTTTGAGACAGCGTTCTTTTAGCAAACTCTTATTTGGTGATGGATTATTTTAAAGATATTTTATGTATGTTGGGTGACGATCGTACGGATGTTTTATTTGATTAAAATTTTTAATTTTCCGCAAATTTTAAGCATGAAAAGTACGGTTCGTTACAACTTTTGCGTGCTATTCTTAAAAAGAACTTGGATTGACATTTCTATGGACTTTATTTTGGGGTTGCCTAGGACTAAGAAGGGGAGGGATTCTATTTTTGTTGTTGTGGATAGATTCTCTAAGATGGCACATTTTATAGATTGTCATAAAACCGATGATGCTTCAAACATGTTAGATTTGTTCTTTAGAGAAGTCGCTAGGTTGCATGGCACGCCTAGGACTATTGTTTCTGGTCGCGATGTTAAATTCTTGAGTTACTTTTGGAATACTTTATGGGCTAAACTTGGCAAAAAATTGTTGTTTTCTACTACTTGTCATCCTCAAACGGATGGACAAACTGAAGTTGTCAATAGAACTTTGGGAACACTTTTGCGTGATATTCTTAAAAAGAACTTGGATTGACATTTCTATGGACTTTATTTTGGGGTTGCCTAGGACTCTTTAAGGGGAGGAATTCTGTTTTTGTTGTTGTGGATAGATTGTCAAAGATGGCACATTTTATAACTTCTCATAAAACCAATGATGCTTCAAACATTGCGGATTTGTTCTTTAGAGAAGTCGTTAGGTTGCATGGCATGCCTAGGACTATTGTTTCGGGTCGCGGTGTTAAATTTTTGAGTTACTTTTCGATGACATTATGGGCAAAACTTGGCACAAAAGTGTTGTTTTCTACTACTTTTCATCCTCAAACGGATGGACAAACTTAAGTTTTCAATAGAACTTTGGGAACATATTTGCATGCTATTTTTAAAAAGAACTTGGATTGACATTTCTAGGGACTTTATTTTGGGGTTGCCTAGGACTAAGAAGGGGAGGGATTCTATTTTTGTTGTTGTGGATAGATTCTCTAAGAAGGCACATTTTATAGCTTGTCATAAAACCTATGATGCTTCAAACATTGCGGATTTGTTCTTTAGAGAAGTCGTTAGGTTGCATGGCATGCCTAGGACTATTGTTTCTGGTCGCGATGTTAAATTCTTGAGTTACTTTTGGAAGACTTTATGGGCTAAACTTGGCACAAAATTGTTGTTTTCTACTTCTTGTCATCCTCAAACGGATCGACAAACTGAAGTTGTCAATAGAACTTTGGGAATACTTTTGCGTGTTATTCTTAAAAAGAACTTGGATTGACATTTCTATGGACTTTATTTTGGGGTTGCCTAGGACTAAGAAGGGGAGAAATTTTATTTTTTTTGTTGTGGATAGATTCTCTAAGATGACACATTTTATAGCTTGTTATAAAACCGATGATGCTTCAAACATTGCGGATTTGTTCTTTAGAGAAGTCGTTAGGTTGCATGGCATGCCTAGGACTATTGATTCTGGTCGCGATGTTAAATTCTTGAGTTACTTTTGGAATACTTTATGGGCTAAACTTGGCACAAAATTGTTGTTTCTACTACTTGTCATCCTCAAACTGGTGGACAAACTGAAGTTGTCAATAGAACTTTGGGAACACTTTTGCGTGCGATTCTTAAAAAGAACTTGGATTGACATTTCTAGGGACTTTATTTTGGGGTTGCCTAGGACTAAAAAGTGGAGGGATTCTATTTTTGTTGTTGTGGATAGATTCTCTAAGATGGCACATTTTATAGCTTGTCATAAAATCCGATGATACTTCAAATATTGCGGATTTGTTCTTCAGAGAAATCGCTAGGTTGTATGGCATGCCTAGGACTATTGTTTCTAATCGCGATGTTAAATTCTTGAGTTACTTTTGGAATACTTTATGTGCTAAACTTGGCACAAAATTGTTGTTTTCTACTACTTGTCATCCTCAAACGGATGGACAAACCGAAGTTGTCAATAGAACTTTGGGAACACTTTTGCGTGATATTCTTAAAAAGAACTTGGATTGACATTTCTATGGACTTTATTTTGGGGTTGCCTAGGACTAAGAAGAGGAGGGATTCTAATTTTTTTGTTGTGGATAGATTCTCTATGATGTCACATTTTATAGCTTGTCATAAAATCGATGATGCTTCAAACATTGCGGATTTGTTCTTTAGAGAAGTCGTTAGGTTGCATGGGATGCCTAGGACTATTGTTTCTGGTCGCGATGTTAAATTCTTGAGTTACTTTTGGAGGACTTTATGGGCTAAACTTGGCACAAAATTGTTCTTTTCTACTACTTGTCATACTTAAACGGATGGACAAACTAAAGTTATCAATAGAACTTTGGGAACACTTTTGCGTGCTATTCTTAAAAAGAACTTGGATTGACATTTCTATGGACTTTATTTTGGGGTTGCCTAGGACTAAGAAGGGGAGGCATTCTATTTTTGTTGTTGTGGATAGATTCTCTAAGAGGGCACATTTTATAGATTGTCATAAAACCGATGATGCTTCAAACATGTTGGATTTTTTCTTTAGAGAAGTCGCTAGGTTGCATGGCACGCCTAGGACTATTGTTTCTGGTCGCGATGTTAAATTCTTAAGTTACTTTTGGAATACTTTATGGGCTAAACTTGGCACAAAATTGTTGTTTTCTACTACTTGTCATCCTTAAACGGATGGACAAACTAAAGTTGTCAATAGAACTTTGGGAACACCTTTGCGTGCTATTCTTAAAAAGAACATGGATTGACATTTCTATGGACTTTATTTTGGGGTTGCCTAGGACTAAGAAGGGGAGGGATTCTATTTTTGTTGTTGTGGATAGATTCTCTAAGATGGCACATTTTATAGATTGTCATAAAACCGATGATGCTTCAAACATGTTGGATTTGTTCTTTAGAGAAGTCGCTAGGTTGCATGGCACGCCTAGGACTATTGTTTCTGGTCGCGATGTTAAATTCTTGAGTTACTTTTGGAATACTTTATTGTAATGCCCAGAGCAATGATTGACATGTACGAATTCATAGATATGTTGTGAAGATTGTACATAACCATAAGAAATAAGAAATGATATCATATATGATTTTCAGTATGATTATGACTTGTTAGGACAGAAGTACTGTATTGGATTATGATTGAGAATATGATAGTGTTGATATCTATTGAGAATTAGATTGACCGGCATCGAGAATATTGGAGTATTTATATTTCGGTGAGACCGGAAGGACCGAACCGAGATCGGAACGTACGATCAGAGTTTGCACCGTCCGTTCGGAGTTCGGAGCGTCCGAGCCAGGTGGCTGGACACATGGATGGCATGCAATAGTTCGGATCGACCGATCGTAGTTCGGATCATCCGAGACAGTTGGCTGGAGACGTGGAAGACATGCAGGATTCGGAACGTCCGAAGTGAGTTCGGAGCGTCCGAAGTATGTCAGATCGGATCGTCCGAAGTAGATCGGATCTTCCGATCGTTGTCTATAAATAGAGGCGCGAGGTCTCAGTTTAGAGTCATTCCTACGAGGTCTCAGTAGAATTAGAAGTGTTAGAAAGTCATTTCTATTTCAGATTCATCTTCTCGACTGTGACAGCAATTCTACGACGGAAGGTATACTACATGCTTTGTTTTGGGGAATCACGACTCAAATGAGATCACATTTGAGTTTCCCAACTAAAATCACATACGAGTTTTATTGTTTATATCTTGATATAGGTATTATTATAGATTTGTTTATATGCAAATCTCGTTATGCTTTGTTTACAGATCATGTTACATTGCATTAGATGTTTATTAGAACTTGTATTCAATTCCTATTATGCTTTGTTTACAGATCATGTTACATTGCATTAGATGATTATGCTTGTTTACAGATTTTGTATTCATGCATTAAGATAGGACAGTCTGGAGATCAGGCAGACTTCTAGACGTTCGGTTCTATCCCAGCTTAGGGGAAGATCACCCCCCTATTGTAGACGTGGATACAGATCAGGCCGAAGTCTAGGAATAAGACGTACCGTCACCCCGATTGGGAGGGTAGGTGATAGATCGTCTTATTCACACCGGGATCCCTAGAGTTTTAGTCGAGTCGCATCTAGACATGATTAGGCTCGCATTTCATGATTTTATATGAATGACATTCATATCAGCATGTTTCATGTTTTATAGTATTTATATGCATGTTCACATGTGTATACTGGGATTTGTTCTCACCGGTTTTCCGGCTGTTGTTATGTCTGTATGTGTGCATAACAACAGGTGGGGCAGGATTTGGGTCGAGACAGAGATGATCGTGTTAGCGTGGAAATCTCGGGCCTAGCAGATGGACCAGTAGTTGTCTTTTATTATGTACTGTCTTTTATTACGGGTTAAGGAAAACATACAGAATAATACATGTATTTGATGTTTGTATGTTGTATTTAAATAAAGAACTCATGCTCGTTTGTTTACATTAGATTTAAGGTAAAAAGCGAAAAATTGACCCACGTTTTTAATAACAATCCATTTAATCCCAAGAAAAAGAATTAGAGCCCGGGTCCCCACAACAGGTGGTATCAGAGCCGATAGTTCCGTTAGACTGAAATAGGATAGAATGAGCGGGGTAGATCGAGTCTTCTTCCTTGCTTGATGATGTGCTAGCATGATTATTGCTTTCTTATTACATGTTGTTTGGTATTTGATTAATTTCAGCATGTGATTGACTGAATCAGAACCGATTCTAGATCAGAGGTAACTGACTAGATGATGGCTGAGACAGTTGTATATCTTGTTTACTAATCAGTTGGATTATTAGATATGCCTCCTAGAAGAGCAGCCGTACCTCTACGACCAGCAGCGCCAGAGCAGGGGAGTACATCCGGAGATTCTATGGATGTTACGGCGACCCCTATGGAGACGTTGCTGAAGCGATTCCAATCCTTTCGACCTCCCACTTTAAAAGGTACCGAGAATGCCATCGAGTGCGAAAGTTGGCTTGAAGATATTGAAATGCTATTCGACTCGTTGGAGTACAGTGATGAGAAGAGGATCAAGCTAATTGGCCATCAATTGCAAGATATAGCAAAGAATTGGTGGTTGAACATTAGGAGAGCTTTAGAGCAGCGGGGTACCGAAATTTCTTGGAAGGTATTCAAGACCGAGTTTTATCAGCGATTCTTCCCTGTATCCTACCGTAAAGATAAAGGCGCTGAATTCGCAAACCTGAGGCAAGGGCCATTGAACATTGAGGAGTACGTTGCTAAATTCTCTTCTTTGCTTCGTTTTGCACCCCATGTTTCAGGAAATGACGAGGCCATGGCGGATCAGTTTATAAATGGCCTGAATCCAGATATCTTTACGTTGGTCAATACTGGGAGACCCGATAACTTCTCGGATGCATTGAATCGTGCCAAAGGAGCTGAAGCAGGATTGCTTAGACAACGGAGTGCTCCGTATGTTGCACCGAGTCCGAGACCGCCACTACCTCCATCCCAAGTTCCTCCTCCTCGATTCGAAAGTGGTGGTAGTGGTAGTGGACGCAAAGAACAGCTGAAGGCGAAGGGGAAACAGTTTAAAAGACCAGGGAGCAGTTCGTCGAGCTCCAGCGGATCAAAACAGACTGGTTTTGATCAAAGTTCAAGGACTTCAGGCGTATATTGCAATAATTGTGGAGGTAGGCATGCGACTGAACAGTGCCAAGGAGTTACAGGCCGATGCAACATTTGTAGGCAACCGGGGCATTTTGCCAAAGTCTGTCCACAGAGAGGTGTACAGCAAGGCCAGAGTGGAAGAGCATCCGGTTCAGTACCTCAGTTTGAGCGGCAGGCATCGTCGGTTCACTCTTTTCAGCCTCCACCAGCACCGACTCCACCCAGAGGCCGAGGTAGTCAGACTGTGACTCAACCTCCGAGGCAACAGGCCCAAGTGTTTGCGTTGACAGAGGAGCAAGCACAAGATGCACCAGATGATGTTATAGCAGGTAACTGTCTCCTTTATGGTTATCCTGCTTATATCTTGATAGATACAGGTGCATCGCATACATTCATCTCAGAACGATTTGCATTGTTGCATTCATTGCCTGTTGAGTCGTTGTTAGACGTTGTGTCTATTAATTCTCCGTTGGGAAGTGGATTAATATCTGTAACTACGGTTAGACATTGCATTCTACAGTTTGAGGGGCATGAGATTGACTTAGATTGTATAGTGTTGGGTCTAGCTGATTTTGATTGTATAGTCGGTATTGACATGCTAACGAAGTACAGAGCCACCGTGGATTGTTTCCATAAGATTGTCAGATTCAGACCCGAGATGACAGACGAGTGGAAATTCTACGGGAAGGGGTCCAGATCTCGGATTCCCTTGATTTCGGCTCTTACTATGAACAGACTATTACAGAAAGGAGCGGATGGTTTCTTTGTTTATGCTGTAGATATGCAGAAGTCGAGCCCGGCATTGGCAGATCTGCCAGTAGTACGGGAATTTCCAGATATTTTTCCAGATGAGATCCCAGGATTACCTCCGGTTCGTGAGATAGATTTCAGCATTGAACTTGCGCCAGGTACCGTACCTATTTCGAGAGCTCCATATAGGATGGCACCCATTGAACTCAAAGAATTGAAAGCACAATTAGAAGATCTTCTAGCCAAGGGATATATCAGACCTAGTGTATCTCCTTGGGGCGCTCCGGTGCTGTTCGTGCGAAAGAAAGATGGGTCGATGCGGTTGTGTATCGATTACCGGCAGTTGAACAAGGCAACGATCAAGAATAAATATCCTTTGCCTAGGATCGATGACCTATTTGATCAGTTGCAGGGATCCTCGGTCTATTCTAAGATTGATTTACGTTCTGGTTATCATCAGCTCAGAGTTCGAGATATAGACATACCAAAGACAGCGTTTCGAACCAGGTATGGACATTACGAATTTATTGTCATGCCTTTTGGTTTAACAAATGCTCCTGCGGTATTTATGGGCTTGATGAACCAAGTGTTTCAGAGATATCTAGATGAATTTGTGATTGTCTTCATTGATGACATTTTGGTGTATTCGAAGAACAAAAATGAGCATGCAGAGCATCTCAGAATTGTGTTGCAGACGTTGAGAAATGAGCGACTGTATGCTAAATTGTCAAAATGTGAGTTTTGGTTGAATAGAGTTGTCTTCTTAGGACATATCATTTCTGGAGATGGTATTTCTGTTGATCCAAGTAAAGTGGAAGCTGTGATCAGTTGGTCGAGACCAACTTCTGTACCAGATATACGCAGTTTCATGGGCTTAGCCGGATACTACAGAAGATTTATCAAAGATTTCTCCAGTATTGCAAAACCAATAACTCAATTAACACAAAAGAATGCACCATTTGTTTGGTCAGAGGAGTGTGAGTCTAGCTTTGTTGAATTGAAGAAAAGGCTGACCAGTGCTCCAGTATTGACGATACCTTCAGGTACAGGTGATTTTGTTGTATATTGTGATGCTTCTCATAGAGGTTTGGGATGTGTTCTTATGCAGCGAGGTCATGTGATCGCATACGCCTCGAGACAATTGAAGCCACATGAAGTTCGATACCCCATTCATGATCTTGAATTGGCGGCTATCGTGTTTGCATTAAAGATTTGGCGTCATTATCTCTATGGCGAGAAATTTGAGATCTTTTCCGATCACAAGAGCTTAAAGTACCTATTTTCTCAATCAGAATTGAATATGAGGCAACGTAGATGGCTAGATCTTCTGAAAGACTTTGACTGTGAAATCAAATATTATCCAGGTAAGTCAAATGCAGCAGCAGATGCCTTGAGTCGTAAGGTATGTTCATTGTCCTTATCGACGATAGGTGTTAACAAGTTAGTTGAAAATTGCTGTATGTCTGGATTAGAATTTGATACAGATAGTAAGCCACTACGACTCTTTGCGATCCAAGTTGAGCCCAATTTGATTATGAGGATTAAGGAAGCACAAAAAACTGATCAGAATGTGCAAAGATCAATCCAAATGGTCAGATCAGGGCATGTATCAGAATATCAGGTACGAGATCATGTGTTGTACGTGAATAACCGTCTAGTTGTGCCAGATGTTGCAGATTTGAGGCAGCAGATTCTGACAGAGGCACATTGTAGTCGGTTCAGCATTCATCCTGGTGGCAGGAAGATGTACAATGACTTGAAGACCCAATTCTGGTGGAAACAAATGAAGTCAGACATTGCCGAATTTGTGTCTAAATGCTTGAACTGCCAACAGGTGAAGGCCGAGAGGAAGAAGCCGGGGGGTTTACTTCAGAGTTTATCCATTCCAGAATGGAAATGGGACCACATTTCCATGGATTTCGTGACGAAGTTACCTCGATCATCCAGAGGTTGCGATGCGATTTGGGTCATTATTGACAGATTGACCAAATCTGCTTGTTTCATCCCTTATAGAATGACGTATAGACAGGATCAGATGGCGGAGATTTATATTCGTGAGGTAGTCAGATTGCATGGAGTGCCGAAGTCTATCGTATCAGATCGTGATCCACGATTCACTTCACACTTCTGGCACAGTTTACAGCAGGCGTTAGGTACGACCTTACACCTTAGCACTGCTTACCATCCTCAGACAGACGGACAGTCAGAACGGACTATCCAGACATTAGAGGATATGTTGAGAGCCGTCGTACTAGATTTTGGCATTAGTTGGCAAGATTCCCTACCTCTTTGCGAATTCTCGTACAATAATAGCTATCAGACGAGCATTGAGATGGCACCGTTTGAAGCTTTGTATGGCAAGAAGTGCAGATCTCCACTATATTGGGACGATGTTTCAGAAGTACCAGAACTTGGGCCAGATATGATTCGTGACATGACTGAGAAGGTAAAGATCATTCAGAAACGAATGAAGACAGCACAAGATCGACAAGCAAAGTACGCCAATATCAGACGTAGACCGTTAGTATTTGAGGCGGGAGATAGAGTGTTTTTAAAGATTTCTCCATTTAGAGGCGTTGTTCGATTTGGCAAACGCGGAAAACTCTCTCCTCGATACATTGGTCCTTACGAGATTCTTGAAAAGATTGGCGATCGAGCTTATCGACTTGCTCTTCCTCCTTCCTTATCCGGAATACATGACGTATTTCATGTATCAATGTTACGCAGATATATGCCAGATGTTTCTCATGTTATTCAACCGAACGAAGCTGAACTTGATCAAACCTTGAGCTATATAGAACGACCGATACAGATTCTTGATCGAAAGGACAAACAGCTCAGAACGAAGACCATTCCACTTGTGAAAGTTCAGTGGAGTCGACATGGCATTGAGGAAGCGACGTGGGAAACGGAAGAAAACATGAGGCAGAAACACCCCGAGTTATTTATATGATATGAGTATGTATTCAGTTTTAGATTATCAAACTGTTTTAGATACTTTGTATGGTTACTTCAGTTCGAGGACGAACTTCTGTCTTAGAGGGGGAGAAATGTAATGCCCAGAGCAATGATTGACATGTACGAATTCATAGATATGTTGTGAAGATTGTACATAACCATAAGAAATAAGAAATGATATCATATATGATTTTCAGTATGATTATGACTTGTTAGGACAGAAGTACTGTATTGGATTATGATTGAGAATATGATAGTGTTGATATCTATTGAGAATTAGATTGACCGGCATCGAGAATATTGGAGTATTTATATTTCGGTGAGACCGGAAGGACCGAACCGAGATCGGAACGTACGATCAGAGTTCGCACCGTCCGTTCGGAGTTCGGAGCGTCCGAGCCAGGTGGCTGGACACATGGATGGCATGCAATAGTTCGGATCGACCGATCGTAGTTCGGATCATCCGAGACAGTTGGCTGGAGACGTGGAAGACATGCAGGATTCGGAACGTCCGAAGTGAGTTCGGAGCGTCCGAAGTATGTCAGATCGGATCGTCCGAAGTAGATCGGATCTTCCGATCGTTGTCTATAAATAGAGGCGCGAGGTCTCAGTTTAGAGTCATTCCTACGAGGTCTCAGTAGAATTAGAAGTGTTAGAAAGTCATTTCTATTTCAGATTCATCTTCTCGACTGTGACAGCAATTCTACGACGGAAGGTATACTACATGCTTTGTTTTGGGGAATCACGACTCAAATGAGATCACATTTGAGTTTCCCAACTAAAATCACATACGAGTTTTATTGTTTATATCTTGATATAGGTATTATTATAGATTTGTTTATATGCAAATCTCGTTATGCTTTGTTTACAGATCATGTTACATTGCATTAGATGTTTATTAGAACTTGTATTCAATTCCTATTATGCTTTGTTTACAGATCATGTTACATTGCATTAGATGATTATGCTTGTTTACAGATTTTGTATTCATGCATTAAGATAGGACAGTCTGGAGATCAGGCAGACTTCTAGACGTTCGGTTCTATCCCAGCTTAGGGGAAGATCACCCCCCTATTGTAGACGTGGATACAGATCAGGCCGAAGTCTAGGAATAAGACGTACCGTCACCCCGATTGGGAGGGTAGGTGATAGATCGTCTTATTCACACCGGGATCCCTAGAGTTTTAGTCGAGTCGCATCTAGACATGATTAGGCTCGCATTTCATGATTTTATATGAATGACATTCATATCAGCATGTTTCATGTTTTATAGTATTTATATGCATGTTCACATGTGTATACTGGGATTTGTTCTCACCGGTTTTCCGGCTGTTGTTATGTCTGTATGTGTGCATAACAACAGGTGGGGCAGGATTTGGGTCGAGACAGAGATGATCGTGTTAGCGTGGAAATCTCGGGCCTAGCAGATGGACCAGTAGTTGTCTTTAATTATGTACTGTCTTTTATTACGGGTTAAGGAAAACATACAGAATAATACATGTATTTGATGTTTGTATGTTGTATTTAAATAAAGAACTCATGCTCGTTTGTTTACATTAGATTTAAGGTAAAAAGCGAAAAATTGACCCACGTTTTTAATAACAATCCATTTAATCCCAAGAAAAAGAATTAGAGCCCGGGTCCCCACATTTATGGGCTAAACTTGGCACAAAATTATTGTTTTCTACTACTTGTCATCCTCAAACGGATGGACAAACTGAAGTTGTCAATAGAACTTTGGGAACAATTTTGCGTGATATTCTTAAAAAGAACTTGGATTGACATTTCTATGGACTTTATTTTGGGGTTGCCTAGGACTAAGAAGGGGAGGGATTCTGTTTTTGTTGTTGTGGATAGATTGTCAAAGATGGCACATTTTATAACTTCTCATAAAACCAATGATGCTTCAAACATTGCGGATTTGTTCTTTAGAGAAGTCGTTAGGTTGCATGGCATGCCTATGACTATTGTTTCGGGTCGCGGTGTTAAATTCTTGAGTTACTTTTCGATGACATTATGGGCAAAACTTGGCACAAAAGTGTTGTTTTCTACTACTTTTCATCCTCAAACAGATGGACAAACTTAAGTTTTCAATAGAACTTTGGGAACATATTTGCATGCTATTTTTAAAAAGAACATGGATTGACATTTCTAGGGACATTATTTTGGGGTTGCCTAGGACTAAGAAGGGGAGGGATTCTATTTTTGTTGTTGTGGATAGATTCTCTAAGATGGCACATTTTATAGCTTGTCATAAAACCGATGATGCTTCAAACATTGCGGATTTGTTCTTTAGAGAAGTCGTTAGGTTGCATGGCTTGCCTAGGACTATTGTTTCTGGTCGCGATGTTAAATTCTTGAGTTACTTTTGGAAGACTTTATGGGCTAAACTTGGCACAAAATTGTTGTTTTCTACTACTTGTCATCCTCAAACGGATCGACAAAGTGAAGTTGTCAATAGAACTTTGGGAACACTTTTGCGTGTTATTCTTAAAAAGAACTTGGATTGACATTTCTATGGACTTTATTTTGGGGTTGCCTAGGACTAAGAAGGGGAGAAATTTTATTTTTTTTGTTGTGGATAGATTCTCTAAGATTGCACATTTTATACCTTGTTATAAAACCTATTATGCTTCAAACATTGCGGATTTGTTCTTTAGAGAAGTCGTTAGGTTGCATGGCATGCCTAGGACTATTGCTTCTGGTCGCGATGTTAAATTCATGAGTTACTTTTGGAATACTTTATGGGATAAACTTGGCACAAAATTGTTGTTTCTACTACTTGTCATCCTCAAACTGGTGGACAAACTGAAGTTGTCAATAGAACTTTGGGAACACTTTTGCGTGCGATTCTTAAAAAGAACTTGGATTGACATTTCTAGGGACTTTATTTTGGGGTTGCCTAGGACTAAGAAGTGGAGGGATTCTATTTTTGTTGTTGTGGATAGATTCTCTAAGATGGCATATTTATAGCGTGTCATAAAATCCGATGATACTTCAAATATTGCGGATTTGTTCTTTAGAGAAATCGCTTGGTTGCATGGCATGCCTAGGACTATTGTTTCTAGTCGCGATGTTAAATTCTTGAGTTACTTTTGGAATACTTTATGGGCTAAACTTGGCACAAAATTGTTGTTTTCTACTACTTGTCATCCTCAAACGGATGGACAAACCGAAGTTGTCAATAGAACTTTGGGAACACTTTTGCGTGATATTCTTAAAAAGAACTTGGATTGACATTTCTATGGACTTTATTTTGGGGTTGCCTAGGACTAAGAAGAGGAGGGATTCTAATTTTGTTGTTGTGGATAGATTCTCTACGATGGCACATTTTATAGCTTGTCATAAAATCGATGATGCTTCAAACATTGCGGATTTGTTCTTTAGAGAAGTCGTTAGGTTGCATGGCATGCCTAGGACTATTGTTTCTGGCCGCGATGTTAAATTTTTGAGTTATTTTTGGAATACTTTATGGGCTAAATTTTGCACAAAATTGTTTTTTTCTACTACTTGTCATCCTCAAATGGATGGACAAACTGAAGTTGTCAATAAAACTTTGGGAACACTTTTGCGTGCTATTCTTAAAAAGAACTTGGATTGACATTTCTATGGACTTTTTTTTGGGGTTGCCTAGGACTAAAAATGGGACGGATTGATGTGAATCTTTGTACGACGAATAGCAAACACGATTAAAATCGAATCGCGCCCTCAATTCAATAATGAAGAAAGAATCATTGTTGTCCCGATCTTTTGAATCAAGTGTGTGTGTTGTGATTTTCACCTCTAAACTATGAAAAGTCTAGCAACAATAATCACGAAATAAACAACCAAAATTATAACTGTAATGTTTGAGATAATTAGTCTTCATTGATGTAATACTCGGAAGATATGAGTATGCATGACAGGTAATGAGAAGCACTAGATTTATTAGTCTTCATTGCCGTGACATTCGAAAATATGAGTATGCATGACATGCAACGGGAAGTATTAAGAGAGATGAGATGAGAAAATATTCAAAATAGGACAGAACAGATGGCGCACATGCGCGAAGAAATGCGCGCATATGCGCGACAATTCCAGAAGCATCGACGCACATGCGCGAGATAAGGCGCGTATTTGCGCGACACGTCCAGAGACATTGGCACACATGCGCGAGATAAGGCGCGCATATGCGCGACACCTCCAGAAGCTTTGGCGCATATGCGCGAGATGAAGCGCGCATATGCACGAGGTGTTAAGATTTGCATTGCCGAGACCAGTAGGTCTCGCACATATGCGCGGGTGATGTCGCGCATATGCGCGGGACGTGTAATACAAAGAATGAGACTTGCCTTAGCCATGCAAAATATAAACATCCAAACTTCCATCCAAGCATAGATTCTTGTTGCTCTCGACAAGGGATATCAAAGGATGTAAGTTTTATTCAATTCCTAGATGGTTTGAAGTTTAGAGATTGAAAGAATTATGATATGATGGTTATTATATGTTCTTGAGATTATTGATATCGTAGAAACGCAACCGGATCGAAGAACATACGTTGTGTGATATTGTTACTATTTTCCAGCATGTTTAGAGTTAAATGATGCAGATTTTGAGTATTATCATGCGCTTGTGATGATGATTATGAGTTGAGACTTATGAATTGTTGATATATGTGAAAGTTGGATTGACCGGTATTGAGAAATTACGTCGTTATGCCGTCAAATTGTAACGAGGTCGAGTATTGAATTGGATATGTGTTGATTGAGATTAGAGATTTATAGAATATGTATCAACATTTCCATTTCATATTTGGTTTGACAGATTCGACACCGAGACTTCGATTACGACACAGATTGTGCAACGAAAGGTATAATTTATGTGACTTTGGGGAGACACAACTTAAATGAGATTCAATTTGAGTTTCCCAACAAAATCACATACTAGATTATGTTTATATTTTTAATGTTTATGCCTTGTTTATAGATTTATATTCAAGCTTTGAGATAGGAGTCATTGACAAATTTGTCAAACTAGATGTTCGGTAGTATCGTCTCATTGGAGCAGTTCGACTCCATGTGTAGACACTCGATACAGACATGACCTAAATCTAGGAATAAGACGTACCGTTACCCCGATTGGGAGGGTAGGTGACAGACTTCTACGTTTTATTCAATCCGGGATCCTCAGAGTAGAGTCGAATTGAGTCAAGACATGATTTGATTGACATTGCATGCTTATATTGATTTGGTTTCATAGACTATGGAACCTATTGCTTTAATATTATTCATGATAGTTTGTTTCATGATTTATATTTTGTTTATGCATGCATATCATGTTTTATACTGGGATTTGTTCTCACCGGAGTTTCCGGCTGTTGTTATGTCTGTATGTGTGCATAACAACAGGTGGGGCGGGATCAGGGTCACGACCAAGATGAGATCGAGATAGAGTAGTGACTTCGGGCACAAAGGACTGCTAGTGGTTATTGTACTAGACTTGTACTACTTATGATTTGGAGATTATATGGTATGGAACTTTAGTTTGGTATGGATGTATTAGAACAAACCATGTATTTACGTTTGTTGTAATTAAATAAAGAGAGTTCATATGATTGGTTTATCTACATTTGATTAAAAGTTAAAATAAAAAAATTTGACCCACGTTTTCTAACAACGATCCGATTAATCCCCTAAAGAACTGAGTTAGAGCCCGTGTCCCCGCAACAGGTGGTATCAGAGCCATAGATCCTTTAGACTGAGATAGAATAGAATGAGCGGGGTAGATCGAGTCATCTTCCTTGCTTTTGATGTGCTAGCATGATTTATTGCTTTCCCTATTGTATGTTGTATTGTATCTGAATTGATTTACAGCATATGATTGTCGAGATTGAATCAGAACCGATTCTGGATCAATGGAATATGATCAGAGTAGGGCTGAGACAGATTATATTGATTGTATATTAATCTGTTTGATATTCAGATATGCTGCCTAGAAGAATACCACAACCAGCTGCAGGTCAAGTGCCAGAACAGGGTAGCACGTCAGGTACTCAGATGGATGTTACTGCGACACCTATGGAGACGTTGTTGAAGAGATTTCAATCATTCCATCCACCTACCTTGAAGGGTGCCGAGAATGCCGTAGATTGTGAGAGCTGGCTAGACGATATAGAGATGATGTTTGAATATCTTGCCTATACAGACGAACGAAGAGTAAAACTAATCGGGCATCAGTTGCAAGAAGTTGCGAAAAGCTGGTGGTTGACCACAAAAGAGCCTTAGAACACCGAGGTATCGATATTACTTGGAAGGTATTTAAAGATGAATTTTATCAGTGTTTCTTTCCAGTATCTTATCGAAAAGACAAAGGGGCAGAATTTGCGAATTTACGACAGGGGCAATTGAATATTGAAGAGTATGTTGCCAAGTTTTCGTCCTTGCTTCGATTTGCACCTCATGTAGCATGGAATGATGAAGCGGCCGCAGATCAGTTCATTAATGGTTTGAACCCTGACATATTTACCTTAGTGAACACGGGGAGACCCAATACTTTCTCCGATGCACTGAACAGAGCGAAAGGAGCAGAGGCTGGCTTGATTAGGCAGCGAGGGGCTTCTTATAGTGTTCAGAGTCAAAGGCAACCACAACCCGCCGTGCAGTTTCCAACACCTCTTCCTCGATTTGATAGTGGAAGCAGTAGTGGCAAGAAAGAGTTGTTGAAGGCTAAAGGCAAACAGTTTAAGAAATCAGGAAGTAGTTCATCGAGTTCCAGTGGATCCCGACAGAGAGGTCAGGGTCAGAGTTCAGATTATAGTGGTGTCTATTACAGTTCATGTTGAGGCAGGCATGCCATTGAGCAGTGTCAGGGAGTTATGGGACACTGCAATATTTGTAGACAGCAGGGGCACTTCGCCAGAGTTTGTCCCCAGAGAGGTACACATCAATCCCAGAGTGCCGGGTCATCGGCATCAGTGCCTCAGATTGAGAGACAGACGTCCGTACATTCATTCCAGCCGCCATATGCACAGTCCCAGCAGAGACCAGGAGGTAGCCAGAGTGTGAGTCAACCTCCTAGACTGCAGGCTAGGGTGTTTGCACTGACCGAGGAGCAAGCCCAGGATGCGCCAGATGAGGTTATTGCAGGTAACTGTTTTCTTTGCGGTTATCCTGCATATGTGTTGATAGACACAGGTGCATCGCATACATTCATCTCTGAACGTTTTGCATTATTGCATTCATTACCTGTTGAGTCATTGTCGACTGTAGTATCTATTTCTTCTCCAACGAAGTGGTCTTATATCTGTTACTACAGTTAGTGTAATAGCCAAGCCTGGTGTACAGTACGGTTTAAGTTTTCGTATTTTTATTGACTACTTGGTCAAGTTTAAGTATAGTTTGGATGTTAAGAGTTTCGGTTTAGGATTTATAGTGTGGTTGATTATAGATGATGTGTAGTGCTATTGTAGCGGCGTTACGATTAAATTCATGATAATTCGTATGTTGAGCCAATTTGTATGAGGCCAATTGGAGTGATTAGATAAGACATAGAGGTATAACTTTCTTATTTTGAGTTTTGTTCAAATCATTGTGGAAGATAAGACAAAAGTGCCCCGAAATGTGTCGTGCGTTTCGTCGTTCCTCCAGTGACACATGTTGGGAGAATGGGCATAACTGTTTACTCAGACCTCCAAATGATCTGAAATTTTGAGAGCTTCAAGAAAAGACATAGGGCTACAACTTTGTAGTTTACCACATTTTCTAATTCCGAAGGGAAGAGGCGTTTCAGAGACAATCTTTTGAGGAGCAGTGCGCAGAGTGGCATCCGAGCGGTAAGAAATGACCGCCCGAGCGCCACTCATTCTGGATTTTTGGATTTTGGGCAGAATCATTGGCGCCCGAGCGGTAATTTTCGACCGCCCGAGCGCCGGGCACAGTATAAGCGTGTTTTGGCGATTTTTAGTGCTTAAATAGAAGAGTTGGTCTTATTTTTCTCATTTCTTTCTCTCCATTTTCGAATTTCTCTCCATGGAGCTAGGGTTTCCTCATTTCTTTTGAATTCCTTTCTTTGATTCAAGCCTCTTGGTGGATTATTGTTGAGGGAACTAAGTTATTTTGGGATCAAGGTAAGCTTTTGGTTTGGTTATCTCTTGGTTTGGTGTTGGGAGAGTTATTCGGTTTGTGTATTGTGTTGGTATAATGGATTTATTGATATTGTTGTTAGATTATTGGGTTATTGATGGTGTTATTTATGGGTTATTGTTGTAGGATTGCTATCAAAGGGATTAGAATCAAGAGGTTGCAAGTGTAGTAAGTGGAATTTCATTCCTTGTGCTCACATGATAATATATGTATTGTATTTCAATGGTTTTAATGTGCTATTCCCTTCATTTGATTCATGAGTATGTATTGATTCACTTGTTATATATATTGGAGGCATTTTATGTCTCAATTGTGAAAAAGAGAATACAAGAGAAAAGAATTTACAAAGTGTTTGTGTGACACCTCTGACCTCTTTAAATAAAATACACAGCGGAAATTAAAATTTTCTTTAAAAATATGGAAGGAGTTTCAAAATACGATTCTTTAATCATCTTTACAAAATAACAATACATGATCATTTGAATGACATAACAAAATACAAAACATCATTCCTATGATCATGCCAAAATCTTCCTTCCAACGGTGTATGCATATGACCCCTGTCCACAGTCAACGTCTCGGGCCGCCACTCTGATCTGCATCACATGAAATAACTGAAATGAGAATAAATCTCAGCAAGTGGAACTCTTACACAATGATTATATACTCTGTAAAACATAGCTTTGAAATCATAAATACCATCAACTCTGAAACATGAATACTGTAGCAATAGCATAGCAATAACATAGCAATAAGATGGTATTTCTCTTTACTCTGGTTGGATTGATATCAATAGTATCTCTGCTCTGGTGCTCGTATCCCTATCGATATAAACCGATAACTCAGAGGGATATAAGCCTATGGTCGTTGATCAACTAATTTCATGCAATTCTCTGACTATGTTTCTATCAATCCAATAAAACATTTGAACTCTCTATAGCATTTAAACCATCACTTTGTAAACTCTTTCTTTTCTCTTGTATTCTCTTTGAACAATAATGAGACATAAAAATGCCTCCAATATACATATCAATGAAATCGATACATAACAATGATTTAATTGAAGGGAATATCATAGTAAAACCTTTAAAACACAATACATATAACATCATGTGAGCAAAAGGGATGAATTTCCACTTACAAAACACAATAACACCTTGATATAACTCTTGGTACACCACCTACAACAATAATCCATAAATAACACCAACATCAACTCTATATCCAAAAACTCAAGTCAAATAATCCAATAAACCATCAAAACATCCACCTATAACATCTCATCTCCAAAAACCATGATAGATATCAACCAAAAACTTACCTTAGCTTCCTAGCACCAAGGAGAACCTCGATCTCAAGTCGAAAATCGAACTAGATCCAAGAATCAAAGGTAGGAAGCAAATGAAATGGAAGAAAACCCTTGCAAATGGAGAGAAAATCGGAAATGAGAAGGAAAGAAAAGGATAAGGTATGGCCAACAACTCCAAAAAGTGACTAAATATCTCGCCCATACCTAGACCGCGGGTGCGCTGCTACAAGCACCGCGGGTGCGCCTAGCTCACGGCACAACACAATAATTCTGGAACACAAACACCGTGGGTGAGGCGCTGCAACCACCGCGGGTGCGGTCATCACCGCGGGTGCGGTCCTTGCACTACTGCGGGTGCGGTCCTGCTACGACTTCCCAACTCCAAAATCATGAATAGTACACCGCGGGGGCACTCCTCTAAGAGCGCGGGTGCACTCTTGTCACGGCAATGATCAAAATTCAACCCACCAAAATCGATCCGAAACTCTGAAACGAACAACCAACAACAACTAACACCTCAAGAACAATAATAACCAGTAATACTATGGCCCAAAACACAACTCTAAACATCTAATCACAACCCAAATAACATACGAAACTTAAATCGTACCGTACACCGGGCTCGGCTATTACAGTTTGATTAAATGCCCCAAAGAGAGTTTAAAATGATATATGGATTGATAGATACATAGTCATAGATTGCATGCAATTAGTTGATCAACGACCATAGGCTTATATCCCTCAGAATTATCGATTTATATCGATGGAATATAGGTACAGAGACAGAGATACTATATAGATATCAATCCAACAGAGAAAAGAGAAATACCATCTTATTGTTATACTATTGCTATGTTATTCATGATTCAGAGTTGATGGTATTTAATGTTTTTAAAGCCATGTTTTATAGAGTATGCTATGTACATTGCTATGTAAGAGTTCCACTTGCTGAGTTTATACTCATTTCAGTTATTCATGTGATGCAGATAAGAGTGACGGACCAGGACGTCGATTGGAGCCGATGTCATATGCATATAGAGATGGAAGGAAGTGGAAAATTATTTTGTTATACATGATCAAAATGATATTTTGTATTTTGATGCAACACTTTTTGGATCATGTATATTCTTTTGATGGTATATATATATTGGAAATGTATTTTGAATCCTTCCTCCCTTTAAAGAAAAATTTTAAATTCCGCTGTTATTTTATAAAATGGGTCAGAGGTGTCACATTTAGTGGTATCAGAGCACCGTTCTTTGGACCAATGCATATGAATTCGTCTGCTTTCAGCTGTCCGGGTATGTCTTCTTCTACATCTATTCATTGTTATCTATTGATTTGTTTTGTGTGAGCACATTGTAGAGTATGCCTCCTAAGAGGAAATCCGTAGAGGGTGAGGATAGTTCTTCCTCTAGAGTTGTCGATGAGTTCGGCAAGTTGTTGAAAGAGCAACCCAAGGGCCATAGTGAGCAGATCCAGCAGTTGCTCCGTATGCAAAATACAGGTCAAGGTAGAGGATAGGGTAGAGGCCAAGTGGCTCAGGCACTGGGAACCGATGGGATCTTTACTGGTTTCAAGAGGATGGATCCGCCAGAATATGCAGGTAGCACTGATCCTTTGGTAGCTGTAGAGTGGATCAAAGCTCTTGAGGCGATTTTTGATCATCTCAACTATGAAGACAAAGACAGAATCAGTTGTGCAGTGTTCATGTTGGTCTAGGCTGCACGCATTTGGTGGAATGCTACCAAGGTTGGTGTTGATGTTCCGACATTGAAGTGGCAAGAGTTTACTGATCTTGTCTACGACAAGTACTTCCCAGATGCACTTCGAGCGCGGAAGGTGACTGAGTTTCTAGAACTTCGTCAAGGAGGTATGAATGTCGATGAGTATATTCTGAAGTTCGAGGAGGGCTGTCTGTTTGCCCCATACATTGCCTCCAATGACAAAGACAAGGGTGCTCATTTCATTCGAGGCCTTAAAGCACAAATCAGAAGGGACATCAACATGTCGAAGGCTGTGACATTCAAGGAGATTGTGGCTAAGGCTTTGTTGGCTGAACAGGATGTGAAGGACATTGCAAGAGAGAGACAAGCGAGACAGCAGGCCATTGCTCAGAGAGGCCAGGGTTCGAATCAAAGAGGAAGGGATCCTTTCAAGGGGAAAGGCAAGTTAGAGCCGAGTCCCAAACCACCGACAGTTCCATCTGATCCTGAGAAGCCATTGTGTCCCAAGTGCGGTAGACATCATCGGGGAGAGTGCAGATTTGGTACTCACACTTGTTATCGATGTGGCACTGCAGGCCACATTGCCAAAGACTGTCCAAGAGGAGCGACTAAAGAGAAGGTGCAGGTCGCATATTTACCATGACGAAGGAAGGTATAAATCATGATTCTTCTGTGATCTCTAGCACTATTTTAATTTCAGGCAGAGTAGCTACGACATTGATTGATACAGGTGCTACTCATTCTTTTATGTCTGAATTATTTTTGAGATCTTTGGGTATAGTTCCTTCTGTTCTTCCCCTCCAGTTCAATGTTGTTTTGCCTTCGGGAGATGTGTTGTGCCCGACATCTATTGTGTATGCATGCTCTGTTCAAATTGATGAGCGAGTGGTTTATGCTGATCTGATTTTTATCCCAATGGTTGCATTTGATATTATACTTGGCATGGATTGGCTTTCAACCTATCGTACAGTGATTGATTGCATTGCTAAGATGGTGAAATTTGTAGATGATGGCATTAAGGAAGGTATGCTCGCCAGTGCAGGTACTTCACTGGTCCTTTTTTTATTTCGTGTCTTGAGGCTAAGAAGTTGTTGTTTAGAGGTTGTGATGGGTTTTTGGCTTCGATTGTTGAAGTGGATAAAATTGTGAAGTTGAATACTGATGATATTGATGTTGTGAGAGAGTTCTCCGATGTTTTTGAGGATGATGTGCCGGGTTTACCGCCGGACAGAGATGTGGAGTTTGTGATTGACCTAGTTCCAGGTACGGTTCCTATTTCCAAGGCTCCGTACAGAATGGCCCCTACAGAGATGAAGGAGTTGAAGGCGCAGTTGCAGGATCTTTTGGATAAAGGTTTCATTCGACCGAGTTCTTCGCCTTGGGGAGCTCCGGTTCTTTTCGTCAAGAAGAAAGATGGGTCTTTGCGGCTATGTATTGATTACAGAGAGATCAACAAAGTGACTATCAAGAATAAATATCCGTTGCCACGGATACATGATTTGTTTGATCAGCTGCATGGGGCTATAGTGTTTTCGAAGATTGATCTGCGATCTGGCTATTATCAGCTGAAGGTTAGGGAGTCTGACATCCCTAAGAAGGCGTTTAGGACCAGGTACGGTCATTATGAGTTCCTTGTGATGTCTTTTGGTCTGACCAATGCTCCTTCAGTCTTTATGGATTTATGAACCGGGTGTTCAAGCCGTATTTGGATAGCTTCGTCATTGTTTTCATCGACGACATCTTGATCTATTCCTAGACCAGAGAGCTTCATGCAGAGCATCTCAGAATTGTTCTTCAGTTGCTTAGAGAGAAGAGGTTGTATGCTAAGTTGAAGAAATGTGAGTTCTGGTTGGAGCAGATTTCTTTCTTAGGCCATGTTGTTTCGAAGGATGTTATAGCTGTTGATCCAACAAAGATTGAGGTGATTCAGAATTGGCCTATCCCTACCACTATATCAGAGGTACGCAGTGTTCTTGGTTTGGCGGGTTACTATCGTCGTTTCATTTCAGATTTTTCGAAGATTTCTCTGCCATTAACCAATCTGACGAGGAAGACTTTGAAGTTTGAGTGGTCCAATGAATGCCAGAGTGGATTTCAGGAGTTGAAAGATAAGTTGACGACAGTTCCTGTTCTTGCATTTCCCAGTGGTTCAGAGGATTTTGTTGTTTATACTGACGCGTCGAAGAAGGGTCTTGGTGCAGTGCTGATGCAACGTGGTAAGGTCATAGCCTATGCTTCTCGCCAGTTGAAGTACTACGAGAAGAATTATCCTACGCATGATTTGGAGCTGGCAGCTGTGGTTTTCGCCTAGAAGATTTGGAGACATTATTTATATGGCTAAAAGTGTGAAATCTTCACGGACCACAAGAGTTTGAAGTACTTGTTTTCCCAGAAAGAACTCAATATGCGACAGAGACGGTGGTTAGAGCTTGTCAAAGACTATGATGTGACGATCAGTTACCACCCAGGAAAAGCGAATGTTGTAGCTGATGCTTTGAGCCGTAAGTCGAGTTCTTCTTTGAGTTCAATGATTCAGCAGCCGTTGTTGTTAGACTTGCAGAGAGAGGAGATAGCTTTGGTGGTTCCAGGGACCATTGCTCGTTTGTCAGCGTTGGTCATTCGGGCTACATTGACGGACATGATCCGTAGAGAGCAGGCCAATGATTTACAATTGATAGAGTTGAGAGCCAGAGCAGAGGAGAGAGGTAATTCAGAGTTTGGATTGAATGGAGATGGTTTGGTGACTTTTAGAGGCCGTATTTGTTTTCCTGTTGGTGATGATATTCGGCGAGACGTCTTGACAGAGGCACATACCGCGCCATATTCGATACATCCAGCTGGTACCAAGATGTATCAGGATCTTCGTAGACTTTATTGGTGGCCAGGTATGAAGAAAGATATTGCCATGTTTATTTCTCAGTGCCTAACTTGTCAGCAGGTGAAGATCGAGCATCAGAGACCTGCTGGGACATTGTTGTCATTGCCGATTCCTCAATGGAAATGGGAGCATATTACGATGGACTTCGTGACTGGTCTTCCCAGAAGGCTGAAATGTTTTAACTCTATTTGGGTTATTGTTGATCGGTTGACCAAGTCAGCACATTTTCTTCCAGTCAAGACGACGTATTCCATGAACCAGTATGCCGAAGAGTACATAGCAAAGATTGTTAGACTTCATGGTGTTCCTGTGTCGATCATGTCTGATCGTGACCCTAGATTTACTTCAGAGTTTTGGAAGAGTTTTCACAGAGCTATGGGTTCACGGTTAGCATTTAGTACAACATATCACCCCCAGAGTGACGGTCAATCAGAGAGAGTTATTCAGATTCTAGAGGATATGCTCAGAGCTTGTACTATTGATTATCCTGGTAGCTGGGATTCCAAATTGCCTCTTGTTGAGTTCACGTACAATAACAGTTACCAAGAGACGATTGGCATGGCACCGTAAGAAGCACTTTATGGCAGGAAGTGTAGATCGCCCTTGTATTGGGATGAGATTGGTGAGAGAAAGATGTTGGGTCCAGAGTTGGTCCAACATAGGGGTGAGCAAAAATTCGGTTAAACCGATTTAACCGACCGAACCGAATTAATTCGGAAATTCGGTTCGGTTAATTCGGTTAATTCGGTTCGGTTTCGGTTTTTGTAAAAAAATATCGGTTTAACCGAATTAACCGAATTATTAAATAAATAATTTTGATTTTATTTTATTATGTTTTAAATATAATTTATAATATTTTTATATTTAATATTGTATATTATAATTAAATTTTTTATGAATAAAGTGTTTTATTATGATTAAAATAGAATATTAATTATTAATTTTATGTATAATTTTTAAAATTTTAATTTTTTTAGAATATTAATTATTAATTTTATATATAATTTTTAAAATTTAAATTTTTTTTTAAAAAAATCGGTTAATTCGGTTACCGACCGAAATAACCGATTTTAATTCGGTTCGGTTAATTCGGTTTTTGTGAAAATTCGATTCGGTTCGGTTAGTCTAAAAATTTTCGGTTAAATCGGTTTTCGGTTAATTCGGTTCGAATTTTAACCGAATTAACCGAATACTCACCCCTAGTCCAACAGACAGCTGATGTTGTTGCTGACATTCGAGAGAGGATGAAGACAACACAGTCAAGACAGAAGAGCTATGCTGACGTGCGTCGTAGGTCGTTGCAGTTTGAGGTTGGCGATCATGTGTTCTTGAAGATAGCACCTCTCAAGGGTGTGATGCGGTTTGGCAAGAAGGGAAAGTTGAGTCCGAGATTTATTGGCCCATTTGAAATCTTGGATAGAGTTTGTGATCGAGCTTACAGGTTAGCCCTACCGCCAGATCTTGACAGAGTTCATAATGTTTTTCATGTCTCCATGCTCCGGAAGTATATTGCGAATCCTTCTCATGTTCTTCGTCACGAGCCATTGGATTTGACGTCGAATTTGACGTACCAAGAGATTCCAATCCATATTCTGGATCGCAAAGTTAGAGTGTTGAGAAACAAAGAGATCGGCATTGTTAAAGTCCTTTGGAGGAATCATTTGATTGAAGAAGCCACGTGGGAACCAGAGGATGAGATGAAAGAAAAGTATCCCGAGTTGTTTGCGCAGTGACGTCAATTTCGGGGACGAAATTCCTCTAAGGAGGGGAGATTGTAATAGCCAAGCCTGGTGTACGGTACGGTTTAAGTTTTCGTATGTTTATTGACTACTTGGTCAAGTTTAAGTATAGTTTGGATGTTAAGAGTTTCGATTTAGGATTTATAGTGTGGTTGATTATAGATGACGTGTAGTGCTATTGTAGCGGCGTTACGATTAAATTCATGATAATTCGTATGTTGAGCCAATTGGTATGAGGCCAATTGGAGTGATTAGATAAGACAAAGAGGTATAACTTTCTTATTTTGAGTTTTGTTCAAATCATTGTGGAAGATAAGACAAAAGTGCCCCGAAGTGTGTCGTGCGTTTCGTCGTTCCTCCAGTGACACATGTTGGGATAATGGGCATAACGTTTTACTCAGACTTCCAAATGATCTGAAATTTGGAGAGCTTCAAGAAAAGACATAGGGCTACAACTTTGTAGTTTACCACATTTTCTAATTCCGAAGGGAAGAGGCGTTTCAGAGGCAATCTTTGGAGGGGCAGTGCGCAGATTGGCGCCCGAGCGGTAAGAAATGACCGCCCGAGCGCCACTCATTCTGGAATTTTGGATTTTGGGCAGAATCATTGGCGCCCGAGCGGTAATTTTCGACCGCCCGAGCGTCGGGCACAGTATAAGCGTGTTTTGGCGATTTTTAGTGCTTAAATAGAAGAGTTGGTCTTATTTTTCTCATTTCTTTCTCCCCATTTTCGAATTTCTCTCCATGCAGCCAGGGTTTCCTCATTTCTTTTGAATTACTTTCTTTGATTCAAGCCTCTTGGTGGATTATTGTTGAGGGAACTAAGTTATTTTGGGATCAAGGTAAGCTTTTGGTTTGGTGTTGGGAGAGTTCTTGGGTTTGTGTATTGTGTTGGTATAATGGATTTATTGATATTGTTGTTAGATTATTAGGTTATTGATGGTGTTATTTATGGGTTATTGTTGTAGGATTGCTATCAAAGAGATTAGAATCAAGAGGTTGCAAGTGTAGTAAGTGGAATTTCATTCCTTGTGCTCACATGATAATATATGTCACTACAAGAAAAATGACTTTCCGCAGCACGTCATCAACAGCGTGCATTAAAAGCACGCTGCGAATACGACTTTTCACGGCGTGCACCGACCTGTGCGTCGTTAATAGTGTTACACTTGATACTATTAACGGCGTGCTTTAAAAGCACGCTGCGGATAGTACTATCGACGGCGTGCATATAAAGCAAGCTGCGGATAGTAACTTGATACTATTAACAGCGTGCATTAAAAGCACGCTGCGGATATTACTATGGACAGCGTGCATTAAACGCACGCTGCGGATAGTAATATTTGCAGCTTGCAATTTTGTGCGCTGTTAATAAATTATATAAACGACAGCTCACAATAAACGAACGCCATTAATAGAATTATTAACGCCGTGCAAGTTTATGTGTGCTGTTAAAAATAAATCATTTTTTTAAAAGAAATTCGTGTTCAGATATTAACGGCGTATATTAATCGCACGCCGTTAATAGTATTATTCACGGCATGCATATTATTATCACGCTGCCGAAAATGAGTCCGAATTTCGATTTAAGGTCACAATTAGCGACGGTTGATCTATAACCGTCGCCGACTTACACGATTGTAGTACACATTTAGCGACGGGTTATCTACGACCGTCGCCGATGTAGATCGGCGACGGTCTGATAACCGTCCCTACTAGAAAGAAATCGGCGACGGTTTAATAAATAACCGTCGCAACAAAACGCAAATTATCTATTTAAACCGATCTCCGTTTCATTTCCTCCACATTATTTAACAACACTTAAAATTTTTCTATACTTATATGATTTTAGTTTCGATTTAGAAACCTGTTTTTGTTTCCATTTTTGGTTAATTTTTTAATTTTTATTTTTTGTTAAAATTTATTAAATTATAAAGTAATTTTTTTTTATATTTACACAAAATTTAGCGACGGCTTTTATAACCGTCGCGAAGTTTTAACCGTCTTTTTTTTTAATTCCGTCGCTATTTTAGCGACGGTGTTTAATTTATAAACCGTCGCTAATAATTTGTTTTTTTATGACTAGTAACGGCGTACGCATGCACGCTGCGGAAAGTTGTATTAACAGCTTCCATATGCACGCCGTTAATAATAGTATTAACAGCGTTCAATGCACGCCGCGGATAATCTTGAACTTTTAACAGCTTGTAACTTTGTAGCGTGCAATGCGCGCTGCGGAAAGCCACTTTTGTTGTAGTGTGTATTGTATTTCAATGGTTTTAATGTGCTATTCCCTTCATTTGATTCATGAGTATGTATTGATTCACTTGTTATATATATTGGAGGCATTTTATGTCTCAATTGTGAAAAAGGGAATACAAGAGAAAAGAGTTTACAAAGTGTTTGATTAAATGCCCCAAAGAGAGTTTAAAATGATTTATGGATTGATAGATACATAGTCATAGATTGCATGCAATTAGTTGATCAACGGCCATAGGCTTATATCCCTCAGAGTTATCGATTTATATCGATGGGATATAGGTACAGAGACAGAGATACTATATAGATATCAATCCAACAGAGAAAAGGGAAATACCATCTTATTGTTATACTATTGCTATGTTATTCATGATTCAGAGTTGATGGTATTTAATGTTTTTAAAGCCATGTTTTATAGAGTATGCTATGTACATTGCTATGTAAGAGTTCCACTTGCTGAGTTTTATACTCATTTTAGTTATTCATGTGATGCAGATAAGAGTGACGGACCAGGATGTTGATTGGAGCCGATGTCATATGCATATAGAGATGGAAGGAAGTGGATGATTATTTTGTTATACATGATCAAAATGATATTTTTTTATTTTGATGCAACACTTTTTGGATCATGTATATTCTTTTGATGGTATATATATATTGGAAATGTATTTTGAATCCTTCCTCCCTTTAAAGAAAAATTTTAAATTCCGCTGTTATTTTATAAAATGGGTCAGAGGTGTCACAGTTAGATTTTGTATATTACAATTCGAGGGTAATGAGATTGACATAGATTGCATTGCTCTTGGTTTGGCTGATTTTGATTGTATTGTTGGGATTGATATGCTAACCAAGTACAGAGCCACCGTAGACTGTTTCCACAAGATCGTCAAATTCAGACCTGAAATGGCAGAGGACTGGAAATTCTATGGGAAGGGTTCCAGATCTCGGATTCCCTTAGTATCTGCTTTGACTATGAGGAGATTGTTGCTACACGGAGCAGAAGGGTTCCTTATTTATTCAATAGATTTACTGAAGCCGAGCATAGCATTGGCAGATTTGCCAGTGGTTTGTGAATTTGCTGATGTATTCCCAGAGGAGATTCCAGGGTTACCTCCAGTTCGAGATGTAGATTTTAGCATTGACCTTGTGCCAGGTACCGTCCCTATATCTAGAGCTCCGTATAGGATGGTACCGATAGATTGAAAGAATTAAAATCACAGTTAGAAGATCTTCTGACAAAGGGATACATTAGACAGAGTGTGTCTCCTTGGGGCGCACCAGTACTATTTTTACGGAAGAAAGACGGTTTTATGCGATTATGTATTGACTACCGGCAACTGAACAAGGCGACGATAAAGAACAAGTACCCATTGCCTCGCATTGATGATTTATTTGATCAGTTGCAGGGATTCTCTGTTTATTCCAAGATCGATCTGAGATCTGGATATCACCAGCTGCGAGTACGAGATATTGATATACCAAAGACAACATTTCGAACCAGGTATGGACATTATGAATTTATTGTCATGCCTTTTGGATTAACGAATGCTCCAGCGGTGTTTATGGGGTTGATGAACCGTGTCTTTCAGAGATATTTAGATGAATTTGTGATTGTTTTTATTGATGACATTCTGGTGTATTATAAGAGTATGACTGAGCATGCAGATCATTTGAGGATTGTATTGCAGACATTGAGAAAAGAGAGATTGTATGCCAAACTGTCCGAGTGTGAATTCTGGTTGAGACAGGTTGTCTTCTTGGGTCATATCATATCTGGAGATGGTATTTCTGTGGATCCGAGTAAAGTTGAAGCTGTGATCAGTTGGCCGAGACCGACTTCGGTGCCTGAGATACGCAGTTTCATGGGTTTAGCAGGGTACTATCGACGATTCATCAAAGATTTTTCCAGTATTGCGAAGCCGATCACCCAGTTGACGCAAAAGAATACACCATTTGTGTGGTCTGAGGATTGTGAGTCTAGCTTCCTAGAGTTGAAGAAGAGGCTGACCAGTGCACCTGTCTTGATGATTCCTTCAGGTACTGGCGATTTCGTTGTTTATTGTGATGCATCCCACAGAGGGCTATGATGTGTTCTTATGCAGATGGATCATGTAATCACATATGCCTCTAGACAGCTGAAGCCACACGAGACTCGATACCCAATTCATGATCTTGAATTGGCGGCTATCGTATTTGCATTGAAGATCTGGCGTCATTTTCCCTATGACGAGAAGTTTGAGATTTACTCTGACCATAAAATCCTGAAGTATCTTTTTTCTCAGTCAGAGTTGAACATGAGGCAGCGTAGATGGCTTGATCTACTGAAAGATTTTGATTGCGAGATCAAGTACTATCCAGGAAAGTAAAATGCAGCAGCGGACGCCTTGAGTCGGAAGGTATGTTCCTTATCCTTATCGACGATAGGTGTTTCAAATATGATTGAAGATTGTTGCTTTTCGGGTTTAGCATTTGATATAGCTAGTAGACCTCTACGACTTGCTTCGATTCAAGTTGAGCCAGATTTGATTATGCGAATCAAAAAAACGCAGAGAACTGATCCGAATGTTCAGAATTCGATTCAGATAGTCAGGTCAGGACATCAGTCAGAATATCAGGTACATGATTATGTTCTGTACGTGAATAACCGTCTTGTAGTGCCAGATGTACTAGAATTGAAACAACAGATTATGTCAGAAGCGCACTGTAGTCGGTTTAGTATTCATCTTGGTGGCAGGAAGATGTACAATGACTTGAAGACACAGTTTTGGTGGAAATAGATGAAGTCAGACATTGCCGAATTTGTGCCTAAATACTTGAATTGCCAACAGGTAAAGGCCGAGAGAAAGAAGCCCGGAGGTTTACTTCAGAGTTTGTCTATTCCTGAATGGAAATGAGATCACATTTCCATGGATTTCGTGATGAAGTTACCTCGATCATCCCGGGGTTGTGATGCGATTTGGGTGATGATAGACAGATTAACCAAATCAGCTTGTTTTATTCCGTACAAAATGACGTATGTCCGAGAGGTAGTCAGATTACATGGTGTGCCGAAATTTATCGTATCATATCGTGATCCACGATTCACTTCACACTTCTGGCACAGTTTGCAGCAGGCTTTAGGTACAACATTATACCTAAGTACTGCTTATCATCCCCAGACAGAAAAACAGTAAGAGCGGACTATCCAGACTTTAGAGGATATGCTGAGAGCTGTAGTACTAGACATTGGTACTAGTTGGCAAGATTCACTACCTTTGTGTGAATTCTCGTACAGCAGCAGCTATCAGACGAGGATCGAGATGGCACCGTTTGAAGCTTTGTATGGCAAGAAGTGCAGATCTCTGTTGTACTGGGATGATATATCTGAAGTACCAGAACTTGGTCCTGATATGATTCGTGAAATGACTGAGAAGGTGAAGATCATTCAAAAACGAATGAAGACGGCACAAGACAGGCAAGCCAAGTATGTGAACGTCAGACGTAGACCACTAGTATTTGAAGAAGGGGACAGAGTATTTTTGAAGATTTCTCCTTTCAGAGGCATTGTCAGATTTGGCAGGCGTGGGAGTTGTCTCCTAGATACATTGGTCAATACGAGATTCTTGAAAAGATTGGCGATCGAGCATATCGACTGTTTCTTCCTCCTTCTCTATCCGGATTACATGACGTTTTTCATGTATCGATTCTGCGTAAATATATGCCTGATGATTCTCATGTCATTCGGCCTGACGAAGCTGAGCTGGATCAGACGTTGAGTTATGTTGAACAACCAATACAGATTCTCGATCGAAAAGAAAAACAGCTCAGAACGAAGACTATTCCGTTAGTGAAAGTCCAGTGGGGTAGTCATGGCATCGAGGAAGCGATTTGGGAGACAGAAGCAGATATGAGACAGAAACATCCCGAGCTATTTCAATAATGTAAGTATTTATTTAGTTTTGATTATATTGCCTATTATACTTGCATTGATAGAATGACCTACGATTTCGAGAACGAAATCATTTCTTAGAGGGGGAGAAATGTAAGGCTTGATATTATTAGTCTTCATTGATGTGATACTTGGAAGATATGAGTATGCATGATAGGTAATGAGAAGCACTAGATTTAGTAGTCTTCATTGCCGTGACATTCAAAAATATGAGTATGCATGACATGCAACAGGAAGTATTAAGTGAGATGAGATGAGAAAATATTCAAAATAAGACAGAACAGATGGCGCACATGCGCGAAGAAATGCGCGCATCTGCACGACAATTCCAGAAGCATCGGCGCGCATGCGCGAGATAAGGCGCGCATATGCGCGACACTTCTAGAGACATTGGTGCACATGTGCGAGATAAGGCATGCATATGCGCGACACCTCCAGAAGCTTTGGCGCATATGCGCAAGATGAAGCGCGCATATGCGCTGCGCATATGCACGAGTTGTTAAGATTTGCATTGCCGAGACCAGTAGGTCTCGCGCATATGCGCGGGTGATGTCGCGCATATGCACGAGACGTGTAATACAAAGAATGAGACACTTGCCTTAGCCATGCAATTTAATGTGTATGTGTCTTCATTTCCTCAGATTTCAGCAGCAAGAAATGAGAGAAACTTCAGATAATTCCCTTTCAAGTGCAAGATTTCTTTTCATCTTATAATGGATCTTGTGCAAAATATAAACATCCAAACTTCCATCCAAGCATAGATTCTTGTTGCTCTTGACAAGGGCTATCAAAGGATGTAAGTTTTATTCAATTCCTAGATGGTTTGAAGTTTAGAGATTGAAAGAATTATGATATGATGGTTATTATATGTTCTTGAGATTATTGATATCGTAGAAACGCAACCGGATCGAAGAACAGATGTTGTATGCTATTGTTACTATTTTCCAGCATGTTTAGAGTTAAATGATGCAGATTTTGAGTTTTATCATGTGTGTATGATGATGATTATGAGTTGAGACTTATGAATTGTTGATATATGTGAAAGTTGGATTGACCGGTATTGAGAAATTACGTCGATATGCCGTCAAATTGTACTAAGGTCGAGTATTGAATTGGATATGTGTTGATTGAGATTAGAGATTGATAGAATATGTATCAACATTTCCATTTCAGATTTGGTTTGACAGATTCGACACCGAGACTTCGATTACGACACAGATTGTGCAACGAAAGGTATAATTCATGTGACTTTGGGGAGACAGAACTCAAATGAGATTCAATTTGAGTTTCCCAACAAATTCACATACTAGATTATGTTTATATTTTTAATGTTTATGCCTTGTTTATAGATTTATATTCAAGCTTTGAGATAGGAGTCATTGACAGATTTGTCAAACTAGATGTTCGGTAGTATCGTCGCATTGGAGCAGTTCGACTCCATGTGTAGACACTCGATAGTGACATGACCGAAATCTAGGAATAAGACGTACCGTTACCCCGATTGGGAGGGTAGGTGTCAGACAGCAACGTTTTATTCAAACCGGGATCCCTAGAGTAGAGTCGAATTGAGTCAAGACATGATTTGATTGACATTGCATGCTCATATTGATTTGGTTTCATAGACTATGGAACCTATTGCTTTAATATTATTCATGATAGTTTGTTTCATGATTTATATTTTTTTTATGCATGCATATCATGTTTTAACTGGGATTTGTTCTCACCGGAGTTTTCGGCTGTTGTTATGTCTGTATGTGTGCATAACAACAGGTGGTGCAGGATCAGGGTGTGACACCCTGACCCGTTACAATTAAAATACAGCGGAATTTAAAATTTTCTTTCAAACGGAAGGAGTTTCAAAATGCATTTTATAAAAGTGTTTACAAAATAACAACATGATCATTCCAATGACATAACAAAATACAAAATATCATTAGTGTGATCATGTTACAAAATGGTACAAAATAATCATCCTTCCAATCTTAGTATGCATATGACCCTCATCCACAGTCAACGTCCCGGTCCGTCGCTCTTATCTGCATCACATGAAAATAACTGAAATGAGAATAAATCTCAGCAAGTGGAACTCTTACATAGCAATGATACATAGTATACTCTGTAAAACATGGCTTTTAAATCATAAATACCATCGACTCTGAAACATGAATAACGTAGCAATAATTGTAGCAATAGCAATAGCAATAGATAGCAATACGATGGTATTTCTCTTTTCTATGGTTGGATTGATATCAATAGTATCTGTGACTGTGGTTGCCAATATCCCATCGATATAAATCGATAACTGTGAGGGGATAAAAGCCTATGGTCGATGATCATCTAATTGCATGCAATGCTACGGCTATGATTAATCAATCCAATAAACATTTGAACTCTGAATATCATTTAAAGCCGTCGTTTCGCAATCTCATAATATCACTTGTATTCCCTTTTTAACAATAGTGAGACATCAATGCCTCCAATAGATAATCAATGAAATCAATACATAACAATGGATCAATGGAAGGGAATAACACTTTGAAACCTTTAAAACACAATACATATAATATCATGTGAGCAAAAGGATGAAATTCCACTTACAAACCAATAGAACACCTCCAACTATACTCTTGGTACACCACCTACAACAATAATCCATAAATAACACCAATATCAAGACTAAATCCAAGAGTCCATGCTAAATAATCCATAGAACCATCAAAATATCAAATCCAAAATAACCCTTAACTCGAAACCTCATTAGAATCGCACCAAAAACTTACCTAAGCTTCCTTATACCACGGAGAATGTTGATCTCAAGTCGGAAATCCAAATAACTCCAAGAATCAAAGGTAGGAAGCTAAAGAAATGGAGAAAACCCTTGCCAAAAGGAGAGAAAAATCGGAAATGGAAGATAGGATAAGGTAGGTATGAAGTCAACTCAATCAAAAAGGTACTAAATAACTCGCCCATACTTACACCGCGGGTGCGGTCACACAAGCACCGCGGGTGCGCCATGCTCACGGCATTCCAAAATAAATCCCATGCACGATCACCGCGGGTGCGGTGCTACAAATACCGCGGGTGCGGTCTCACCGCGGGTGCGGTCCTTGCACTGCCGCGGGTGCGGTGTCCACACGGCCTTCCAAATCCAAAATGATGAATAGTACACCGCGGGGGCACTCATCTAAGAGCGCGGGTGCACTCTACTCACGGCAATGAACAGTAACAAAACAACTAAAATCGATTCGAAACGCTGAAACGAACAATCAACACCAACTAACACCTCAAATAAATAATAACCAATAATACTATAGCCCAAAACACAACTATAATCATCTAATCACATAACCCAATTAACACAATAAAGCTTAAACCGTACCGTACACCGGGCTCGGCTATTACAATCTCCCCTCCTTAGAGGAATTTCGTCCTCGAAATTGACGTCACGGCACGAACAACTCAGGATACCTCTCTTTCATCTCAGTCTCTGGTTCCCACGTAGCCTCCTCAATCAAATGGTTCCTCCAAAGGACTTTAACGATGCCGATCTCTTTGTTCCTCAGAACTCTAACTGTGCGATCCAGAATCTGAATCGGAATCTCATGGTAAGTCAGACTCGGCGTCAAGTCCAATGGCTCATGGCGAAGAACATGGGAAGGATCTGCAATATACTTCCTGAGCATCGATACGTGAAACACATTATGGACTCAGTCAAGATCGGGCGGTAGGGCTAATCTGTAGGCTCGGTCACCCACTCTGTCCAATATCTCGAATGGACCAATGAATCTAGGGCTCAACTTGCCCTTCTTGCCAAATCGCATCACACCCTTGAGAGGTGCTATCTTCAGAAAAACATGATCGCCAACCTCGAACTGCAAAGGTCTACGACGAACGTCTGCATAGCTCTTCTGTCTGGACTGAGCAGTCTTCATCCTCTCTCTGATAACTGCAACAACATCGGCAGTCTGTTGGACCAACTCGGGACCCAACATCTTCCTCTCTCCAACCTCATCCCAAAACAAAGGAGATCTGCACTTCCTGCCATAAAGTGCCTCATACGGTGCCATGCCAATCGTCGCCTGGTAGCTATTGTTGTACGTGAACTCCACAAGAGGCAACTTGGAATCCCAGCTACCAGAATAGTCAATAGTACAAGCTCTGAGCATATCCTCCAGAATCTGAATGACTCTCTCTGACCGACCGTCGCTCTGAGGATGATAAGCTGTACTGAAAGCTAATCGAGAACCCATAGCTCTGTGCAAACTCTTCCAGAACTCTGAGGTAAATCTAGGGTCACGATCAGACACGATCGACACAGGAACCCCATGAAGTCTAACAATCTCTGCAATGTAATCCTCGGCATACTGAGACATCGAATACGTCGTCTTGACTGGGAGAAAGTGCGCTGACTTGGTCAATCTATCAACAATAACCCAAATGGAATTGAAACCCTTCTGCGTCCTGGGTAAACCAGTCACGAAATCCATAGTGATATGCTCCCACTTCCACTGAGGAATCGGCAAAGAAAGCAATGTCCCAGCAGGTCTCTGGTGCTCAATCTTTACCTGCTGACAAGTAAGGCACTGAGAAATGAACAAAGCAATATCTCTCTTCATACCTGGCCACCAGTAGAGTCGACGAAGATCCTGATACATCTTCGTACTGCCTGGATGAATCGAATAAGGTGCGGTATGAGCCTCTGTCAAGACATCTCTACGAATATCGTCGCCAGAAGGAACACAAATGCGGCCTCTGAAAGTTACCAAATCATCACCATTCAGACTAAACTCTGAATTCCCTCTAGCCTCGGCTCTAGCTCTCAACTCTGTCAACTGAACATCAGTCGACTGCTCTCTGCGGATCCTGTCCGTCAAAGTAGATCGAATGACCAACGCTGAAAAGCGAGCAATGGTACCTGGAATCACCAGATCAATCTCCTCTCTCTGCAAATCCATCAACAATGGTCTCTGAATCAAAGAACTCAATGAAGCACTCGACTTGCGGCTCAAAGCATCAGCCACAACATTCGCCTTCCCTGGGTGATAACTGATCGTCACATCGTAATCCTTGACAAGCTCTAACCACCTCCTCTGTCGCATATTGAGCTCTTTCTGCGAGAACAGATACTTCAAACTCTTGTGGTCTGTGAAGATCTCACACTTTTCGCCATACAGATAATGTCTCCAAATCTTAAGGGCGAAAACCACAGCTGCAAGCTCCAAATCGTGCGTCGGATAATTCTTCTCATAATCCTTCAACTGGCGAGACGCATAGGCAATGACCTTACCTCGCTGCATCAACACTGCACCAAGGCCTCTCTTCGACGCATCGGTATAGACCACAAAATCCTCTGAACCACTGGGCAAAGAAAGAACAGGAGCTGTCGTCAATCTGTCCTTCAACTCCTGAAATGCACTCTGGCAATCGATAGACCACTCGAACTTCACAGTCTTCCTCGTCAGATTGGACAATGGCAGGGCAATCTTGGAGAAACCTGAAATGAAACGACGATAGTAACCCGCCAAACCGAGGAAACTGCGTACCTCAGAAACAGTAGTAGGAATAGGCCAATTCTGAATCGCCTCTATCTTCAACGGATCAACAGCAATGCCATCTCTCGAAACCACATGGCCTAGGAAATAAATCCGATCCAACCAAAACTCACACTTCTTCAACTTGGCAAACAACCTCTTCTCTCGCAACAACTGAAGCACCACTCTGAGATGCTCTGCATGAAGCTCTCTGGATTTGGAATAGATCAGGATATCGTCGATGAAAACAATGACGAAGCTATCCAGATAAGGCTTGAACACACGGTTCATCAGATCCATGAAGACTGAAGGGTCATTGGTCAAACCAAAAGACATGACAAGAAACTCATAGTGACCGTACCTGGTCCGGAAAGCTGTCTTAGGGATATCAGACTCCCTAACCTTCAACTGATAGTAGCCAGACCGAAGATCAATCTTCGAGAACATAGTAGCACCATGGAGCTGATCAAACAAATCATCTATCCGAGGCAACGGATACTTGTTCTTGACAGTTACTTTGTTAAGCTCCCTGTAGTCGATACACAGTCGCAAAGAACCATCCTTCTTCTTGACAAATAGAACCGGAGCTCCCCAAGGCGAAGAACTCGGACGAATAAAGCCCTTATCTAGAAGATCCTGCAACTGCGCCTTCAACTCCTTCATCTCAGTAGGGGCCATTCGGTACGGAGCCTTAGAAATAGGAACCGTACCTGGAGCTAAATCAATCACAAACTCAACATCTCTATCCGGCGGCAAACCCGGAACATCATCCTCAAACACATCAGCAAACTCCCTCACCACATCAATATCATCTACATTCAACTTAATCAATCTATCAACATCCACAATAGAAGCAAGAAACCCATCGCAACCTCTACACAACAATCTCTCAGCCTCAAAGCAAGAAATAAAAGGAAGGACCAGCGAAGTACCTGTGCTGGCGAGCGCTCCTCCCTGGCCATCATCTGCAAAAGTCACCTTCTTAGCAACACAATCGATAACTGCACGGTAAGTAGAAAGCCAATCCATGCCAAGAATAACATCGAAGGCAACCATAGGGATAACAATCAAATCAGCGAATACAACTCGCTCCTCAATACGAACAGGACACGCAAAGACAATTGATGTCGGGCACAAGACATCTCCCGAAGGCAAAACAACACTAAGCTGAATGGGAAGAATAGAAGGAACTATACCCAAAGATCTCAAAAATAATTCAGACATAAAAGAATGAGTAGCACCAGTATCAATCAAAGTAGTAGCTACTCTGCCTGAAATCAAAATAGTACTAGAGATCAATGAAGAATCACGATTAATACCTTCCTTGGTCATCGCAAAGATACGACCCTGCACCTTCCCTTGGCTATCTCCCCTCGGGCAATTCCTAGCAACGTGGCCCGCCGCGCCACAACGAAAACAAGTATGAGTGCCCAATCTGCACTCTCCTCGATGATGCTTACCACACTTTGGACACAGTGGTTTCTCGGGATCAAATGGAACTGGCGGTGGTCTAGAACTCGGCTCCATCTTGCCCTTGCCCTTGAAACGATCCCTGCCCCTCTGATTCGAACCCTGGCCTCTCTGAGCAATGGCCTGGTGTCTCTCCTGCCTCTCCCTGGCGATGTCCTTCTCGTCTTGCTCGGCCAACAATGCTTTGGACACAATCTCCTTGAAAGTAACAGCTTTAGACATGTTGATATCACGACGAATCTCCGCTCTAAGGCCTCGAATGAAATGAGCGCCCTTGTCCTTGTCGTTCGAAGCAATATACGGAGCAAATAGGCAACCCTCCTCAAACTTCAGGATATACTGGCCAACATCCAAGCTCCCCTGTCGAAGTTCCAAGAACTCCGTAACCTTCCTCGTTCGAAGTGCGTCGGGGAAATACTTGTCGTAGAACAAGTCAGTGAACTCTGACCACTTCAGTGTCGCAACATCAACTCCAACTTTCGTAGCATTCCACCAGATACGTGCAGCTTTAACCAGCAAGAACACTGCACAGCTAATCCTGTCTTTGTCCTCATACTGGAGATGATCGAAGATAGCTTCAAGCGCCTTGACCCACTCGACAGCAACTAGAGGATCGGTGCTACCTGCGAATTCCGGTGGATCCATTCTCTTAAAAGCAGAAAAGACGGCATCAGTGCCAACAGCCTGAGCAACTGGACCTCTCACTTGGCCTCGACCCTGTCCTGCTCCTTGCAATCGGAGCAACTGTTGAATCTGATCGCTATGCACCTTAGCCTGCTCCTTAAGCAACTTGCCGAACTCGTCGACAACTCTCGAGGAAGAACTATCCTCACCCTCTGCCGCCTTACGCTTAGGAGGCATACTCTACAATTGCTCACAAGACACCAATCAATAAATAACAATGGATAGATGCAAGAAAACGTACTCGGACAGTTGAAAGTAGACGAAGTCATATGCATTGGTCCGAAGAACCGGGGCTCTGATACCACTAAATGTGACACCCTGACCCGTTACAATTAAAATACAGCGGAATTTAAAATTTTCTTTCAAACGGAAGGAGTTTCAAAATGCATTTTATAAAAGTGTTTACAAAATAACAACATGATCATTCCAATGACATAACAAAATATCATTAGTGTGATCATGTTACAAAATGGTACAAAATAATCATCCTTCCAATCTTAGTATGCATATGACCCCCATCCACAGTCAACGTCCCGGTCCGTCGCTCTTATCTGCATCACATGAAAATAACTGAAATGAGAATAAATCTCAGCAAGTGGAACTCTTACATAGCAATGATACATAGTATACTCTGTAAAACATGGCTTTTAAATCATAAATACCATCGACTCTGAAACATGAATAACGTAGCAATAATTGTAGCAATAGCAATAGCAATAGATAGCAATACGATGGTATTTCTCTTTTCTATGGTTGGATTGATATCAATAGTATCTGTGACTGTGGTTGCCAATATCCCATCGATATAAATCGATAACTGTGAGGGGATAAAAGCCTATGGTCGATGATCATCTAATTGCATGCAATGCTATGGCTATGATTAATCAATCCAATAAAACATTTGAACTCTGAATATCATTTAAAGCCGTCGTTTCGCAATCTCATAATATCACTTGTATTCCCTCTTTAACAATAGTGAGACATCAATGCCTCCAATAGATAATCAATGAAATCAATACATAACAATGGATCAATGGAAGGGAATAACACTTTGAAACCTTTAAAACACAATACATATAATATCATGTGAGCAAAAGGATGAAATTCCACTTACAAACCAATAGAACACCTCCAACTATACTCTTGGTACACCACCTACAACAATAATCCATAAATAACACCAATATCAAGACTAAATCCAAGATTCCATGCTAAATAATCCATAAAACCATCAAAACATCAAATCCAAAATAACCCTTAACTCGAAACCTCATTAGAATCGCACCAAAAACTTACCTAAGCTTCCTTATACCACGGAGAACGTTGATCTCAAGTCGGAAATCCAAATAACTCCAAGAATCAAAGGTAGGAAGCTAAAGAAATGGAGAAAACCCTTGCCAAAAGGAGAGAAAAATCGGAAATGGAAGATAGGATAAGGTAGATATGAAGTCAACTCAATCAAAAAGGTACTAAATAACTCGCCCATACTTACACCGCGGGTGCGGTCACACAAGCACCGCGGGTGCGCCATGCTCACGGCATTCCAAAATAAATCCCATGCACGATCACCGCGGGTGCGGTGCTACAAATACCGCGGGTGCGGTCTCACCGCGGGTGCGGTCCTTGCACTGCCGCGGGTGCGGTGTCCACACGGCCTTCCAAATCCAAAATGATGAATAGTACACCGCGGGGGCACTCATCTAAGAGCGCGGGTGCACTCTACTCACGGCAATGAACAGTAACAAAACAACTAAAATCGATTCGAAACGCTGAAACGAACAATCAACACCAACTAACACCTCAAATAAATAATAACCAATAATACTATAGCCCAAAACACAACTATAATCATCTAATCACATAACCCAATTAACACAATAAAGCTTAAACCGTACCGTACACCGGGCTCGGCTATTACACAGGGTCACGACCAATATGAGATCGAGATAGAGTGGTGACTTCGGGCACAGAGGACTGATAGTGGTTATTGAACTAGACTTGTAATACTTATGATTTGGAGATTGTATTGTATGGAACTTTAGTTTGGTATGGATGTATTAGAACAAACCATGTGTTTACGTTTGTTATATTTAAATAAAATAGAGTTCTTATGCTTGGTTTATCTACATTTGATTTAAAGTTAAAAGCAAAAATTTGACCCACGTTTTCTAACAACGATCAGATTAATCCCGTAAAAAACGTAGTTAGAGCCCGGGTCCCACAACAACGAACATTCGAAGAACAAGTCGTCAACAATCCGCACAAGCACGATCGACACACGCCACAAAGTTAAAAACTTTGATCAGTTTGGTTTTTGAATAACAAAGCGAAGCTTTGAAAGTTTGAGAGGAAACTCTAAACTTTGATAAAAATATCAATAATGAATATGAAAAGTGTTCAAAATTTCGTGCAAATATGTCTACATATTAGAAAAAGATTGCAAATCAAGTTACCAAAATAATCAAAACTCTAACTAGGAAACTAGGATTTTTCCAGAACTGGTTCGCGCTCGGGCGGTAGAATATTACCGCTCGAGCGCCAAGGGCTCTGCACTATTCGTGCTCGGGCGGTAGAATGTTACCGCTCGGGCACCGGGTGTTCTGGAAATCACGTCTTGGACAGTCCATCTGGCGCTCGGGCGGTAGTTTTCTACCGCTCGGGCGCGAAGCATTCTGCCACTTTTCTTCGTTCATCACTTGAATGGTGTTCCTATGACTTCCGAACTCAATCTCGTGCACTACAAACCCTTCAGCACTCTGCCCCTTGCTTGTAAGTCCTTCTTCATTGCTCATAAGTCCTTGCAACGCTTCCTTGAATTTCTTCAATCGTCCCCTCGTGATTGGTCCCTCCGGCAAATCCAAAGGGTCCCATGCTTTCAATGGCGCCTGACCATCCGTGTTCGCATTATCCTCCCCTTCTTGAAAAGGATTTGTCCTCAAATCCAGCTCGTCACCTACATCAAACAACGACAAGTCACTAACATTAAAAATAGAACTCACGTTATACTCACCTGGTAGATCGAGTTTGTAGGCATTGTCATTGATTAACATGCTCATCCAAGTCTTTGCTATATACTAGGATATCATCAAAGTAAACAACAACAAATTTTCCTATGTATGCACGCAAGACATGGTTCATTAACCTTATAAAAGTGTTAGGAGCGTTAGTTAAGCCAAAAGGCATGACCATCCACACATATAACCCGTACTTGGTTTTAAAAGCCATTTTCCACTCGTCGCCTTCCCTCATCCTAATTTGGTGATAACCATTCTTCGAATCAATTTTGCTAAAGATACAAGCACCATTCAATTCATCTAACATATCATCTAGCCTAGGTATGGGATGCCTATACTTAATTGTTATGTTATTGATTGCCCTACAATCTACACACATACGCCATGAGCCATCTTTCTTAAGAAACTAATAAAACAGGTACCGCACAAGGTGACATGGACTCACACACAAAACCCCTATCTAACAACTCACTTACCTGCCGTTGAAGCTCCTTCGTCTCCTCCGGATTGCTCCTATAAGCTGGACGATTTGGCAATGCACTCCCGGGCACCAAATCAATTTGGTGTTCAATCCCCCTCAAAGGCGGTAGTCCTTGAGGTAGCTCCTCCGGAAATATATCATCAAATTCTTGTAATAGTGAAATAACAATGCTCGGAAGGGAACCGGCTATATCACTTGTGTTAAAGAGGATCTCTTTATAAAGAATCAACACAAGTGGTTCATGTGTGTGCAACAGGTGTTTCAACTCACTTTTTTGGGCATATATGATTTTTTTTTTGCCTCTTTCCTCTCATTTTCTTTCCTCTCTTTTTCTTCCCTCTCATTTTTCTTTTGTATGGCTATCTCACTCTTTTTATCACTCTTTTTTTCAGCCATCTCCTTTTTGTTTTCAAAGGCCATCTCACTTTTTATTTCACTCTTTTTTTCGGCCTCATCTCTCTTCTTTTTTTTTCAAATGGTCCTCCAACACTTGCTTTGGGGACAATGGAAGTAAAACAATGGAATCTTTCTGCATCATAAATGAATACCTATTCTTGTACCCATCATGTGTAACCCGCCTATCATATTGCCAAGGTCTACCCAACAAGATATGACATGCATGCATGGGTACCACATCACACAAAACCTCATCCACATACTTCCCAATAGAAAAAGACACCAACACTTGATTGTTCACCTTCACCTCCGCACAATCGTTCAACCATTGAAGCCTATATGGTTGGGGATGCTTTATTGTAGGTAGACCCAAATTTTCCACCATCTCACTACTAGCCACATTGGTACAACTCCCCCCATCTATGATTAAATTGCAAACCTTTTGATTTACAAAACACCTAGTATGGAACAAGTTTTCCCTTTGGTTAATCTCCTCCTCCTTGACTTGGGCACTCATGATACGCCTAGTCACTAGTGCTTCACCTACAACCGCTTCATATCCCTCATCCGGATCCTCTAACGCAGGCATCTCATCATCATCGTCTTCCTCCTCACTTTGAGACTCATACTCACCTCACTAGCAATATGTCCTAACCCTTGGCACCTAAAACATCTAGTATCTCTAGAACGAGTAAGACGAGTTTCAGATTTACCTTGCACTCCTTGTTTAGGCGCCTCTTGCTTGGTCTCAATCTTGGGCTTGGTCACCACTTTATTTTCATCCCGTTTTACTATATTTGACCTCCAAGAAGATGATGAACCCCCAGTTTGATTGGTGCGACCAACTACACGCCTTTTGAGTTGTTGCTCCACTTTTATGGCCATTTGCACCATCTCGTCTAGATCCAAGTAGTGTCGAAGCTCCGCTTGATCTTGAATTTCCCTGTTCAAACCACAAAGAAAACGAGTCATGGTCGCCTCACTATCCTCCTCAATGTTTGCCCTAATCATGACCACTTCCATCTCCTTATAGTAATCCTCTACACTCTTCAACCCTTGCCTCAAAGTTTGTAGCCTCTTAAACATCTCCCTATAGTAGTGATTGGGCACAAACCTCTTCTTCATTACCCTCTTCATCTCATCCCAAGATTCAATGGGCCTCTCATTGTACCTCCTCCTAGTGGTCACTAGTTGATCCCACCAAATGAGAGCATAGTCTAAGAATTCCACCACCGCCAACCTCACCTTCTTTTGTTCGGAGTAGTGGTGACACTCAAACACAAACTCTACCCTCTTTTCCCACTCTAAGTACGCCTCCGGGTCAGACTTCCCATGGAACGATGGAATTTTCATCTTAATGCTACCCATGTTACCATCTTCCCTACTCCTATCATATCTACCCCGTACGGCTTCTCTTCTACCTCTACCGAATCCTCTACCTCTTCTATTCCTACCCCAATTTTCATTTTGACTCTCCTCGTCTCCTCCCAAATTATATTCCTCCTCTTCTTCTCCTCTACCCAAATCTTTAGATTTAGCCTTACCCCCACTAGTACCATGTAACGCCCGAAAACTCGAACATACTAACCACATGCATGCATGAAAATTTATTTGAAGCATGCTTAAGTATTTGCATGGTTAAATGATTATTTAATCGAATGTTATGAATATGAACCTTCTGAATTCGAATTCACGATGTACGGCAAAGGCGAGAGAACCGGGGACGATTTTGTTAAAGTTTATATTTTTAGAAAGTTATAAATATAAATTCTATATTTAGAAAGTCTAAATTAAGAAAGCGGAAATAAATTTATAGTAAGGGACGAATTTATTCGGTAACGAATTTTTACGAAGAAAATTAGTAGTTCCGGGCGTGCGATATTAGAAACGAGTAGCACCAAATATTTTTAATTTTATTGGGACTTTTTTAGTGGATTAAATATGTATTTAATCAACACCTTAATGGGCCTAGTTTGTTGATAATTAATTAATTAATTATAGGACCCATTATGAATAATTAAGCCCAATTAACAACTTAATGGTTTATTTAAATAAAACCTACCCAACCCTTCCCCATCACTCACGTCTTTCACACCACCAGCACACACAAACACACACTAGAGTCCTAGGGGTGGCCAAAACCTAGAGGAAACAAGGGAAGGAGGAAAGTTTCGCTTCTCGTTCGTCTCTCGTCGCGCCGTCTCTCATATCTTGTAAGAATAGAGGATCAAGGAATGTTTTCAAACCCTTATTGATGCACCATTCAATCCATATTATTGCATGTATTCTGATTTTGTGTGTGAAGTTTACAAGGATGATGATTTTCAATTTCCTACATGTGCATCTCATGTTTTCATAAAGATTTTTGAAGTTTATTAAATTGTTAAGGGAAGGATGCAAACCAAGGTAAGAGAGGGCTGGTATAGATGTTTAAGAAGAGGATTTAAGGGAAAAAGGGTGAACCAAGAAGCCCCATAGGGCTGTTCATCCCTGCACACAAATGTGTGCAGGCCGTGTGGTCGGCTTGGGTCCATCGGCCATGGTGGCTGCATGGGGTCCTAGCCGTGGTCTTGAGGGAAGGGTTAGGGTCCTAGGAAGGGCATTGAGAGTTGCGGACAGTGCCTATACCATCGGGCAAAGTGCTGCGACCGAATTTCCAGAAACTGGCCTTGTTGGCTTGTTTGGGTTGTGTGCGGTACCTAGGGCTAAGGGGTCGGTTCAAGGGCTGGAACAGGGGCTAGGGTCGTGCCTTAGGGTCCTAGTGAGGGTCTGGAGTGAGCCAAGGGTCGAGCCAAAAGGCTTCAACAGTTGCTGGTGCGTGCAAGAGCTGCTGCTGCGCAAGGGTGCATGCGGTGTGCTGCTGGTGCGTGGTGTCTAGGGATTGGGGCGTTGGGTCTGTGTAAAAAGGGCCCGACCACGGCCTTATTTAGTGTCTAAGGAAGGGGTCTAGGGCCTGGTTCCATGTCGTTTCGAGCCGTGGTCCGTTCGGGGTCGTAAATTGCCCGAACATGTAAAAATAGGAGCGAAGTGAGCCTAGGTTAAATTCTAAATCCTAATTTCGGTTTTTACTTGGGCTTGGGGACTTCCAGCAACTTAAATGGTGTCTTAGGATGTTAATAAAAGTCTGGTCTCAGGTTGGTTCGAGTCGGGAGGTTAGTTTGGTCATTTGTTTTACCGAAAACGCAAAAACGGTGGCAAACGATCCACCCGGTGAGCGAATTGAGTCGTTTTTGAAACATAGGACCTATGATTAAATTTCCAGAAAGCTACTGGATATTTTTGGGTATTTTTAAAGTTTTAAAATTTATTTTTCTCCTTGAGTCAAAGTCTAGGGTCGTCCAGGTACGTATAACATTGAAATATGTACGGCCGGTTCGAGGAAAACGAGGGTGGTGTGCAACTTCCTTAAAAAATTCTAGATCATGTTAAAGGTTATTTTTAGAAGTTTTAAAGTATATGCAGGATATATGCTATTTTAATAATTTTTAACGTATTTGCATTTATTTGCCATTGTTAGCAGTTTCGACGTATACGAACGATATGAGCCAATTTTGGGAATATTAAAGAATATGGAAATTTATGAATGTTTGATTAAATTAAAAGGTAAAGCGAAATATTTTTGAGGGATGCGAATTGATCGTGACAAAAAGGTAGTAAGGGATCCGTTGAAAACGTGAACGGTGAACTTGCAATAAAAAGAGGGAGTGAACCGTCGAAAACGTGGGCGGGAATCTCAATAATAAGGGATCCGTTGAAAACGTGAACGGTGAACTTGCAATTAAGGAAGGGAGTGAACCGTCGAAAACGTGGGCGGGAATCTCAATGATAACAGATCCATTGAAAACGTGAACGGTGAAGTTATGTTTATGATAGTCGGTGGGATCGTCGAAAATGTGGACGTTGGACCCGACGGCCTAGTACTATGGATTATAGATTGATCAATCAAATAAGAGGTGTCACTTTCGAGGATCGGACTTCACATCAAAAGGATAATTTTTTAAGAGAAAAGGTTCATTTTTAAGCATGATTTCAAAAGTTGCATATTTTGAAAGTTTCATGATTGCATAGAAAAATCTATTTTTAGTAAAAGTAATTTTTATGTATGTGATTGTATATTTATGTACTTGCTATATGAGGTTTGAGCATGCTGAGTCATTATACTCACTAGGTTTGAATGATTGCAGGTAATGTTGATGTTGAGTCTTCAGGTGCGGACTATCGAGTTATCCGGAGGGCGTAGTGCATACCCGAGGACCTATAAATTCCGCATATGTTAAAGACTTTTGATGATTTTATGGATTATCGCTTTTAATTTTAGATTTTTAATGCTTATTTTACTTATTCCGCATGAATGATTATGGATGATATGGAGTTTTGTTTATTTGATTATTTATGCTAGTTTATTCATGATGAAATATTTATGCATGACTTTACAAAAAAAAAAAAAAAACTAGTGTAAATTAAAATTAATTAGAAGTTAGGGTCGTTTCACTTTGTATCAGAGCGGTGGTTCTTGAAAAGGGTTATGCCTGCTGCTGCTTCCAAGGAGCTCGAGAAGTCACGCCTCAATGTTTGTGAGTTTTATTGCTTTAAAATTTTATTATCTTCTTATGTATTAATTGATTAGATGTACTTGCTTACATGACTATCAAATGTAAATATTAGATGCTATTCATTTTTAAAATGCATGTTGGTTACGATAGTATTTGGAAAACGCTCAGATAAAATGCCTCCTAGACGGGCCCCTAGTAATGAGAACCGAGCAGAGAACAACGTTAATCGTCAGGGGAATAATCAAGGAAATGGACCACCACCAGATGCTGCTACACGTGCTCTTGAAGGGATGGCTCGTCTCTTCGAGCAACAGTTACAACAACAACAGTTACAGCAGCTGCAGTTGCAGCAAATGCAGCAACAACAGACTCAGCAGCCACCTAGACCACAACATGATATTTATGATCAGTTCCAGAAGCTAGGGCCGAAGGAATTCCCTGGCACTACCGACCTTTTTGCTGTTGAGAGCTGGATCCGTTCACTCGAGGTACACTTTCGCTATCTGGACATGGGAGATGCTGACCGTGTGAGGTGTACCACTTATCTGTTTAGGGATGACGCTTCTTTATGGTGGGAAGGAGCCGAGCATGGTGTTGACCTGGCTACACTCACTTGGACACAGTTCAAGACGAAGTTCTATGAGAAATATTTCACTCCGGATGCTAGGAGCCGAATAAAGAGGGAATTTATGGCTCTTCGTCAGGGAGATGCCACTTTGGCTGAGTTTGTGAAGAGATTTGATAGGGGTTGCCACTTTGTACCCCTTATTGCCAGGGATGCAGAAGAAAAGCTTAGACATTTCATGGATGGACTACGACCTACCATTCGGGATAAGGTTATGATGATGCGTCCTTTGGATTATGCTACTGCTACTACTTATGCATTCCAGTCTGAGCAATCTTTGAAAGACATTGAGTTTGAAGTGCAGCGCAAAAGGAACCGTGCCCAACAATCGAATCAGCAGAATAAGAAGCCTTTTTTGGAGGATAACAAGGGTCAGGGTCAGCAAAAACCGGGAACGCAAAAGAATGATGTAAAGCTTTTATGCAAGGAATGCAACCACCACCATTATGGCAAGTGTCTATGGTTCTCTGGGAAGTGCTTCAAATGTGGAGAGCAAGGACATATTTCCCGAAATTGCCCTAAGCTACAGGCACCTGCAACTGGTAGGGCATATGTCATTCATGCTAAGGAGGCTGAAGGAGAGCCAGACATGACTCAGATTACTGGTAACCTAGTTGTTTAATGATTTTACATTGCTTTTATACATGAAATATTAATTTGATTATCGGAATCGATTAGGAAAAAGAGGAACTTAATGGAAAATAGGTCGCATGCCCTACTTGAGCTGGATGTAAGAGATGGCATTGAAAATTTTAGAAATTGAGCTCGAAAATTTATTGGGAAAGAAATGCTGTTTTCGAGATTTTAAGGAATTAAGAAAGTTCGAAACCTTAAGGGTTGAGATGCTATCTGTGGTAATTAATAGGGCTAAGTGTGATAAATTTCGAGGACGAAATTCTATTTAAGGGGGGAGGAATTGTAACGCCCAAAAACTCGAACACACTAACCACATGAATGCATGAAAATTTATTTGAAGCATGCCTAAGTATTTGTGTAATGCCAGGAAATTTAATCCGAGTAATCTGTAATTATGGATTTATAATTTGATAGGATTACGAAAGGATTAATCAGGACACGAAATAAGAGTACACATGACTTGGGTAAGTTTCGGACAGAACTGTTGGCACCCGAGCGGTATAAAATGACCGCCCGAGCGCCATTGTGCAACAAGAGTATGCTCCGGGCAGAGGAGGTGGCGCCCGGGCGGTAGTTTATGACCGCCCGAGTGCCAACGCAGATGTATGCGGACAGAATCCTTCGCGCCCGGGCGGTAGATTTTAACCGCCCGAGCGCGAGACGTGTAATATGAGGAAAGTTGTTGAAAATCCTTACGCCTTTTCTGAGAAATCCGTCCGTCTGATTTTGATTCCGACTTCGGTATCGAGTTCCTAGCGACGTAGGCTACAACTTGACTATCAGACAGGCTGTGAGTTGAGGACTTCGACTGAGCCAGACACCGACGAAAGAAAGGTATAAGTCAATGTGGTATTTGGAGATGGACTTGAGTCGGTTTGGACTTGAGTTTCCCTAAATCACATACTTTACTTTATTGCATTGATATTTGCATTGAATTGATGATATACTTGTTCTATTGATTTTAGATGACAGGTATTAGACGAGTTATCTTGTGACAGAAGTGCCGGATAGTGGTGGTATCGCCACGGCACATTGCACGATGTCTCAAGATAGGATTTAGTGATTGAGTTACAGTCCATGACGGATAGGTCAGGACACCGGATGTTTGGTTATATCGAGTAATGGAATCTATTACGGAATTCGATATAGGAACACCATATTTGGTTATATCGAGTAAAGGGTATTGGAATTCTTCTATTACGGAATTCGATATAGGAATACCAGGGCACTGGTTATATCGAGTAATAGAGATTATGGTTCCATCCTTTACGGAATTCGATATAGGAATACCACATCTGGAAACCGGGATCCCTAGACTAGGATTGAGTCTAGTCTGAATTGTAGATCTACGAGTATTGTCGACAGCATGATATTGATTATGTTTCAGATTTGTTACATATTCTGTTACCTGATTACATGCTTTATATTTGTTTATATGATTGCATGTTTCGTTGATTTATACTGGGATTTATTCTCACCGGAGTTATCCGGCTGTTGTCTTGTCTGTATGTGTACTTGACAACAGGTGGGACAGGATCAGGGTCCAGGAGATGAGGAGAGATCGTGATTAGAGTGGAGGCTCCGGACTTGGATTGTAGATAGGGTTGGACACTTGACATTAGTTGTTTAAACCTTAGTTGAATGTATGTTTGTAGTACAGGACTTGTACTTTTATATACTGAGTTGTATATTAGTTTGATTTCACTACGTTCCGCATAAAAAAAAAAAAATTTAGACCCTGTTTATAATTGATTTATTAGTCCCAATGATGATTAAGAACTTGATTAGCGTCCGGGTCCCCACAACAGGTGGTATCAGAGCGATAGATCCTTGAGATTGAGATAGGAGATAGTGAGCGGGGTAGAATGTGTTTTCTTTCCTGCTTTTGATTGCTAGCATGATTTACTGCTTTATAATGCATGTTTATCGGTTTATCTGATTTGATTTGAAAACATGTATTATTAAGATTGAATCAGAACCGATTCTGGATTAGCAGTAAGATGATCGGAGGAGGACTGAAATAGACTTTGGGTTTGGGATCGCTAATCCTTCTGATTTCAGATATGCCTCCGAGAAGAATGCCAGAACAAGGGAGTACCTCGAATCCTTCCATGGATGTGACACCTACAGCAATGGAGAAATTGCTGAAAAGATTTCAGTCATTTCATCCACCGACTTTGAAAGGTACGGAGAACTCCGTGGAATGTGAAAGTTGGTTGGACGATATTGAATCGTTGTTTGACTCTTTGGAGTACACTGAGGAAAAGAGGGTGAAACTGATAATACACCAGTTGCATGATGTTGTTAAACACTGGTGGATCACGACTAGAAGGGCATTGGAACAGAGGGGTACGGCCATTACCTGGATTGTGTTTAAGACTGAATTCTATCTACGGTTCTTTCCAGTTTCTTATAGGAAGGACAAGGGAGCCGAGTTTGCAAACCTGAAACAAGGCCAGTTGAACATTGAGGATTATGTGGCTAAGTTTTCTACTCTGCTCCGATTTGCCCCTCATGTGGCAGGAAGTGATGAGGCCGTTGCAGACCAGTTTATAAATGGTCTAAATCCTGAAATTTTTACTCTGGTGAATACTGGGAGGCCCAACAACTTCACCGATGCCCTAAACAGAGCCAAGGGAGCCGAGGCAGGCCTGATGAGGCAGAGAGAGGCTTCGTTTGTGCTTCCAGCACCGGGACCACAACCACCTCCTCGATTTGAAGGTGGCAGCAGCAGTAGCACCGGGAAGAAGGATTTCTTGAAGGCTAGAGGAAAGCAATTCAAGAAAGCAGGGACTACCTCGTCTAGTTCGAGTGGCTCTAGACAGACCGAGCAGAGCCAGAGCTATGCAGGACCGTACTGTGGTACTTGTGGAGGGAGACATTCCACAGATCAGTGCCGAGGAGTAGTTGGCAGCTGTCGTATCTGTAGACAGCAGGGACACTTTGCCCGAGTGTGTCCACAGAGAGGTGCCCAGGGATCACAGGCAGCTGAGTCATCTGGATCAGTGGCTCAGGCAGGTAGACGACCATCTGCCGTTCATTCCTTCCAGCCAGCACCGCCTACTCAGTCACAGCAGAGGCCAGGAGGTAGCCAGACATTGAGCCAGCCTCCGAGACAGCAGGCCAGAGTTTTTGCTTTGACCGAGGAGCAGGCACAGGATGCCCCTGATGATGTAGTTGCAGGTAACTGTTTTATTTCTGGTTATCCTGCTTATGTATTGATTGATACTGGTGCATCACATACTTTTATGTCTGAGCGATTTACTTTAATGCATTCATTGCCTGTTGAGTCCTTAGCTACTGTAGTAGCTGTCACGTCTCCATTAGGAACAGGTTTGATATCGGTGAAATCTGTGAAACCTTGTATACTGCAGTACGATGGACATACGATTGAGCTAGACTGTATTGTGCTTGGTTTATCTGATTTTGATTGCATTATCGGTATCGATATGTTGGCCAAGTACCGAGCTACAGTTGATTGTTTCTACAAGATAGTTCGATTCAGACCTGAGATGGCTGAAGAGTGGAAATTTTATGGTAAGGGTTCTCGTGCTAGAATTCCTTTGATATCTGCAATGAATATGACACGATTATTGCAGAAAGGAGCAGATGGATTCCTGGTATATTCAGTTGATTTACTGAAATCGAGCCCATCATTGGCGGATTTGCCAGTGGTGTGTGAATTTGCTGATGTCTTCCCAGATGAGATTCCTGGATTGCCTCCGATTCGAGAGATAGACTTCAGCATTGAGTTAATGCCAGGAACAGTTCCGATTTCGAGAGCTCCTTACAGGATGGCACCGATCGAGTTGAAAGAATTGAAAGAACAGTTGGAGGATTTACTGGCCAAGGGATATATCAGACCGAGTGTATCTCCTTGGGGTGCTCCAGTACTGTTCGTGAGAAAGAAGGATGGGTCGATGAGACTTTGTATCGACTATCGGCAACTGAACAAGGCAACGGTAAAGAATAAATATCCATTGCCTCGTATTGATGATTTATTTGATCAGTTGCAGGGTTCATCGGTGTATTCCAAGATCGATTTGAGATCTGGATACCATCAATTGAGAGTCAGGGACTCTGATATCTCAAAGACATCATTCAGAACCAGGTATGGACACTATGAATTTATTGTCATGCCATTTGGTTTGACGAATGCACCAGCGGTATTTATGAGATTGTGTGCTGTTCGAGCTGAACCAGAGCTGCTTTTGAAAATTAAAACAGCTCAGAAAGTTGATCAGAATGTACAGAATTCGATTGCGATGGTCAGAACTGGACATCAATCGGAATATCAGGTTCGTGACAATGTCTTGTATGTGAATAATCGTATTGTTGTGCCAAATGTTTCAGAATTGAGACAGCGAATACTGACAGAAGCGCACAACAGTCGTTTTAGCATTCATCCTGGTGGCAGGAAAATGTATAATGATTTAAAGACACAGTATTGGTGGAAACAAATGAAATCTGATGTGACTGAATGTGTAGCCAAGTGTCTGAATTGCCAACAGGTGAAGGCTGAAAGAAAGAAACCAGGAGGATTATTACAGAGTTTGTCCATTCCTGAATGGAAATGGGATCACATTTCCATGGATTTTGTGACACAGTTACCGAGATCCTCCCGAGGTTGTGATGCGATTTGGGTCGTGATTGATCGATTGACCAAATCTGCATGTTTTATTCCATACAAGATGACATATAGATATGATCAGATGGATGATATCTATGTCCGAGAAGTGATTAGATTGCATGGAGTGCCGAAGTCGATTGTTTCAGACCGTGATCCTCGGTTCACTTCGCACTTCTGGCAGAGCTTGCAGCAAGCTCTTGGTACGAAGTTACATCTTAGTACCACATATCATCCACAGACTGACGGACAGTCAGAGCGTACGATACAGACATTGGAAGATATGCTGAGAGCTGTAGTACTTGATTTTAGCACTGGATGGCAAGATGCATTGCCTCTTTGTGAATTTTCGTACAACAATAGCTATCAAACGAGTATTGAGATGGCACCATTTGAAGCGTTGTACGGGAAGAAATGCAGATCCCCTCTTTATTGGGATGATATCTCTGAAGTTCCTGAGACTGGACCTGACATGATCAGAGATATGACTGGAAAAGTGAAACTTATTCAAAAGAAAATGAAGGCAGCTCAGGACAGACAAGCCAAATATGCCAACCTTCGACGACGACCGTTGGTATTTGAGGCAGGAGACCGAGTATTCCTAAAGATTTCTCCTTTCAGAGGTGTTGTTAGATTTGGCAAGAAAGGGAAATTGTCTCCGAGATATGTAGGTCCTTATGAGATTCTAGAAAAGATAGGAGATCGTGCCTATCGACTCGCCTTGCCGCCTTCATTATCAGGAATACATGAAGTTTTTCATGTATCAATGCTGCGGAAGTATCTCCCCGATGATTCTCACGTGATTCAACCAGATGAGACTGAGCTGGATGAGACATTGAGTTATGTCGAGAAGCCGATCCGGATTATTGATCGTAAAGAAAAACAGCTCAGAACGAAAATGATTCACCTTGTGAAAGTTCAATGGACTCGTCATGATATTGAAGAAGCCACTTGGGAGACGGAATCAGATATGAGACAGGAATTCCCAGCATTGTTTACTTGATGTAAATTCCTTATACAGTTTTGTATATACTCCCGTTTGATATGATTAATTGCTTGTGATTTCGAGGACGAAATCGTATCTTAGGGGGGGAGGATTGTAATGCCCGGAAATTTAATCCGAGTAATCTGTAATTATGGATTTATAATTTGATAGGATTACGAAAGGATTAATCGGGACACGAAATATGAGTACACATGACTTGGGTAAGTTTCGGACAGAACTGTTGGCGCCCGAGCGGTAGAAAATGACCGCCCGAGCGCCATTGTGCAACAAGAGTATGCTCCGGGCAGAGGAGGTGGCGCCCGGGCGGTAGTTTATGACCGCCCGAGCGCCAACGCAGATGTATGCGGACAGAATCCTTCGCGCCCGGGCGGTAGATTTTAACCGCCCGAGCGCGAGACGTGTAATATGAGAATTAAGCCACTTGGCTTGAGGCATGCGCGAGGTGTATATATATATATATATACATGCAAGACATTTCCTCATAAATCAGAATCGAGAGAAGAGGGTCGAGGAAAGTTGTTGAAAATCCTTACGTCTTTTCTGAGAAATCCGTCCGTCTGATTTTGATTCCGACTTCGGTATCGAGTTCCTAGCGACGTAGGCTACAACTTGACTATCAGACAGGCTGTGAGTTGAGGACTTCTACTGAGCCAGACACCGACGAAAGAAAGGTATAAGTCAATGTGGTATTGGGAGATGAACTTGAGTCGGTTTGGACTTGAGTTTCCCTAAATCACATACTTTACTTTATTGCATTGATATTTGCATTGAATTGATGATATACTTGTTCTCTTGATTTTAGATGACAGGTATTAGACGAGTTATCTTGTGACAGAAGTGCCGGATAGTGGTGGTATCGCCACGGCACATTGCACGATGTCTCAAGATAGGATTTAGTGATTGAGTTACAGTCCATGACGGATAGGTCAGGACACCGGATGTTTGGTTATATCGAGTAATGGAATCTATTACGGAATTCGATATAGGAACACCATATTTGGTTATATCGAGTAAAGGGTATTGGAATTCTTCTATTACGGAATTCGATATAGGAATACCAGGGCACTGGTTATATCGAGTAATAGAGATTATGGTTCCATCCTTTACGGAATTCGATATAGGAATACCACATCTGGAAACCGGGATCCCTAGACTAGGATTGAGTCTAGTCTGAATTGTAGATCTACGAGTATTGTCGACAGCATGATATTGATTATGTTTCAGATTTGTTACATATTCTGTTACCTGATTACATGCTTTATATTTGTTTATATGATTGCATGTTTCGTTGATTTATACTGGGATTTATTCTCACCGGAGTTATCCGGCTGTTGTCTTGTCTGTATGTGTACTTGACAACAGGTGGGACAGGATCAGGGTCCAGGAGATGAGGAGAGATCGTGATTAGAGTGGAGGCTCCGGACTTGGATTGTAGATAGGGTTGGACACTTGACATTAGTTGTTTAAACCTTAGTTGAATGTATGTTTGTAGTACAGGACTTGTACTTTTATATACTGAGTTGTATATTAGTTTGATTTCACTACGTTCCGCATAAAAAAAAAAAAAAAATTTAGACCCTGTTTATAATTGATTAATTAGTCCCAATGATGATTAAGAACTTGATTAGCGTCCGGGTCCCCACAATTTGCATGGTTAAATGATTATTTAATCGAATGTTATGAATATGAACCTTCTGAAGTCGAATTCACGATGTACGGCAAAGGCGAGAGAACCGGGGACGATTTTGTTAAAGTTTCTATTTTTAGAAAGTTATAAATATAAATTCTATATTTAGAAAGTCTAAATTAAGAAAGCGGAAATAAATTTATAGTAAGGGACGAATTTATTCGGTAACGAATTTTTACGAAGAAAATTAGTAGTTCCGGGCGTGCGATATTAGAAACGAGTAGCACCAAATATTTTTAATTTTATTGGGACTTTTTTAGTGGATTAAATATGTATTTAATCAACACCTTAATGGGCCTAGTTTGTTGATAATTAATTAATTAATTATAGGACCCATTATGAATAATTAAGCCCAATTAACAACTTAATGGTTTATTTAAATAAAACCTACCCAACCCTTCCCCATCACTCACGTCTCTCACACCACCAGCACACACAAACACACACTAGAGTCCTAGGGGTGGCCAAAACCTAGAGGAAACAAGGGAAGGAAGAAAGTTTCGCTTCTCGTTCGTCTCTCGGCGCGCCGTCTCTCATATCTTGTAAGAATAGAGGATCAAGGCATGTTTTCAAACCCTTCTTGATGCACCATTCAATCCATATTATTGCATGTATTCTGATTTTGTGTGTGAAGTTTACAAGGATGATGATTTTCAATTTCCTACATGTGCATCTCATGTTTTCATAAAGATTTTTGAAGTTTATTAAATTGTTAAGGGAAGGATGCAAACCAAGGTAAGAGAGGGCTGGTATAGATGTTTAAGAAGAGGATTTAAGGGAAAAAGGGTGAACCAAGAAGCCCCATAGGGCTGTTCATCCCTGCACACAAATGTGTGCAGGCCGTGTGGTCGGCTTGGGTCCATCGGCCATGGTGGCTGCATGGGGTCCTAGCCGTGGTCTTGAGGGAAGGGTTAGGGTCCTAGGAAGGGCTTTGAGAGTTGCGGACAGTGCCTATACCATCGGGCAAAGTGCTGCGACCGAATTTCCAGAAACTGGCCTTGTTGGCTTGTTTGGGTTGTGTGCGGTACCTAGGGCTAAGGGGTCGGTTCAAGGGCTGGAACAGGGGCTAGGGTCGTGCCTTAAGGTCCTAGTGAGGGTCTGGAGTGAGCCAAGGGTCGAGCCAAAAGGCTTCAACAGCTGCTGGTGCGTGCAAGAGCTGCTGCTGCGCAAGGGTGCATGCGGTGTGCTGCTGGTGCGTGGTGTCTAAGGATTGGGGTGTTGGGTCTGTGTAAAAAGGGGCCTGACCATGGTCTTATTTAGTGTCTAAGGAAGGTTTCTAGGGCTTGGTTCGAGGTCGTTTCGAGCCATGGTCCGTTCGGGGTCGTAAATTGCCCGAACATGTCAAAATAGGAGCGAAGTGAGCCTAGGTTAAATTCTAAATCCTAATTTCTGTTTTTACTTGGGCTTGGGGACTTCCAGCAACTTAAATGGTGTCTTAGGATGTTAATAAAGGTCTGGTCTCGGGTTGGTTCGAGTCGGGAGGGTAGTTTGGTCATTTGTTTTACCGAAAACGCAAAAACGGTGGCAAACGATCCATCCGGTGAGCGAATTGAGTCGTTTTTGAAACGTAGGACCTAAGATTAAATTTCCAGAAAGCTACTGGATATTTTTGGGTATTTTTAAAGTTTTAAAATTGATTTTTCTCCTTGAGTCAAAGTCTAGGGTCGTCCAAGTACGTATAACATTGAAATATATGCGGCCGGTTCGAGGAAAACGAGGGTGGTGTGCAACTTCCTTAAACAATTCCAGATCATGTTAAAGGTTATTTTTAGAAGTTTTAAAGTATATGCAGGATATATGCTATTTTAAGAATTTTTAACGTATTTGCATGTATTTGCCATTGTTAGCAATTTCGACGTATACGAACAATATGAGCCATTTTTGGGAATATTAAAGAATATGGAAATTTATGAATGTTTGATTAAATTAAAAGGTAAAGCGAAATATTTTTGAGGGATGCGAATTGATCGTGACGAAAAGGTAGTAAGGGATCCGTTGAAAACGTGAACGGTGAACTTGCAATAAAAAGAGGGAGTGAACCGTCGAAAACGTGGGCGGGAATCTCAATAATAAGGGATCCGTTGAAAACGTGAACGGTGAACTTGCAATTAAGGAAGGGAGTGAACCGTCGAAAACGTGGGCAGGAATCTCAATGATAACAGATCCGTTGAAAACGTGAACGGTGAAGTTATGTTTATGATAGTCGATGGGATCGTCGAAAACGTGGACGTTGAACCCGGCAGCCTAGTACTATGGTTTATAGATTGATCAATCGAATAACAGGTGTCACTTTCGAGGATCGGACTTCACATCAAAAGGATAATTTTAAAGAGAAAAGGTTCATTTTTAAGCATGATTTCTAAAGTTGCATATTTTGAAAGTTTCATGATTGCATAGAAAAATCTATTTTTAGTAAAAGTAATTTTTATGTATGTGATTGTATATTTATGTACTTGCTTTATGAGGTTTGAGCATGCTGAGTCATTAGACTCACTAGGTTTGAATGGTTGCAGGTAATGATGATGTTGAGTCTTCAGGTGCGGACTATCGAGTTATCCGGAGGGCGCAGTGCATACCCGAGGACCTATAAATTCCGCATATGTTTTTTGATGATTTTATGGATTATCGCTTTTAATTTTAGATTTTTAATGCTTATTTTACTTATTCCGCATGAATGATTATGGATGATTTGGAGTTTTGTTTATTTTACTTATAACGAACCTTCGAAGAACAAGTCGACGACAATCCGCACAAGCACGATCGACTAACGCCACAAAGTTAAAAACTTTGATAAGTTTGATTTTTGAATAACAAAGCGAAGCTTTGAAAGTTTGAGAGAAAACTCTAAATTTTGATAAAAATATCAATAATGAATCTGAAAAGTGTTCAAAATTTCGTGCAAATATGTCTACATATTAGAAAAAGATTGCAAATCTATTTACCAAAATAATCAAAACTCTAACTAGGTAACTAGGATTTTTCCGGAACTGGTTCGCGCTCGGGCGGTAGAATATTACCGCTAGAGCGCCAAGGGCTCTGCACTATTCACGCTCGGGCGGTAGAATGTTGCCGCTCGGGCGGCGGGTGTTCTGGAAATCACGTCTTGGACAGTCCATCAGGCGCTCGGGCAGTAGTTTTCTACCGCTCGGGCGCGAAGCATTCTACCACTTTTCTTCATTCATCACTTGAATGGTGTTCCTATGACTTCTGAACTCAATCCCATGCACCACAAACCTTCAGCACTCTGCCCCTTGCTTGTAAGTCCTTCTTCATTGCTCTTAAGTCCGTGCAACGCTTCCTTGAACTTCTTCCATCGTCCCCTCGTGATTGGTCCCTCCGGCAACTCCAAAGGGTCCCATGCTTTCCTTGGCGCCTGACCATCCGTGTTCGCATCAGGGATTCTATTTTTGTTGTTGTGGATAGATTCTCTAAGATGGCACATTTTATATCTTGTCATAAAACCGATGATGCTTCAAACATTGCGGATTTGTTCTTTAGAGAAGTCGCTAGGTTGCATGGCATGCCTAGGACTATTGTTTCTGGTCGCGATGTTAAATTCTTGAGTTACTTTTGGAATACTTTATGGGCTAAACTTGGCACAAAATTGTTGTTTTCTACTACTTGTCATCCTCAAACGGATGGACAAACTGAAGTTGTCAATAGAACTTTGGGAACACTTTTGCGTGCTATTCTTAAAAATAACTTGGATTGAAATTTTTATGGACTTTATTTTAGGGTTGCCTAGGACTAAGAAGGGGAGGGATTCTATTTTTGTTGTTGTGGATAGATTCTCTGAGATGGCACATTTTATAGTTTGTCATAAAACGATGATTCTTTAAACATGGCGGATTTGTTCTTTAGAGAAGTCGGTAGGTTGCATGGCATGCCTAGGACTATTGTTTCTGGTCGCGATGTTAAATTCTTGAGTTACTTTTGGAATACTTTATGGGCTAAACTTGGCCCAAAATTGTTGTTTTCTACTACTTGTCATCCTCAAACGGATGGACAAACTGAAGTTGTCAATAGAATTTCGGGAACATTTTGCGTGCTATTCTTAAAAAGAACTTGGATTGACATTTCTATGGACTTTATTTTGGGGTTGCCGAGGACTAAGAAGGGGAGGGATTGTATTTTTATTGTTGTGGATAGATTCTCTAAGATGGCACATTTTATAGCTTGTCATAAAATCGATGATGCTTCAAACATTGCGGATTTGTTCTTTAGAGAAGTCGTTAGGTTTCATGGCATGCCTAGGACTATTGTTTCTAGTCGCAATGTTAAATTCTTGAGTTACTTTTGGAAGACTTTATGGGCTAAACTTTGCACAAAATTGTTGTTTTCTACTACTTGTCATCCTCAAACGGATGGACAAACTGAAGTTGTCAATAGAACTTTGGGAACACTTTTGCGTGCTATTCTTAAAAAGAACATGGATTGACATTTCTATGGACTTTATTTTGGGGTTGCCTAGGACTAAGAAGGGGAGGGATTCTATTTTTGTTGTTGTGGATAGATTCTCTAAGATGGCACATTTTATAGCTTGTCATAAAACCGATGATTCTTCAAACATGGCGGATTTGTTCTTTAGAGAAGTCGTTAGGTTGCATGGCATGCCTAGGACTATTGTTTCTGGTCGCGATGTTAAATTCTTGAGTTACTTTTGGAAAACTTTATGGGCTAAACTTGGCACAAAATTTTTGTTTTCTACTACTTGTCATCCTCAAACGGATAGACAAACTGAAGTTGTCAATAGAACTTTGGGAACACTTTTGCGGGCTATTCTTAAAAATAACTTGGATTGAAATTTTTATGGACTTTATTTTAGGGTTGCCTAGGACTAAGAAGGGGAGGGATTCTATTTTTGTTGTTGTGGATAGATTCTCTGAGATGGCACATTTTATAGTTTGTCATAAAACGATGATTCTTTAAACATGGCGGATTTGTTCTTTAGAGAAGTCGGTAGGTTGCATGGCATGCCTAGGACTATTGTTTCTGGTCGCGATGTTAAATTCTTGAGTTACTTTTGGAATACTTTATGGGCTAAACTTGGCCCAAAATTGTTGTTTTCTACTACTTGTCATCCTCAAACGGATGGACAAACTGAAGTTGTCAATAGAATTTCGGGAACATTTTGCGTGCTATTCTTAAAAAGAACTTGGATTGACATTTCTATGGACTTTATTTTGGGGTTGCCGAGGACTAAGAAGGGGAGGGATTGTATTTTTATTGTTGTGGATAGATTCTCTAAGATGGCACATTTTATAGCTTGTCATAAAATCGATGATGCTTCAAACATTGCGGATTTGTTCTTTAGAGAAGTCGTTAGGTTTCATGGCATGCCTAGGACTATTGTTTCTAGTCGCAATGTTAAATTCTTGAGTTACTTTTGGAAGACTTTATGGGCTAAACTTTGCACAAAATTGTTGTTTTCTACTACTTGTCATCCTCAAACGGATGGACAAACTGAAGTTGTCAATAGAACTTTGGGAACACTTTTGCGTGCTATTCTTAAAAAGAACATGGATTGACATTTCTATGGACTTTATTTTGGGGTTGCCTAGGACTAAGAAGGGGAGGGATTCTATTTTTGTTGTTGTGGATAGATTCTCTAAGATGGCACATTTTATAGCTTGTCATAAAACCGATGATTCTTCAAACATAGCGGATTTGTTCTTTAGAGAAGTCGTTAGGTTGCATGGCATGCCTAGGACTATTGTTTCTGGTCGCGATGTTAAATTCTTGAGTTACTTTTGGAAAACTTTATGGGCTAAACTTGGCACAAAATTTTTGTTTTCTACTACTTGTCATCCTCAAACGGATAGACAAACTGAAGTTGTCAATAGAACTTTGGGAACACTTTTGCGGGCTATTCTTAAAAAGAACTTAGATTGACATTTCTATGCACTTTTATTTTGGGGTTGCCTAGGACTAAGAAGGGGAGGGATTCTATTTTTGATGTTGTGGATAGATTCTCTAAGATGGCACATTTTATAGCTTGTCATAAAACGATGATGCTTCAAACATGGCGGATTTGTTCTTTAGAGAAGTCGCTAGGTTGCATGGCATGCCTAGGACTATTGTTTCTGGTCGCGATGTTAAATTATTGAGTTACTGATGTGAATCTTTGTACGAACGAATAGCAAAAACGATTAAAATCAAATCGCGCCCTCAATTCAATAACGAACAAAGAATCGTTGTTGTCCCGATCTTTTGAATCAAGTGTGTGTGTTGTGATTTTCACTTCTAAACTTTAAAAAGTCTAGCAAGAAATAATCACGAGATAAACAACCGAGAATATAACGAACCTTCGAAGAACAAGTCGACGACAATCCGCACAAGCACGATCGACAAACGCCACAAAGTTAAAAACTTTGATAAGTTTGATTTTTGTTTGACAAAGCAAAAGCTTTAATTTTTTGAGAGAAAACTCAAGAACAATTATAAAATATCAATAATAATCTGAAAAGTTGTCCAAAATTTCGTGCAACATATGTTTATATCAAAAGATAACAAAAAAATCTAGTTGCCATAATAATTAAAACTCTAACTAGGAAACTAGGATTCTTCCCGAAAATGACTCGCGCTCGGGCGGTAGAATTTGACCGCTCGAGCGCCAAGGCTTCTGTACTACTCGCGCTCAAGCGGTAGATTATGACCGCTCGGGCGCGAGGCTTTCTGGAATTCTTCGCCTCGGACAGTAAGTATGGCGCTCGGGCGGTAATGTTTGACCGCTCGGGCGCCGATGCTGCTAGACTCAACTTTGTCTATCTCTTGAATAATGTTCTTGTGACTTCCAAACTCACTTCCAAGCATCAAAAACCCTCCAGCACTTTGCACCTCGCTCGTAAGACCTTCTTCATTGCTCATAAGTCCGTGCAACGCTTCCTTGAACTTCTTCAATCGTTCTCTCGTGATTGGTCCCTCCGGAAATTCCAAAGGGTCCCATGCTTTCCTTGGAGCCTGACCATCCGTGTTCGCATCATCCTCCCCTTCTTGAAAAGGATTTGTCCTCAAATCCAGCTCATCACCTACATCAAACAACGACAAGTCACTAACATTAAAAGTAGAACTCACGTTATACTCACCTGTTAGATCGAGTTTGTAGGCATTGTCATTGATCCTTTCAAGGCCTTGAAATGGTCCATCGCCCCTAGGTAATAGCTTTGAATGTCTTTTCTCGGGGAACCTCTCCTTCCTCTAGTGTAACCACACCCAATCTCCCTTCTCAAATATCACTTTCTTCTTTCCCTTGTTGGCTTGCTTGGGATTTTGCTCATTCTTCTTTTCAATATTGGCCTTGTCCTTTTCATGCAAACCCCTAAAAAATTCAGCTTTCTTTTTGCCATCCATGTTTAACCTTTCACTCACAGGTAAAGACATCAAATCCAACGGAGTCAAAGGATTAAAACCATAAACAATCTCAAATGGAGAATAATTCGTAGTTGAATGCGTGCAACGATTATACGCAAACTCTACAAATGGTAAACAATCTTCCCAATTCTTTAAGTTCTTTTTAAGAATAGCAAGCAAAAGTGTTCGTAAAGTTCTATTGGCCAATCTCGAATAGCACTTACCTTATCTTCATCAACTTGTATCCCCTTGAGCTTACCACAAAACCAAGAAAGACAAGTTTGTTTGTACAAAAATCACACTTCTTTAAGTTAGCTTACAAATTTTCAGCCATTAATGTGATTAGTACAAATCTCAAGTGATTAACATGCTCATCCAAGCTCTTTCTATACACTAGAATATCATCAAAGTAAACAACAACAAACTTCCCTATGTATGCACGCAAGACATGGTTCATTAACCTCATAATGGTGCTAGGAGCGTTAGTTAAGCCAAAAGGCATGGCCATCCACTCATATAACCCGTATTTGGTTTTAAAAGCAGTTTTTCACTCATCACCTTCTCTCATCCTAATTTGGTGATAACCACTCTTCAAATCAATTTATCTAAAGATACAAGCACCATGCAACTCATCTAACATATCATCTAGTCTAGGTATGGGATGCCTATACTTAATGGTTATGTTATTGATTGCCCTACAATCTACACACATATGCCATGAGCCATCTTTCTTAGGAACTAATAAAACAGGCACCGCACAAGGTGACATGGACTCACGCACAAAACCCCTATCTAACAACTCACTTACCTGCCGTTGAAGCTCCTTCGTCTCCTTCGGATTACTCCTATAAGCTGGACGATTTGGCAATTCACTCCCGGGCACCAAATCAATTTGGTGCTCAATCCCCCTCAATGGTGGTAGTCCTTGAGGTAGTTCCTCCGGAAATATATCATCAAATTCCTGCAAGAGTGAAACAAAGTGCTCGGAAGGGACCCGGCTATATCACTTGTGTTAAGGAGGATCTCCTTGTAAAGAATCAACACAAGTGGTTCATGTTTGTGCATAAATTGCTTCAACTCACCTTTTTGGGCCATATAGGATTTTCTTTTGGCCTCTTTCCTCTCATTTTTTTTTGTATGGCTATCTCACTCTTTTGATCATTTTTTTTTTAGCCAATTCTTTTTTATTCTTCAAGGCCACCTCACTTTTTAATTCACTCTTTTTTTCGGCCTCATCTCTCTTCTTTTTTTTCAATTGGTCCTCCAACACTTGCTTTGAGGACAAAGGAAGTAATAAAATGGTTTCTTTCTTCAATACAAAAGAGTACTTATTCTTGTATCCATCATGTGCCACCCTCCTATCGTATTGCCAAGGCCTACCCAACAAGATATGACATGCATGCATGGGTACCATATCACACAAAACCTCATCCACATACTTCCCAATAGAAAAAGGAACTAGCACTTGTTTTGTTACATTCACTTCCGCACAATCATTCAACCATTGAAGACTATATGGTCGAGGGTGTTTTAGTGTAGGTAAACCCAATTTCTCTACCATTTCAACACTAGCCACATTAGTACAACTCCCCCCATCTATGATTAAGTTGCAAACCCTTTGATTCACAAAACACCTAGTATGGAACAAGTTCTCTCTTTGGTTAGTCTCCTCCTCCTTGACTTGGGCACTCATGATACGCCTAGTTACTAGTGCTTCACCTACAACCGCCTCATATCCCTCATCAGGATCCTCTAACACAGGCATCTCATCATCGTCACTCTCACTTTGGGACTCATATTCACCATAGTCATTTAAAATCATCACCCTTTTATTAGGACATTCACTAGAAATATGCCCTAACCCTTGACACCTAAAACATTTAACATCTCTAGATCGATTAGAAGAAGTTTCAGATTTACCTTGTACTCCTTGCTTAGGCGCCTCTGGTTTGGTCTCAAATTTGGGCTTGGTCATGATATTATTCTCCTCACGCTTCACCACATTTGATCTCCAAGAAGATGATGAACCCCCAGTTTGATTGGTGCGGCCAACTCCACGCCTTTTGAGTTGTTGCTCCACTTTTATGGTCATTTGCACCATCTCGTCTAGATCCAAGTAGTGCTTAAGCTCCACTTGATCTTGAATTTCCCTGTTCAAACCACAAAGAAAACGTGCCATAGTCGCCTCACTATCCTCCTCAATGTTTGCCCTAATCATGACTACCTCCATTTCCTTATAGTAGTCCTCAACACTCTTCACCCCTTGCCTTAAAGTTTGTAACCTCTTAAACATCTCCCTATAGTAGTGATTGGGCACAAACCTTTTTCTCATCACTCTTTTCATCTCATCCCAAGACTCAATAGGTCTCTCTTTATACCTCCTTCTAGTGGTCAATAATTGATCCCACCAAATAAGAGCATAGTCTAAGAATTCCACCACCGCCAACCTCACCTTCTTTTGTTCGGAGTAGTGGTGACATTCAAACACAAACTCTACCCTCTTTTCCCACTCTAAATACGCCTCCGGGTCAGATTTCCCATGGAACGATGGAATTTTCATCTTAATGCTACCCATGTTACCATCTTCCCTATCCCCATCATATCTACCCCGTACGACTTCTCTTTTTCCCCTACCGTATCCTCTACCTCTTCCATTCATACCCCAATTCTCATTTTGACTCTCCTCATCACCACCCAAATCATACTCCTCATCCTCTCTACTCAAATCCTTAGGTTTAGACTTACTCCTACTAACACCAACCTCAAGCCTATCCAACCTTTCATGTAACGACTCCATTTAGGTCGACTTCATCCTACTAAAATGCCCAAATAACACCTCCATTTGTACCTTAGACGACCCCGGGTTCGAACTATCTCCTACCTCCCTCTCCATCTAATTTCAAATATGTACCTGCAAGAAAACGTTAGTAGAAACAAAATAATCCTCACCCAAATGCTCACGGCCACTCCAAAGAAATTCACTCGTCTTTTCTCTCAATTTTTTTTTTGCTCACAACAAAAAATCACTAGCCACTCCAAAGAAATAACACTCACACTCAAATGTTTCCACTCGAATTTGATGCTTCTCTCGAAGTTGTGTTCAAGCTTTGTATTTGAGTATATCAAACAATCAAGTTCCAACTTGTGAACAAATGCGACCGACTCACTTGGACTGTGTAGACAAGAAATTCGAATATATATATATATATATATATATTTTTACTGTGAGAGGCAATTGATTATGACTCTCTAAAGAATAAAGAACAAGATATCAAAAAGAAATAATGGTGAATTTTCGAAATTTTTGTACTTTTTTTTTGACTGAGTACTACTCAAAAATCCCAAAAAAAAGACACAAACAAAATTCGAGAATCACAGATTCACGAAAAAAGTTACGAAGAACGATAGACCAAAACAGATCTGAAACAAACGAAGAAATAATACAGATCAGCAAATTTAATAACAAGATAACTTACTTGAATTTCAATAAACCTGGGCTCTGATACCAAATGATGTGAATCTTTGTACGAACGAATAGCAAACACGATTAAAATCAAATAGCGCCCTCAATTCAATAACGAACAAAGAATCGTTGTTGTCCCGATCTTTTGAATCAAGTGTTTGTGTGTTGTTATTTTCACCTCTAAACTATAAAAAGTCTAGCAACAAATAATCACGAGATAAACAACCGAGATTATTGAAAGCGGACCGGTTACGGTGGCCGGAAACGCAACGGAAGCAAAAATTTTAAATTTTTAGAGCAAAATTTCGGCCACCCCTTATTTGTGCAATATTTACATTCAAACACCATAATACATACATAGGGTGTTCAAGTGATTTACCTATCAACCCCTTAGAGTTGATGAATGGCACCAACTAAAGTATAAATACTTTAGCTCTTCTTGGTTGAAAAATCTACAAGCTTCCACCTCCAATCCTCCAAGAATTAGGCCCACCACAAGCTATGTAAACCCCTTCAAGTTTTGCACTAGAAAAACTTGAAGATTTTTCAAAGAGAAGATTTTATTCTCCAAGAAATGAAGAACAAAAGAGAAGAAAAATATGGAGAGAAAATCCCTTCCAATTTTCGGCCATGTGATGTGTTAGGGAGAGTGGGAGAATAGCCTAGGTATTGTGAAAAGTTGTCTCTCAAAAGTTGCATGTCTTTTGAATATTTTAATAAAAAGTAATCAAGGCTCTTCACCTCCCAAGCATGCAATCCCTACATGTCTCACTTATATATTATATGGTTTTTAACACATTAAAAACCATAGACTAAATTTTTATTATCTCAAACACATTTGAGATTAATTAAATATTACTTGATTTTACTCAAGTCCCACTAGTTAAATAATTATTTAAATTGAGCTCTACAAGACTCAATATTATTTAATTAATTCAACACTTGAATTAATTTAATTATTTAGACTCTACTAGGTCCACTAGTGTTTAATTAATTCAACACTTGAATTAATTTAATTTAGTCCACAATAATGTTTATGAAAATCACAATTTTCAACTATATTATTTACTTGGCCAAATTTTAATCTTAGGAGCACTTCCATAAATTAAAATTTATATTTCTCTCTTAGAAGTCATACTTCTATTTTCTTTACGCTTATAAACACATTTATAAGCCGTTCAACACATTGAACTATTTTACTTCTCTTCGGGATTTACAAAGCAAGTACTTGTGTGGCCCTCAATGGTTCATTGATACAACTAGCCGTGGGTTCACATCTCTATGTGATTCGGACTAAGCATGTCCTTATTCGAGCATACCCCAATTGTTCCATTCTTACTTATCAACTCCTTGATAGTAAGAACGTTAGAACTCAAGTCTGATAGTACCCAACCAATCACGTTAAACGCCTAGCAGCATCGCTTACGTGATTCCCTAGGTATCACATGATAGTGCCTGCAAGAACCATTCAATTATGGTTAGCGTACAGTACGGTCCCTTCAACTCATATATCCCGACCGATTCGACAACTATTGGTCTATCGAGAGTTGTCAATGAATCGATACTATGTGTCATGTCGTGGTTGCATCGATGGTGTAATCTATGAAACCCCTTTCATAATTACCACCATACTCTGATCAGAGATTTCAACCCACACATACATGAAAAACACATAGGATATCCATACCCGTAGGTAAGCGGTGAATCCCCGGCTACAATGCATCGACTCCTATATGTTTCGCCGTAACACCCAACCTTGCCACCTGATGACCCCATAAGAGTCGGTAAACAAGTCAAAGTGAAACGCTAGCATATAGAGTCTCAATGTTGTCCCGGGTCATAAGGACTAATGGTGTACAACCATAAACTAGGACTTTTCCACTCGATAAGTGAGAACCACTTGGAAAGTCCTTTATAGAGGGTTGTTCAGTGCACTTTACCAGGAGCACCTATCTGCATGCTCGGACATCACAATGTCCCCTACCAATGAAACATGGTACTCACATCGCAGATACTAGTCTCTAACTCGAGCGGCCTTTATCCTTCTTAGTGGCGGCTGAATCGACTAGGAACGGTTTAGAATATACAGTATTTCAAATATGAGTTTCATGATACTCATCATATGAGCATCTCATATTCTTTCTACTATTTGTATATTCAAGGACTTTATCTATGCAACAAGCATGGGTATAAAGATAAAGATGCGCCAAATTAATAAATTGAAATATTATTAAAATAAAGATCGTTTATACAAAGAGTTTCATTGTGAACAGTCGGCCAACACTTGGCTCGACGTGCACCTACTCTAACAATCTCCCACCTGCACTAGAGCCAACTACCTATATGCTTTAGACCCATTGATTCGCGATGCTTCTCGAACGATGGTCCTGGTAAAGGCTTAGTTAGTGGATCAGCAACATTATCTGCGGAGCCGACTTTGTCAATCACGACATCTCCTCTTTCCACGATCTCTCTGAGGATGTGGTACTTTCTCAATACGTGTTTGGACTTCTGATGAGACCTTGGCTCCTTCGCCTGAGCTATGGCTCCCGTGTTGTCGCACATCACCGGGATAGGAGCAACTCCATTTGGAATGACGCCCAACTCTTGGACGAAATTCCTAATCCAAACAGCCTCCTTTGCTGCAGCCGATGCAGCAATGTATTCTGCCTCAGTGGTGGAATCCGCAGTACTGTCTTGCTTGGAACTCTTCCAAGAGACAGCACCACCATTGAGCATGAATATGAATCCGGAGGTTGACTTCGAGTCATCAACATCGCTTTGGAAGCTAGAGTCGGTATAGCCTTCCAATTTTAGTTCTCCACCCCCATAGACCAAAAACAACTTATTGGTCCTTCTCAAATACTTGAGGATGTCTTTCACAGCTTTCCAGTGTGGAAGACCAGGGTTGGATTGATATCTACTCACTACACTTAGTGCAAATGCCACGTCAGGACGTGTAGATATCATCCCATACATGATACTACCAATAGCCGAAGCATACGGAATTCGTGTCATCGCCGCTATCTCTGCATCAGTCTTGGGAGACATAGACTTGGATAGGGACACGCCATGACACATTGGTAGATGTCCTCTCTTGGACTCATCGATCGAGAACCGCTTCACGATGGTATCAATGTATGTGGACTGGGTGAGACCAAGCAATCTTCTTGATCTATCTCTATAGATCTGTATTCCCAATACAAAAGATGCTTCACCCAAGTCCTGCATTGAGAACTTACTTGCTAACCATATCTTTGTTGATTGCAACATTCCTACATCATTCCCAATGAGCAGAATGTCATCAACATAAAGAACAAGGAATGTCACAGCACTCCCACTGACCTTCTTATACACACAGGGTTCCTCAGGATTCTTAGTAAAACCAAACTCTTTGATTGTACTATCGAATCTGAGGTTCCAGCTCCTCGATGCCTGCTTAAGACCATAAATAGATCTTTGAAGTTTGCATACCATATGCTCACTTCCGATGGATGTGAACCCTTCAGGTTGAGACATGTAAATTTCTTCCTTAATATCCCCATTAAGGAAGGCTGTCTTCACATCCATCTGCCATATCTCATAGTCATACCATGCAGCTATGGCTAGCAATATCCTAATGGACTTGAACATCGCAACTGGAGAAAAGGTTTCCTCATAGTCAACACCTTGTCTTTGAGTATACCCTTTTGCTACCAATCGCGCCTTGAAGGTCAATACCTTCCCATCCGCCCCAAGTTTCCTCTTGTAAATCCATTTACACCCTATGGGAACAGTTCCCTCAGGTGGATCCACAAGATTCCACACTTGGTTCGAATGCATGGAATTCATCTCAGATTCCATTGCTTCAAGCCACTTGGATGAATCAGCATCCGATAACGCTTCTTTGAAGGTCCTTGGATCACATCCAAGATTAGGCTCATCATGGCCCTCTTCAAGAAGTAGACCATACCTCATAGGTGGTCTCGAGACCCTCTCGGATCTCCTAGGAGCTTGTATCTCCTCACTTAGCTCATTGGGTGTGGGTTCTACAACTGTGGGTGCCTCTCGAACCTCTTCGAGTTCTATCATCTCGCCTTTTCTATCTAATAGAAATTCCTTTTCCAAAAAGGTTGCGTTCCTAGAAACAAACACCTTTGTTTCTTGGGGATGATAGAAATAATATCCAATGGAATTTCTTGGATATCCCACAAAGTAGCATAAAATGGATCGACTATCCAATTTATCTCCCACTGTCTGCTTCACATAAGCAGGACACCCCCATATTCTAAGATAAGAATACTTGGGAGGCTTACCCATCCATATCTCATATGGAGTCTTGTCAACTGCCTTTGTATGGACATTGTTCAACAACAGTGCCGCTGTTTCAAGCGCATATCCCCAAAAGAATGGCGGCAACTCCGTGAACCCCATCATAGACCGAACCATGTCCATCAAAGTCCGGTTACGACGCTCCGAAACACCATTTAACTGCGGTGTAGCGGGCGGAGTCCACTGCGAGAGAATCCCATTCTCTCTAAGATACTCTTGGAACTCGGCACTCAAGTACTCACCACCTCGATCCGATCGAAGTGTCTTGATGCTTCGTCCCAATTGCTTCTCTACTTCACTTCTGAATTCTTTGAACCTTTCAAAGGCTTCAGACTTGTATTTCATCAAATACACATACCCATACCTCGAATGGTCATCGGTAAAGGTGATGAAGTAGGCATGTCCATGCTTAGTGGTGATGCTAAGCGGACCGCACACATCGGTATGGATCAAATCCAATAACCCTTTGGCTCGCTCCGCATGGCCCTTAAAGGGAATTTTGGTCATCTTTCCTTTCAGACAGGATTCACAAGTCGTGAGAGCGTTAATATCAGACATATCAAACATGCCAACTCCCACTAGCTTGTTCATCCTTCTTGAGGAAATATGTCCTAATCGAGCATGCCATAATTGTGCCGAATTAAGAGTATCTTGTTTGCGCTTATTTGTTGTTGTTATCGTTTGGACATTGTTAAGTGGAATATCTTTTAATTTTAAGGTGTAGAGATTGTTTTCAAGTTCACCCGTACGAACTAAACATTCATTCTTGTAAATATTGCAAACACCTTTGCCAAATAAACAAGAAAATCCATCAATATCAAGCATAGAAATGGAAATAATGTTTTTAACCAAGTCTGGTACATACAAAACATCTCTCAAAACAAGCTTAAAATCATTGTTCAATATTAAATAAACATCTCCTACGGCTTTGGCAGCAACCCTTGCTCCATTGCCCATCCTCAGGAAGGTCTCACCCTCTCGGAGCCTCCTACTTCTTCCCATCACCTGCAAATCATTACAGAGATGTGAGCCACAGCCGGTATCTAATACCCAAGAAGTAGAATTAATCGAGATATTTACTTCAATATAGAACATACCCTTGCCAGAACCCTTCTGCGCAAGATATTCCCTGCAGTTACGCCTCCAATGTCCAGGCTTCTAGCAGTGGTGACAGATGTCAACAGTCTTCTCAGCCTTGGCTGGCGCGGCTGCCACTACGGGACTCGGAGTCTGCCTCTTCAAGGGCTCGCTCTTCTTGGGGCGCTGGAAAGAACGCTTCTTTCCCTTCCCATGTGGACCGGTCTTCGTGCCAGATGAAGAGCCCACATAAAGAACCTGCTTCTCCTTTTTGATTGTGGACTCAAAGGTCACAAGCATGTTCACCAACTCTTCAAGGCTGGGCTCGAGCTTGTTCATATTGAAGTTCACAACGAAAGGATCGAAAGAGCTAGGCAGCGACAGCAGCAACACATCAGTGGTCAACTCCGAAGGCAACACCAAATCCATGCCTACGAGCTTGTCCACGAGCCCAATCAACTTTAGGCCATGCTCATGGACCGAAGTCCCATCTCGCATGCGTAAAGTGATGAGCTCCTTTACTGTGGCATGCCTCAAAGGCCGAGTCTGCTCTCCGAAGAGCTCCTTGAGGTGCATATGAATGTCAGCAGCATTCTTTGCATCCTCGAATCGCCTTTGCAGCTCATCGTTCATCGAAGCTTGCATGTAACACTTGGCCTTCAAGTCATGGTCGCACCAATCCTTGTAGGTCTGCAGTTCCTCGGGACTGCAGTCAGTCGGAGCCTCATCAGGGGGCGACTCAGTCAGTGTGTATGCGATTCTCTCCGAATTTAGGACGATCTTTAAATTTCTTAGCCAAGTGATATAGTTTGGTCCGGTTAGAATGTGTTTTTCGAGAATTACGGAAAACGGGTTGCGAATTGATGACATTGTCAAAGATTTGTACTGAACAGTAAAACAGATAAATGTTAATGACTATTTTAAAATATTTAATAAGATATAAAGTTTGGACTTTTACTTTATAAATAATCGCTCCCACTGTTTTGACATTTTCACTACCCTCTAGTGAAAACGGGAAACACTTTCCTCAGTAGGTACGTAAGGTCCAATTAGCGAACTGTGATCCCGAATAACATCGGCCATCACAACTCCTAAAAGGTAGTTTCCAATTGCATCGCCATGCAACCCTCTACGTATACTTTTGTCTCACGTTTGATTAGGACCCAATAATATGACGTCGTTCATCTTTACGTGTCAAGCCTAACCCATCGATATTGAACCTTAATGGACGGTCGCCATGAGTTCCCTCAATAATATGAGCCGAAATCATGGGAGTTCTACGTAGTTCACATCACCATGTCAATGGATGTCACAGCTTTCCGGCACCCAGGGCCCCTTCAATAATATGAGCCGAGCCCCGAGTACGGGTAGCGTTCATCATGCATCCATTGTCGATGGAAGACAAGGAAATTATAAACAAATTTATAATTCCCCTTTTCGGACTTGATATTAATTTTGAATCTTATTCAAAATGAGGGTTTTTAATTTTGAAAGGTCTCATCATTAATTTTATTTTAAAAGCTCGCCATGTTTGATCGTATGTTTGCCGGATTCATGCAACTTTGTTATTATAATAATAATAACGCACATACTCATTATTTATAACATATCATGCATATATTATAAATAGAAAACAGTACAAGGATGATCAATCGCCCCAAAACTAATGGCCCGTGTGAGCCAAACACGGGGCTAGGTCCAATCCTAGGGTAAATGCAGGGATGCAATGCAACTAAATTATTACATTAGCATCCAATATTACATGTCTTCGATCTTCATAATCACCAAGGCCACCATCTTCCAATCTTGATCTTCCACTATTCTAATATTTACATTTAAATATCCATGGCACATAGGGATACATCTCATGGGGGGTGGGAACGGGCCATAAACCAAGCCCACTTTATAAATTGATAATTATTACAATCATACAACACAAATATCCTAGCATACACCTAGCAAATTGGGCTTGGGCTTTTGATCATCCTTCATGCATAATATCACATATCATACACCATCAATCAATTATCACTATAATTAATTGATCCAATATTATATATCTTGATCCAATCACTAACCGCCACAATTATAAATTAAATCAACAAAGTATACAAACACCTTTGTCTACTTTCAAATTAATTTATTTATAATCGAATTTCTTGTAAATCACAATTTACTATAAATAATTAAAGTCCTACTTCAATTATTTATTTTATGAGAAAATATGTGCAACAATTGTAAATTTAAACTTAAGGGCCCAAAAAAACATTTTTCACCAAAAATATTTTGGCCCATTTAAATTTCACAAATTATGTTGTCCATCCAATGGCCCAACATCTCAAGGCCCATGACACTAAGATTCACCAAAACACTTTTGGAAACCCTAGTCGTCATCGCCGTCGCCGGAGCTCCGTCGCCGGATTCCGGCAACAAAAAAAAAATTTTTTTTTTTATTTAAAAACTGGAAGTTTCGGGCAGCCCCTTGGGCTGCACCTCGGCTGCCCGAAATTTTCAGGCAGCCCCTCGGGCAGCCCTCGGGCAGCCCCGAAAAATTATTTTTTTTTTTGTTGTTTCAAAATTTCGGTCCTTGCATATTCTATGCACAAAAATTCTCAAGCGGTTAGAAATCGATCTCAACACAATATTATGCAAATATCACACAAAAAACGTAACCTTAGCTCGGATACCACTTGAAAGCGGACCGGTTACGGTGGCCGGAAACGTAACGGAAGCAAAAATTTTAAATTTTTAGAGCAAAATTTCGGCCACCCCTTATTTGTGCAATATTTACATTCAAACACCATAATACATACATAGGGTGTTCAAGTGATTTACCTATCAACCCCTTAGAGTTGATGAATGGCACCAACTAAAGTATAAATACTTTAGCTCTTCTTGGTTGAAAAATCTACAAGCTTCCACCTCCAATCCTCCAAGAATTAGGCCCACCACAAGCTATGTAAACCCCTTCAAGTTTTGCACTAGAAAAACTTGAAGATTTTTCAAAGAGAAGATTTTATTCTCCAAGAAATGAAGAACAAAAGAGAAGAAAAATATGGAGAGAAAATCCCTTCCAATTTTCGGCCAAGTGATGTGTTAGGGAGAGTGGGAGAATAGCCTAGGTATTGTGAAAAGTTGTCTCTCAAAAGTTGCATGTCTTTTGAATATTTTAATAAAAAGTAATCAAGGCTCTTCACCTCCCAAGCATGCAATCCCTACATGTCTCACTTATATATTATATGGTTTTTAACACATTAAAAACCACATACTAAATTTTTATTATCTCAAACACATTTGAGATTAATTAAATATTACTTGATTTTACTCAAGTCCCACTAGTTAAATAATTATTTAAATTGAGCTCTACAAGACTCAATATTATTTAATTAATTTAACACTTGAATTAATTTAATTATTTAGACTCTACTAGGTCCACTAGTGTTTAATTAATTCAACACTTGAATTAATTTAATTTACTCCACAATAATGTTTATGAAAATCACAATTTTCAACTATATTATTTACTTGGCCAAATTTTAATCTTAGGAACACTTCCATAAATTAAAATTTATATTTCTCTCTTAGAAGTCATACTTCTATTTTCTTTACGCTTATAAACACATTTATAAGCCGTTCAACACATTGAACTATTTTACTTCTCTTCGGGATTTACAAAGCAAGTACTTGTGTGGCCCTCAATGGTTCATTGATACAACTAGCCGTGGGTTCACATCTCTATGTGATTCGGACTAAGCATGTCCTTATTCGAGCATACCCCAATTGTTCCATTCTTACTTATCAACTCCTTGTTAGTAAGAACGTCAGAACTCAAGTCTGATAGGACCCAACCAATCACGTTAAACGCCTAGCAGCATCGCTTACGTGATTCCCTAGGTATCACATGATAGTGCCTGCAAGAACCATTCAATTATGGTTAGCGTACAGTACGGTCCCTTCAACTCATATATCCCGACCGATTCGACAACTATTGGTCTATCGAGAGTTGTCAATGAATCGATACTATGTGTCATGTCGTGGTTGCATCGATGGTGTAATCTATGAAACCCCTTTCATAATTACCACCATACTCTGATCAGAGATTTCAACCCACACATACATGAAAAACACATAGGATATCCATACCCGTAGGTAAGCGGTGAATCCCCGGCTACAATGCATCGACTCCTATATGTTTCGCCGTAACACCCAACCTTGCCACCTGATGACCCCATAAGAGTCGGTAAACAAGTCAAAGTGAAACGCTAGCATATAGAGTCTCAATGTTGTCCCGGGTCATAAGGACTAATGGTGTACAACCATAAACTAGGACTTTTCCACTCGATAAGTGAGAACCACTTGGAAAGTCCTTTATAGAGGGTTGTTCAGTGCACTCTACCAGGAGCACCTATCTGCATGCTCGGACATCACAATGTCCCCTACCAATGAAACATGGTACTCACATCGCAGATACTAGTCTCTAACTCGAGCGGCCTTTATCCTTCTTAGTGGCGGCTGAATCGACTAGGAACAGTTTAGAATATACAGTATTCCAAATATGAGTTTCATGATACTCATCATATGAGCATCTCATATTCTTTCTACTATTTGTATATTCAAGGACTTTATCTATGCAACAAGCATGGGTATAAAGATAAAGATGCGCCAAATTAATAAATTGAAATATTATTAAAATAAAGATCGTTTATACAAAGAGTTTCATTGTGAACAGTCGGCCAACACTTGCCTCGACGTGCACCTACTCTAACAATTATAACTAACCTTCGAAGAACAAGTCGACGACAATCCGCACAAGCACGATCGACAAACGCCACAAAGTTAAAAACTTTGATAAGTTTAATTTTTGTTTGACAAAGCAAAAGCTTTAATTGTTTGAGAGAAAACTCAAGAACAATGATAAAATATCAATAATAATCTGAAAATTTTTCCAAAATTTCGTGGAACATATGTTTATATCAAAAGATAACAAAAAAATCTAGTTTCCATAATAATTAAAACTCTAACTAGGAAACTAGGATTCTTCCCGAAACTGACTCGCGCTCGGGCGGTAGAATTTGACCGCTCGAGCACCAAGGCTTCTGTACTACTCGCGCTCGGGCGGTAGATTATGACCGCTCGGGCGCGAGGCTTTCTGGAATTCTTCGCCTCAGACAGTAAGTATGGCGCTCGGGCGATAATGTTTGACCGCTCGGGCGCCGATGCTGCTGGACTCAACTTTATCTATCACTTGAATAATGTTCTTGTGACTTCCAAACTCACTTCCAAGTATCAAAAACCCTCCAGCACTTTGCACCTCGCTCGTAAGACCTTCTTCATTGCTCATAAGTCCATGCAACGCTTCCTTGAACTTCTTCAATCGTCCCGCGTGATTGGTCCCTCCGGCAACTCCAAAGGGTCCCATGCTTTCCTTGGCGCCTGACCATCCGTGTTCGCATCAGTTACTTTTGGAATACTTTATGGGCAAAACATGGCAAAAAATTGTTGTTTTCTACTATTTGTCATCCTCAAACGGATGGACAAACTGAAGTTGTCAATAGAACTTTGGGAAAACTTTTGCGTGCTATTCTTAAAAAGAACTTGGATTGACATTTCTATGGACTTTATTTTGGGGTTGCCTTAAACTAAGAAGGGGAGGGATTCTATTTTTGTTGTTGTGGATAGATTCTCTAAGATGGCACATTTTATAGCTTGTCATAAAACCGATGATGCTTCAAACATTGCGGATTTGTTCTTTAGAGAAGTCGTTAGGTTGCATGGCATGCCTAGGACTATTGTTTCTGGTCGCGATGTTAAATTCTTGAGTTACTTTTGGAAGACTTTATGGGCTAAACTTGGAACAAATATGTTGTTTTCTACTACTTGTCATCCTCAAACGGATGGTCAAACTGAAGTTCTCAATAGAACTTCGGGAACACTTTTTGAGTGCTATTCTTAAAAGGAACTTGGATTGACATTTCTATAGACTTTATTTTGGGGTTGCCTAGGACTAAGAAGGGGAGGGATTCTATTTTTGTTGTTGTGGATAGATTCTTTAAGATGACACATTTTATAGCTTGTCATAAAACCGATGATGCTTCAAACATTGCGGATTTGTTCTTTAGAGAAGTCACTAGGTTGCATGGCATGCCTATGACTGTTTTTTTGAAAAGAGATCGGTTACGGTGACCGGAAGCGCAACGGAAGTCAAAAAATTTTATTTTTCATGCTAAAATTTCGGCCACCACATAATTTTGTGCAACAAATACCATAAAACACAAAAATAACATTCATAGAGTGTTTTAGAATTTTTACCTATGAACCTCTTAAGGTTGATTATGGCTCCAACTTTGTTGTCAAACAACAAAGCTCTTCAAGGCAAGACAATTCTACAAGCTCCCTCCTTTGAACACTCCTTGTTCAAAAATCAAGCCCACCACTTGCAAGCTATAACCTTTCTTACTTTGCACTAGAAAAATAAGAAGATTTTACAAAGAGAAGTGTGTGTATTCTCCAACAATTGAAGAACACAAAAGGAGAGAAAAATGAGAGAATTTTTCTATCAAAAATTCGGCCAACATGCAAAAATGAGAGAGGGGAGAGTTGCCTTGGTTGTGGGAAAAGTTGTCTTGCATGCCATGCAAATTTTATTCAAAAGTATTCTACAACCCTTCACCTACCAAGCATTCAAACCCTAGTGGGCTTGTAACATTTACAAAGGGCCCATGGACTTTTATTTAAATTGTCTCAAACCCATTTGAGCCCGATTAGACTTTACTTGATTTTACTCAAGCCCACTAGTTAAATAATTATTTCCAATTAGGCTCTACAAGGCCCAATGTTATTTAATTAATCCAACACTTGAATTAATTTAATTATTTGGACTCTACTAGGCCCACTAGTGTTTAATTAATTCAACACTTGAATTAATTTAATTTAGTCCATAATAATGTTTATGAAAATCACAATTTTCAAATACATTATTCACTTGGCCAAATTTTAATTTAGGAACACTTCCATTAATTAAAAAATTTATATTTCTCTCATAGAAGTCATACTTCTATTTTTCTTTACACTTATAAACTCATTTATAAGCCGTTCAACATATTGAACTATTTTAACTTCTCAACGGGATCTAGAAAGCTAGTACTTGTGTGGCCCTCAATGGTTCACTGATACAACTAGCTGTGGGTTCACATCTCTACGTGATTCGGACTAAACATGTCCTTATACGAGCATACCCCAATTGCTCCATTCTTACTTATAAACTCTTTGATAACAAGAACGTCAGAACTCAAGTCTGATAGTACCCAACCAATCATGTTAAACGCCTAGCAGCATCGCTTACAAGATTCCCTAGGTATCAAATGATAGCGCCTTCAAGAACCATTCAATTATGGTTAGCGTACAGTACGGTCCCTTCAACTCATATATCCCGACCGATTCGACAACCATTGGTTTATCGAGAGTTGTCAATGAATCGATACTATGTGTCATGTCGTAGTTGCATCGATGGTGTAATCTATGAAACCCCTTTCATAATTAGCACCATACTCTGATCAGAGATTTCAAACTACATATACATAAAAACACATAGGATATCCATACCCGTAGGTAAGCGGTGAATCCCCGACTACAATGCATCGACTCCTATATGTTTCGACATAACACCCAACCATGGCACCTGATGACCCCATGAGAGTCGGTAAATAAGTCAAAGTGAAACGCTAGCACATAGAGTCTCAATGTTGTCCCGGGTCATAAGGACTAATGGTGTACAACCATAAACTAGGACTTTTCCACTCGATAAGTGAGAAGCACTTGGAAAGTCCTTTTATGGAGGGTTGTTCAGTGCATTCTATAAGGAGCACCTATCTGCATGTTCGGACATCACAATGTCCCCTACCAATGAAACATGGTACTCACATCGCAGATACTAGTCTCGAACTCGAACGGCCTATATCCTTCTTAGTGGCGACTGAATCGACTAGGAACCGTTTAGAATATACAATATTACAAATATGAGTTTCATGATATTCATCATATGAGCATCTCATATTCTTTCTACTATTTGTATATTCAAGGGCTTTATCTATGCAACTAGCATGAGTATACAGATAAAGATGTGCCAAAATAATAATTTCAAATATTATTAAAATAAAGATTGCTTATACATAGAGTTTCATTGTGAACACTCGGCCAACACTTGGCTTGACGTGCACCTATTCTAACAATCACCCACTTGCACTAGAGCCAACTACCCATATGCATCAAACCCATTGATTCGCGATGCATCTCGAATAATGGTCCAGGTAAAGGCTTAGCTAGTGGATCAGAAACATTATTTGCGGAGCTGACTTTGTCAATCGTGACATCTCCTCTTTCCACAATCTCTCTGAGGATGTGGTACTTTCTCAATACTTGTTTGGACTTCTGATGAGACCTGGGCTCCTTTGCTTGAGCTATAGCTCCCATGTTGTCACACAACACCGGGACAAGAGCAACTCCATTAGGAATGACGTCCAACTCTTAGACGAAATTCCTTATCCAAACAGCATCCCTTGCTGCATCTAATGCAGCAATGTATTCGGCCTCTGTGCTGGAATCCGCAGTATTGTCTTGCTTAGAACTCTTCCAAGAGACAGCAGCACCATTGAGCATGAATACAAACCCAGAGGTTGACTTCGAGTCATCGATATCGCTTTGGAAGCTAGAGTCGGTATAACCTTCCAATTTCAGTTCTCCACCCCATAGACCAAGAACAATTTATTGGTCCTTCTCAACTACTTGAGGATGCCTTTCACAGCTTTCCAGTGTGGAAGACCAGGGCTCGATTGATATCTACTCACTACACTTAGTGCGAATGCCACGTCAGGACGTGTAGATATCATCTCATACATGATGCTACCAATCGCATATGCATAAGGAATGCTTGTCATCGCCGCTATCTCTGCATCCGTCTTGGGAGACAGACTTGGATAGGGACACGCCATGAAACATTGGTAGATGTCTTCTCTTGGACTCATCCATCGAGAACCGCTTCATGATGGTATCAATGTATGTGGACTGGGTGAGACCAAGAAATCTTCTTGATCTATCTCTATAGATCTGTATTCCTAATACAAAAGATGCTTCACCCAAGTCCTGCATCGAGAACTTACTTGCTAACCATATTTTAGTTGATTGCAACATTCCTATATCATTCCCAATGATAAAATATCATCAACATAAAACACCAGGAATGTCACAACACTCCCACTGACCTTCTTATACACACAGGGTTCCTCAGGATTCTTATCAAAACCAAACTCTTTGATTGTACTGTCGAATCTGAGATTTCAACTCCTAGATGCCTGTTTTAGACCATAAATAGATCTTTGTAGTTTGCATACCATATGCTCACTTCCGATAGATGTAAACCCTCCAGGTTTGAGACATGTAAATCTCTTCCTTAATATCCCCATTAAGAAAGGCTGTCTTGACATCCATCTGCTATATCTCATAGTCATACCATGCAGCTATGGCTAGCAATATCCTTATGGACTTGAACATTGCAACTGGAGAAAAGGTTTCCTCAAATTCAACTCCTTGTCTTCGAGTGTATCCTTTTGCCACCAATCGCGCCTTGAAGGTCAATACCTTCCCATCCGCCCCAAGTTTCCTCTTGTAAATCCATTTACACCCTATGAGAACAATTCCCTCAGGTAGATCCACGAGATTCCACACTTGGTTCGAATGCATGGAATTCATCTCAGATTCCATCGCTTCAAACCACTTGGATGAATCAGCATCAGATAATGCTTCCTTGATGGTCCTTGGATCACATCCATGGTTAGGCTCATCATGGCCCTCTTCAAGAAGCAGGCCATACCTCATAGGTGGTCTCGAGACTCTCTCGGATATTCTAGGAGCTTGTATCTCCTCTCTTGGCTCTTCGGGTGTGGGTTCTATAATTGTGGGTGTCTCTCGAACCTCTTCAAGTTCTATCATCTCGCCTTTTCTAACTAATAGAAATTTCTTTTCCAAAAAAGTTGCATTCCAAGAAACAAACACCTTTGTTTCTTGGGATGATAGAAATGATATCCAACTGAATTCCGTGGATATCCCACAAAGTACCATAAAATGGATCGACTATCCAATTTATCTCCCACTACCTGCTTCAAATAAGCAGGGCTCCCCATATTCTAAGATAAGAATATTTGGGAGGCTTACCCATCCATATCTCATATGGTGTCTACCTTTGAATGGACATTTAATGGAATATCTTTCAATTTTAAGTTATAGAGATCGTTTTCAAGTTCACCAGTACCAATCAAACATTCACTCATGTAAATGTTGCAAACACCTTTGCAAAATAAACAAGAATATCCATTTTTATCAGCATAGAAATGGAAATAATGTTTTTCACCAAATCCGGTACAAACAAAACATCTCTTAAAATTAACTTAAAACTATTGTTCAACATTAAGTAAACATATTCAATAGCCTTGGCAGCAACTCTTGCCCCATTGCCCATCCTCTAGAAGGTCACACCTTCCTTAAGCTTCCTACTTCTTCCCATCACCTGTAACTCATTACAGAGATGTGAGTCACAACCGGTATCTAATACCAAGAAGTAGAGTTAATTGAAATGTTTACTTCAATTTAGAACATACCGTTTCCAGAACTCTTCTGGGCAAGATATTCCCTGCAGTTACGCCTCCAATGTAAGGCTCGAGATTCATTAATCGTCATTAAAATGATGAATTAAAGCTTGGCTTGAAATTGCAAGACCGCACCCGCGGTGCTGAGGAGACCGCACCCGCGGTCGTCAATGTTGGAAAATAAAAATCATGCCGAAGCATGAGCGCACCCACGGTCTGGACATTAGCGCACCCGCGGTTCTGCATGCGAGAAAGCCACCCTTGTTTCTTGTAATGACACATGGCAGGGTATATATATAGAAATATGTTGAATCGTTCTTTCTCATTTCAGCAGCTGAGAACCGAGCCTTTCTCCAAGAATTCTTCAAGTTCTTTAATGTTTTGGGGTAAGATATCTTAAGAATTAGCCTTCCGATTTATATTCCGAGTTGAGATTCTTGTTCCTTGCTTCAAAGGCTACAAGAGGATGTAAGTTTCACTCAGTTTCTACATGACTTGGGATATTGATATTGGAGAAAATGTATTATGCTTGTAGATAAATGTTCTTGTGATGATTATGAGTTTATAATCGAAACCAGAACGAAGAAATGATATCGTATGTGTTTGCTATGAATTCCAGTATGTTTTAAGAATAGATGGAGCAGAATTATTGTGTTCTAGTTTGATATTGTGATGGATTATTGAGGTGTGAGTTGTTCAGTTTATCGAGAATCTACAGTTATGCCGTTGAATGATATTAAGATAGATTATTGATTCATAGATGTGTTGAATGGCATAGAAATTGATAGAATGTGTATCAATGTATCTCTTTCAGATTTGATTGACAGACTTGATATCGACTTCGAGACTTCGATTGATTCTAACGACAAGAAAGGTATAAGCCATGTTTTGTTTGGGAAGATACAACTCAAATAAGATATCATTTGAGTTCCCAACCAAAAATCACATACTAGAATTGTTGTATATATTGTAACATGTTTATGACTTGTTTATAGAATTATATCCAAATCTTGTAACATGATTATGCTTTGATTATAGAATTGTATTCAAGCATATAAGATCATTGTGATATTCAGATATGAATATGATTATGCTTTGTTTACAGATTGATAGTCATGGCATCTAAGATAGGAGAGTCTTTGACAGCTATTGTCGATTATCTAGATGTTCGGTGTATCTCAGCTTAGGAGCAGCTCTGACTCCTATTGCAGTCCTCGATACAGCTCAGACCGAAGTCTAGGAATAAGACGTACAGTCACCCCGAGTGGGAGGGTAGGTGACAGCCATTGACGTCTTATTCACACCGGGATCCCTAGAGTTATAGTTGAGTCGAGTCTAGAAATGATTGGATTCGCATTGCATGTTTATGTTGATGACATTCATACTATCATGTTTCATGTTTTAGATTGATTATATGCATGTATACATGTTTATACAGGGATTTGTTCTCACCGGAGTTTCCGGCTGTTGTTATGTCTGTATGTGTGCATAACAACAGGTGGGGAAGGATCTGGGTCGAGACAGAGATGAGATCGTGATAGCGTGGTGACTTCGGGCGCAGCAGAGGACTAGTGGTTTTTACTAGCTTTGTACTACTTGTAGATAGTAGTTTGTTTGAAACACTAGTTTGTACGAATGTATAATAACAAGACTTGTATTTATATTTGATGAACTAAAGTACAAGTATATGTTGTGCTTGTTTATATACACATTAGATTTAATGTTAAAAAGCAAAATTTTGACCCACCTTTTCTAGCAATTATCCAGCTAATCCCAAAACGAATCGAGTTAGAGCCCGGGTCCCCACAACAGGTGGTATCAGAGCTGTAGGTTCTGTAGACTGAGATAGAATAGAATGAGCGGGGTAGATCGAGTCATCTTCCTTGCTTATATCATGCTAGCACATATCATGATTTATTGCTTTCCCTATTACATGTTGTTGTGTTATCTGATATGATTACAGCATGTAATTGACTGAATCAGAACTGATTCTGGATCAGAGGTAAATGATCAGAGGAGGGCTGAGACAGTTGGTATAGATTGGATACTAAACTGTTTGTATAGCAGATTCATGCCTCCTAGAAGAGCAGCCGTGCCCTTACGACCACTAGCACCAGAACAGGGTAGCACATCCGGAGATCCGATGGATTTGACTGCGACTCCGATGGAGACTCTATTAAAACGATTCCAGTCCTTTCGACCGCCAACTCTAAAAGGTACAGAAAATGCAATCGAATGTGAAAGCTGTCTTGAGGATGTCGAGATGTTATTCGAGTCTCTAGAATATAGTGATGAGAAACGAGTGAAACTCATTGGCCATCAACTGCAAGACGTGGCTAAGTATTGGTGGTTGAATATTAAGAGAGCACTAGAACAGCGTGACACCGAGATTACATGGAAAGTGTTCAAGACAGAGTTTTATCAGCGATTCTTTCCTGTATCCTACCGTAAAGATAAAGGCGCTGAGTTTGCAAACCTGAGGCAAGGGCAATTGAACATTGAAGAGTATGTTGCTAAATTTTCTTCTTTGCTTCGCTTTGCACCACATGTTTCAGGTAATGATGAGGCCGTAGCAGATCAGTTTATAAATGGCCTGAATCAAGATATCTTTACGTTGGTGAATACGGGCAGACCCAACAACTTCGCGGATGCATTGAATCGTGCCAAAGGAGCTGAAGCAGGGTTGCTGAGACAACAGAGTGTTCCGTATGTTGCCCCGAGTCCAAGACCGCCACTACCTCCAGTACAACCTCCTCCTAGATTCGATAGCGGTGGTAGTAGCAGTTGCCGAAAAGATCAATTAAAAGCGAAGGGCAAACAGTTTAAGAGGGCAGGGAGCAGTTCGTCAAGCTCCAGCGGGTCAAGACAGAGAGGTCCTGGCCAGAGTTTAGAGGTGACGAATGGATATTGCAGTACTTGTGGAGGTAAGCATGCCACAGAACAGTGTCAGGGTGTAGTGGGCAGATGTAACATATGCAAGCAACCGGGGCATTATGCCAAGGTCTGTCCTCAGAGAAGTGGTGCATCGAGATTTCAGACAGCAGGGTCGTCTGCCTCAGTGATTCAGCCTGAGAGGCAAGCTCCATCGGTTCATTCCTTTCAACCTACTCCCCCACAGACCCAGCCTCGAGCTAGAGGTAGACAGACTGTGAGTCAACCTCCCCGACAACAGGCTCAGGTGTTCCCGTTGACTGAGGAGCAAGCACAAGATGCCCCAGATGATGTCATTGCAGGTAACTGTTTCCTTTGCGGTTGTCCTGCCTATATATTGATAGATACGGGTGCATCGCATACATTCATATCAGAACGATTTGCATTATTTCATTCTTTGCCTGTTGAGTCATTGTTGGATGTCGTGTCGATTACTTCTCCGTTAGGAAGTGGATTGATATCGGTGACTACGGTTAGACATTGCATCTTACAATTTGAGGGTCATGATATTGATCTAGATTGTATAGTACTTAGGCTAGCTGATTTTGATTGGATTGTTGGGATTGATATGTTAACAAAGTACAGAGCCACCGTGGATTGTTTCCACAAGATTGTCAGATTCAGACCAGAAATGGCAGAAGAGTGGAAATTCTACGGTAAGGGTTCCAGATCTAGAATTCCCTTGATTTCGGCTTTGACTATGAATAAGTTGTTGCAGAAAGGAGCAGATGGGTTCCTTGTGTATGCGGTAGATGTACAGAAATCGAGCCCGGCATTGGCAGACTTGCCAATAGTACAGGAGTTTGCAGATGTGTTTCCAGAGGAGATTCCAGGGTTACCTCAAGTGCGAGAGGTAGATTTCAGCATAGATCTTGTGCCAGGTACTGTTCCTATATCTCGAGCTCCGTATAGGATGACGCCTGTTGAACTGAAAGAACAGTTGGAAGATCTGCTAGCCAAGGGATATATCAGACCTAGTGTATCTCCTTGGGGCGCTCCGGTACTTTTTGTGCGAAAGAAAGATGGATCGATGCGGTTGTGTATCGATTACATGCAACTGAATAAGGCCACGATAAAGAATAAATATCCATTGCCTAGGATCGATGATTTATTTGATCAATTACATGGATCATCTGTTTATTCCAAGATTGATTTGCGATCCGGATATCATCAGCTCAGAGTTCGAGATATAGATATACCGAAGACAGCATTTCGAACCAGGTATGGGCATTACGAATTTATTGTCATGCCTTTTGGTTTAACAAATGCTCCGGTGGTATTTATGGGCTTGATGAATCGAATCTTTCAGAGGTATTTGGATGATTTTGTTATTGTCTTTATCGATGATATTCTGGTGTATTCTAAGAACAGGAATGAGCATGCAGAGCATCTCAGAATTGTGTTACAGACACTGAGAAATGAGATATTGTATGCTAAATTGTCAAAGTGTGAATTTTGGTTGAATCGAGTTGTCTTTTTAGGACATATCATATCAGGAGATGGTATTTCTGTAGATCCAAGTAAAGTGGAAGCGGTGACCAGCTGGCCGAGACCGACTTCTGTACCCGAAATACGCAGTTTCATGGGTCTAGCAGGATACTATAGACGATTCATCCAAGATTTCTTCAGTATTGCAAAGCCAATTACCCAGTTAACACAAAAGAATGCACCATTTGTGTGGTCCGAGGAGTGTGAGTCTAGTTTTGTGAAATTGAAGAAGAAGCTGACCAGTGCACCTGTCTTGATGATTCCTTCAGGTACTGGTAATTTCGTTGTATATTGTGATACCTCTCACCGAGGACTAGGATGTGTTCTTATGCAGCGAGGTCATGTGATTGCATATGCCTCAAGACAGTTGAAGACTCACGAGACTCGATACCCCATTCATGATCTTGAATTGGCGGCTATCGTATTTGCACTGAAGATCTGGCGTCATTTTCTCTATGGCGAGAAGTTTGAGATTTATTCCGATCACAAGAGCCTGAAGTATCTATTTTCTCAATCAGAACTGAATATACGACAGCGTAGATGGCTTGATCTACTGAAAGACTTTGATAGCGAGATCAAATATGATCCAGGAAAATCGAATGCGGCAGCTGATGCCTTGAGTCGAAAGGTTTGTTCCTTATCCTTATCGACGATAGGTGTTACGAAGTTAGTTGAAAATTGTTGTTTATCTGCATTAGAATTTGATACAGATAGTAGGCCACTACGACTTGCTTCCAATCACGTTGAACCTGATTTGATTTGGAGGATTAAAGAAGCACAAAGAACGGATCAGAATGTGCAGAGGTCGATTCTGATGGTCAATCAGGGCATTTATCAGAATACCAGGTACGTGATCATGTGCTATATGTGCATAACCGTCTTGTTGTGCCAGAAGTTTCAGATTTTAGACATCAGATTTTATCAGAAGCACACTGTAGTCGGTTTAGCATTCATCAGATCATCCTTCATGCATAATATCACATATCATACACCATCAATTAATTATCACAATAATTAATTGATCCAATATTATATATCTTGATCCAATCACTAACCGCCACGATTATAAACTAAATTAACAAAGTATACAAACACCTTTGTATACTTTCCAATTAATTTATTTATAACCGAATTACTTATAAATCACAATTTACTATAAATAATTAAAGTCCAACTTCAATTATTTATTTTATGAGAAAAATTTGCAACTTTTGTAATTCTAAACTTAAGGGCCCAAAAACTTATTTTTCACCAAAAACATTTTGGTCCATTTAAAATTCACACATATGTTAGCCATCCAATGGCCCAAAAACTCAAGGCACATGACACTTTGATATTCCAAAACACTTTTGGAAACCCTAGTCGTCATCGCCGTCCCCGGAGCTCCGTCGCAGGATTCCGGCAACCAATTTTTTTTTTATTTTTAAAAATGGGACGTTCGGGCAGCCCCTCGGGCAGCCCGAGCTGCCCGACACGGGCAGCAACATGCTGCCCGAAATTTCCCCACAAAAGCCTCGGTTTTGGTTGCAAACTTTCATCTCATGCGGTTAGAAATCATTCTCAATATAATATCTTGTATTTGCTACACAAAATCGTAACCATAGCTCGGATACCACTTGAAAAGGGATCGGTTACGGTGATCGGAAGCGCAACGGAAGTCAAAAAATTTTTTTTTTCATGCTAAAATTTCGGCCACCACATAATTTTTTGCAACAAATACAATAAAACACAAAAATGACATTCGTAGAGTGTTTTAGAATTTTTACCTATCAACCTCTTAAGTTTGATGATGGCTCCAACTTTGTTGTCAAACAACAAAGCTCTTCAAGGCAAGATAATTCTACAAGCTCCCTCCTTTGAACACTCCTTGTTCAAAAATCAAGCCCACCACTTGCAAGCTAGAACCCTTCTTACTTTGCACTAGAAAAATAAGAAGATTTTACAAAGAGAAGTGTGTGTATTCTCCAACAATTGAAGAACACAAAAGGAGAGAAAATGAGAGAATTTTTCTATCAAAAATTCGGCCAACGTGCAACAATGAGAGAGGGGAGAGTTGCCTTGGTTGTGGGAAAAGTTGTCTTGCATGCCATGCAATATTTTATTCAAACGTATTCTACAACCCTTCACCTCCCAAGCATGCAAACCCTAGTGGGCTTGTAACATTTACAAAGGGCCCATGGACTTTTATTTAAATTGTCTCAAACCCATTTGAGCCCAATTAGACTTTACTTGATTTTACTCAAGCCCACTAGTTAAATAATTATTTCCAATTGGGCTCTAAAATGCCCAATGTTATTTAATTAATCCAACACTTGAATTAATTTAATTATTTGGACTCTACTAGGCCCACTAGTGTTTAATTAATTCAACACTTGAATTAATTTAATTTAGTCCATAATAATGTTTATGAAAATCACAATTTTCAAATACATTATTCACTTGGCCAAATTTTAATTTAGGAACACTTCCATTAATTAAAATTTATATTTCTCTCATAGAAGCCATAATTCTATTTTTCTTTACACTTATAAACTCATTTATAAACCGTTACAATAAAAGGCGCATTTAAATGTCACACCCTTACTCTATACTTAGCATAATTACCATAATCAAAATAAGGTTTGAATGATATAACTATATTATGAATCCAATCAAACAAGGGGCATCACTTTGACGGTTTGTATAATTTTTGGCATGATGTCCCTATATTTTGTGTAAGCCAAAAACTCAACTCAAGCAACAACCTCAAGCCTATTCTCATATAAAAACATACTTTGTATCATCATTCATAACATGGAACTTGTTTCAAACCCTCATATAAAATTTACTACAATACATATACGGAAGCTATACAATAAGAAGTCCCGGTTCTTATCGAGGTAGGGCACGTCACTAGCATCCATTGGCGAACCGGCATCCTAGGCATCTTCACTATCTGATCCTGTAATACATGAGCTACGTGAGTTTATAAAACTCAATAAGTTGGCACTTATACGTATCAATATGCATCGAAGGAACATACATATCAAGTCGTGATCAATAATGAATCTTAAAAACATGTCATACCGTAGCATATATTCAATGTTCATTTTTGTACTTGAGCCTCATTAGTTGACCTGTACTACCGTGCTTTCTTTATTATATAGCTACTACTGTGTTGGACGTCAGGGAGCAACCTTTGGCATCGCCACGCCCCATGAACATATATTGGCCAATAGTTTTGGTGGACTTAAAACCACCCATGATGTCAACAAGCTCTATATCATGTAAATCAATCATTTTCTTTTCATGTTCATGTTCTTGTTATTGTTCATGACATAGCACCCATCATCAATATTCATGAGTTCCTTACATATTTAATACATAACAATGGAATATGGTGCTATGTTTTCATCAATAAACATACTAACAATGTACATATATCAATAGACAATGAGATGCATTTGAAATTCATAATATTACTCGTGCATTACTTCAAGAACATGCCAACTTACAGTCCAAGCTTAAGAACACTGGTTTGAGACGGTGTTTCTGCTCCTATGCTGTCAAACATAACAATAATTCAATCACTATATCTATACTAGGTGAAGTTTGCTCCTCTACCTTTATAATAATCAAAAGAGATGAAAACTTACACCTTTAGGAAGCTCTTGGGATGAAGAACAAAGTTCTAACTTCAATTCTATGAAAGGAATGAAGAAGGAAGCTTTTGGGAGGAAGAAATCTTGTTTTGCTTCGTGTTCTTGCTGTGAATGAAGTGGGGGATGGTTGGAATGCTTGGAAAAGTCGATCCTTATCTTTTTATACAGTAGGCTTCGCTAGGGCGGACGTTTTTGACCGCTAGGGCGAGTAAATCTCGGCCCTACAATTTTATTTTCTGTACAGGCTCGCTAGGGCGGACTCTTTTGACCGCTAGGGCGAGCAAGTTTCGGCCCTACACATTTTATTTCTGCACAGGCTCGCTAGGGCGGACATTTTTGACCGCTAGGGCGAGCCAGTTTCGGCTCTGCACACTGATTCATCAGAAATCGCTCCAGAAACGGCTCTTCCCTTCATAATCTGGAAAAGTTGTAAACTACAAAGTTGTAGCCCTATGTCTTGGCTTTAAGCTCTCCAAATTTCAAGTCATTTGGAGGTCTGAGTAAAAGGTTATGCCCATTCTCCTAACATGTGTCAGTGAAAGAATGACGGTATACACGACACACTTCGGGGCGCTTTTGGCTTGTCTTCCACAATGATTTGGACAAAACTCAAAACTTGAAAGTTGTAGCATTATATCTTAGGTTTCTAAGGGTTAAGGCCTCACACAATTTGGATCAATATTCAAATCATTATGCTAAAACCCGTACGAACTACCATATTTACGTCTCATTTCCCACAACTTCCATTACACTATCATCACCTACACATCTTACTCTAATTATTTAGGCATATATTCATTCTCAATATACCATGGACAATATAAAAGTCATGTTCAATCTCAATATTGATACCTCAATCACCACGTGAAATCTAACAAGCTAAATAACTACATAATAAACGACATAAACGCATTATTATCATTTGTACGAGTAACCGGGCATTACAATTCTCCCCTCCTTCAAAGAATTTCGTCCTCGAAATTTGACGTACCATATAGTTCAGGATATCTCTGTTGAATCTCGTCTTCTCGTTCCCAAGTTGCTTCTTCAATTGCATGATTTCGCCATAATAGTTTCACTAAGGGTATTTCCTTGCCTCGTAACACTTTTGATTTCCTGTCGAGGATTTGGACCGGTCGTTCTTCATATGAGAGATTCGATGCAAGCTCCAATGGTTCGAAATGAAGAACGTGAGAAGGATTGGCCAAATACTTTCGTAACAAGGAAACGTGAAAAACATTATGAACCTTGGATAAGTTCGGTGGTAAAGCAACTCGGTGGGCCCTGTCTCCTATTCTTTCTAAGATTTCAAATGGACCGATATATCTTGGACTCAATTTTCCTTTCTTACCAAAACGTAAAATGCCCTTCAATGGTGATATCTTTACAAATACATGGTCACCAATCTGAAATTCCAGTCGACGACGTCGCACATCAGCATAGCTTTTCTGTCGACTTTGGGCAGTGTGCATTCTTTCTCTAATCTTGGTTACCAATTCAGCTGTCTGTTGTACCAATTCAGGGCCTAACAACTTTCGTTCTCCTATTTCATCCCAATGTATTGGAGAGCGACATTTTCTACCATATAATGCAGTATATGGTGCCATTCCAATGCTTGACTGATAGCTATTATTATATGTAAACTCAGCCAACGGTAGTTTACTGTCCCAACTGCCTGGGAAGTCAATAGTACAGGCCCTCAACATATCTTCTAAGATCTGGTTCACTCGTTCTGATTGTCCATCAGTTTGAGGGTGGAATGCTGTGCTGAATGACAATCGAGTTCCCATAGCATGATGCAAGCTTTTCCAAAATGCTGATGTAAATTTTGGATCTCTATCAGATACAATGGACACTGGGATACCATGAAGCCTCACTATCTCCTTGATGTATTCTTCAGCATATTGATTCATCGTGTAAGTGGTCTTCACCGGAAGAAAGTGAGCTGATTTTGTAAGTCGATCGACAATAACCCATATAGCATTGAATCCTCTTTGTGTTCTTGGCAGACCAAGGATAAAATCCATTGTGATATGTTCCCATTTCCACTCAGGAATGGGTAGCGGTTTCAGAAGTCCTGCTGGTCTTTGATGTTCAGCCTTGACCTGTTGACAAGTTAGACATTGTGCAACAAATTGAGCAATGTCCTTTTTCATACCTGGCCACCAAAATAATGGTTTCAAATCCTTGTACATTTTCGTGCCTCCTGGATGGATCGAAAAGGGAGTAGCATGAGCATCAATAAGAATGTCGTTCATGATCGTTCCTTGTTTTGGTACACACAGTCTCCCTCGATATGTCCATATTCCTTCCCCATCCAATTCAAAGTTCAAATTTCCTTTTTCTTCATCTCGCTGCCTCAATTGTTGTAATTCATTATCTGTGTTTTGTTCGACCTTAATCCTGTCTGCAAGCGTTGGTCGAACCATAAGAGATGATAGATGAATTGCAGCTCCTTTTGGAATAACATCAAGTTTCAAGTTCTGCAAATCCCATAAAATTTGTTCTTGTACTTGCATTGCAGCAACAGAACTGGACTTTCGACTTAACGCATCTGCAACAACATTGGCTTTTCCTGGTTGATAATTAATAACACAATCGTAATCCTTCACCAATTCCAACCAACGTCGTTGTCTCATATTCAGTTCTTTTTGCGTGAATAAATATTTCAGACTCTTGTGGTCCGTATATATTTCACACCGTTCGCCATACAGATAATGGCGCCATATTTTCAACGCAAATACCACTGCTGCCAGTTCTAAGTCATGTGTGGGATAGTTCTTTTCATATTCCTTTAACTGTCTTGAGGCATAAGCAATCACCTTCCCGTGTTGCATCAAGACTGCTCCTAAACCTTGTTTCGAAGCATCACTGTACACCACAAAATCTCCTGGTCCTTCTGGTATATCAAGGACTGGTGCTGATGTCAATTTTGCCTTTAACTCTTGGAAACTACGATCACATGCTTCGTCCCATACAAATTTCACATTCTTTCGGGTTAAAGCAGTCAAAGGCAATGCTATCTTAGAAAATCCCGCTATAAACCGCCGGTAATAACCAGCTAGCCCAAGGAAACTACGTACCTCGGTAACAGTGGTAGGTCGTAGCCAGTTATTAACAGCTTCAATCTTACTTGGATCCACTGATATGCCTTCTTTTGAGATAATATGACCCAAGAATGATACTTGTTCAAGCCAAAATTCACATTTCTTCCATTTGGCATATAAATGTTTATCCTTCAAATTCTGCAAAATTAATTGCAAATGTTCTCTATGTTCCTCTACAGTTCGTGAGTAGATGAGAATATCATCTATAAACACAATCACGAACCTGTCTAGGAATGGCTTAAAAATTCTATTCATTAAATCCATGAAAGCAGCTGGTGCATTCGTTAGTCCAAATGGCATTACAAGAAATTCATAATGCCCGTACCTGGTTCGGAAGGCAGTCTTAGAAATATCATCTGACTTCACTTTTAATTGATGATAGCCTGATCGTAAATCAATCTTCGAAAAGATAGCAGCTCCTTGTAGTTGATCAAAAAAATCATCAATTCTAGGGAGTGGATACTTATTTTTGATTGTCACTTTGTTCAACTCCCGATAATCAATGCATAGACGAAGGGTACCGTCTTTCTTCTTCACAAACAAAAAAGGTGCACCCCACGGTGAAAAGCTCGGTCTAATAAACCCTTTATCAAGAAACTCCTGTAACTTTTCTTTCAGTTCTTTCATTTCTGTAGGAGCTAATCGATAAGGAGCTTTTGAGATCGGATGAGTTCCTGCCACAACATCAATTACAAATTCGATCTCTCTATCTGGGGGTAAGCCTGTTACATCATCAGGAAATACCTCTGGAAACTCACAAACAACATCTGTATCTTCTAGTTCATGAACTGGTGGATCAATAACTAACACAGATGCTAAATATCCTTGACACCCCTTCTGTAGTAATTTACTAGCCTTCATACAAGAGATTATCCGCAGTGGTAAGGGTATACCTGCACTTGCTATTGTGAATGGTTCAGCTCCTATAGGCGCAAACTTGATCATCTTTATGCCACAATCAATAGTAACTCTGTACTTCGAGAGCCAATCCATTCCCAATATCACATCAAAATCAGTCATTCTTAAAACTATCAAGTCAGCATACAGTTGATGGCCTTGGACATATATTGGACACCCTCGCACAATCTGATCTGTCTGTAATTCTTGCCCGGAAGGTAAGGCTATGGCGAGTTGTGTCTCTGTTGTACTTGCTGTAATGCCCAGTCTCCTTACAAACGATTCCGAAATAAAAGAATGCGTGGCTCATGAATCTAGTAAAACAATAGCAGTAATACCAGAAATCAAGAACATACCAGTGATCATCGACGTATCCGCATCCACTTCTTCTTTAGTCATAGAGAAAAGGCGTCCCTGTACTTTCTCAGAACTTCCTGGACAATTATTGGCGAGATGCCCTGGCTTTTTGCAACGATAACAGATATTAGAACCTTGCATACATTCCCCGCCATGGAGTTTTCCACATTTAGGACAAGGTGGTCTGTCCTGTTCTTTACGTGGAGGGGGACCCTTACCACGGGATTCTTCGGGTTTGGTACCTTTACTATCGGTCTTCTTGCCTTGTCCTGTTGCTTGGCTCCTTTGGAAGTATTGCTGCCTTCGTTGTTGCCTGTCTATGTCAATGTCATGTTCATCCTGCTCCGCCATAAGTGCTCTTTCAACTATCTCTCCATACGTAGCAACTTTGGACATTCGTACATCTCTTTTAATTTCAGAGCGAAGTCCCCGCATGAAGTGTTCGCCCTTACTTGTATCATCTCGTGCAATATATGGTATGTATTGGACTCCAGCTTCGAATTTTTGTATGTATTCAGTCATTGACATGGTTCCTTGCTTCAGGTTAAGGAAGTCGCTGGCTTTCTTAGCTCGTACGTCTTTACTGAAATATTTGTTGTAAAACACAGTTTTAAAAGTTCCCCATGTCAATGGTTCAACCGGTAATGCAACTCTTGCACTCTCCCACCATATTCTTGCATGTTTTGTTAAGAGAAAGATGGCACAAGTCACTTGGTCCGCATCATCCATATGAAGGTAGGAAAAGATGGACTCCAATGACTTAATCCACTCTTCTGCTACTGCTGGATCGGTGCTTCCCATGAATTCCGGAGGATTCAATCGTCGAAACCGATCATATACGTCTGTCTGAACAGGCACATGTCTGTGTACTATGGCTTGAGCTTGTGCTTGTTCATGAGTAGTCCGTTGCATCTCCAGTAGCTGCTGGATTTGTTCACCATGGACTTTTGCTTGTTGTTGGAGTAATTGAGCGAAGTCATCTACAGGTCGTGGCGCACTACCTTCACCTTCGACTGCTGGGGCCTTGCCCTTAGATGACTCTCCTTCCTGTACTTTACGTTTCGGTGGCATCGTTGCTTATCTTAACCTACATGTAGGTCACGTAGAAACACATAACTTAGCATAAACTATGGGATACAAAGATACTTACTTGCCGAGTTCTCCATGTGGATGAAGTGCAGTGTCTTCCCTGTCAAAGAACCGTGGGCTCTGATATCATTAAAATTTCACACCCTTACTCTATACTTAGCATAATTACCATAATCAAAATAAGGTTTGAATGATATAACTATATTATGAATCAAATCAAACAAGGGGCATCACTTTGACGGTTTGTATAATTTTTGGCATGATGTCCCTATATTTTGTATAAGCTAAAAACTCAACTCAAGCAACAACCTCAAGCCTATTCTCATATAAAAACATACTTTGTATCATCATTCATAACATGGAACTTGTTTCAAACCCTCATATAAAATTTACTACAATACATATGCGGAAGCTATACAATAAGAAGTCCCGGTTCTTGTCGAGGTAGGGCACGTCACTAGCATCCATTGGCGAACCGGCATCCTAGGCATCTTCACTACCTGATCCTGTAATACATGAGCTACGTGAGTTTATAAAACTCAATAAGTTGGCACTTATACGTATCAATATGTCGTGATCAATAATGAATCTTAAAAACATGTCATACCGTAGCATATATTCAATGTTCATTTTTGTACTTGAGCCTCATTAGTTGACCTGTACTACCGTGCTTGCTTTATTATATAGCTACTACTGTGTTGGACGTCAGGGAGCAACCTTTGGCATCCCCACGCCCCATGAACATATATTGGCCAATCGCTTTGGTGGACTTAAAACCACCCATGATGTCAACAAGCTCTATATCATGTAAATCAATCTTTTTCTTTTCATGTTCATGTTCTTGTTCATGACATAGCACCCATCATCAATATTCATGAGTTCCTTACATATTTAATACATAACAATGGAATATGGTGCTATGTTTTCATCAATAAGCATACTAACAATGTACATATATCAATAGACAATGAGATGCATTTGAAATTCATAATATTACTCATGTATTACGTCAAGAACATGCCAACTTACAGTCCAAGCTTAAGAACACTGGTTTGAGACGGTGTTTCTCGCTCCTATGTTGTCAAACATAACAATAATTCAATCACTATATCTATACTAGGTGAAGTTTGCTCCTCTACCTTTATAATAATCAAAAGAGATGAAAACTTACACCTTTAGGAAGCTCTTGGGATGAAGAACAAAGTTCTAACTTCAATTCTATGAAAGGAATGAAGAAGGAATCTTTTGGGAGGAAGAAATCTTGTTTTGCTTCGTGTTCTTGCTGTGAATGAAGTGGGGGATGGTTGGAATGCTTGGAAAAGTCGATCCTTATCTTTTTATACAGTAGGCTTCGCTAGGGCGGACGTTTTTGACCGCTAGGGCGAGTAAATCTCGGCCCTACAATTTTATTTTCTGTACAGGCTCGCTAGGGCGGACTCTTTTGACCGCTAGGGCGAGCCAGTTTCGGCCTACACATTTTATTTCTGCACAGGCTCGCTAGGGCGGATATTTTTGACCGCTAGGGCGAGCCAGTTTCGGCTCTGCACACTGATTCATCAGAAATTGCTCCAGAAACGGCTCTTCCCTTCATAATCTGGAAAAGTTGTAAACTACAAAGTTGTAGCCCTATGTCTTGGCTTTAAGCTCTCCAAATTTCAAGTCATTTGGAGGTCTGAGTAAAACGTTATGCCCATTCTCCTAACATGTGTGAAAGAATGACGGTATACACGACACACTTCGGGGCGCTTTTGGCTTGTCTTCCACAATGATTTGGACAAAACTCAAAACTTGAAAGTTGTAGCATTATATCTTAGCTTTCTAAGGGTTAAGGCCTCACACAATTTGGATCAATATTCAAATCATTATGCTAAAACCCGTACGAACTACCATATTTACGTCTCATTTCCCACAACTTCCATTACACTATCATCACCTACACATCTTACTCTAACTATTTAGGCATATATTCATTCTCAATATACCATGGACAATATAAAAGTCATGTTCAATCTCAATATTGATACCTCAATCACCACGTGAAATCTAACAAGCTAAATAACTACATAATAAACGACATAAACGCATTATTATCATTTGTACGAGTAACCGGACATTACAATTCTCCCCTCCTTCAAAGAATTTCGTCCTCGAAATTTGACGTACCATATAGTTCAGGATATCTCTGTTGAATCTCGTCTTCTCGTTCCCAAGTTGCTTCTTCAATTGCATGATTTCGCCATAATAGTTTCACTAAGGGTATTTCCTTGCCTCGTAACACTTTTGATTTCCTGTCGAGGATTTGGACCGGTCGTTCTTCATATGAGAGATTCGATGCAAGCTCCAATGGTTCGAAATGAAGAACGTGAGAAGGATTGGCCAAATACTTTCGTAACAAGGAAACGTGAAAAACATTATGAACCTTGGATAAGTTCGGTGGTAAAGCAACTCGGTAGGCCCTGTCTCCTATTCTTTCTAAGATTTCAAATGGACCGATATATCTTGGACACAACATTCCTTTCTTTCCAAAACGTAAAATTCCCTTCAATGGTGATATCTTTACAAATACATGGTCACCAATCTGAAATTCCAGTCGAAGACGTCGCACATCAGCATATCTTTTCTGTCGACTTTGGGCAGTGTGCATTCTTTCTCTAATCTTGGTTACCAATTCAGCTGTCTGTTGTACCAATTCAGGGCCTAACAACTTTCGTTCTCCTATTTCATCCCAATGTACTGGAGAGCGACATTTTCTACCATATAATGCAGTATATGGTGCCATTCCAATGCTTGACTGATAGCTATTATTATATTTAAACTCAGCCAACGGTAGTTTACTGTCCCAACTGCCTGGGAAGTCAATAGTACAGGCCCTCAACATATCTTCTAAGATCTGGTTCACTCGTTCTGATTGTCCATCAGTTTGAGGGTGGAATGCTGTGCTTAATGACAATCGAGTTCCCATAGCATGATGCAAGCTTTTCCAAAATGCTGATGTAAATTTTGGATCTCTATCAGATACAATGTGATGTCAATCTTGACACGAATAAATAGCAAACACGATTAAAAATAAATCGCACCCTTTATTCAATTACGATGTTAAGATCCGTGTGTTTTTCCGATCTTTTGATTCAAGTATTGTGTGATATTCACCTCTAAACTAGCAAGAGTTTAGCAACAAATAAACACGAGGATAAACAATCGAAAACTATACGAACCTTCGAAGAACTTCGCCTACGACAATCCGCACAAGCAACGACCGACAAACGCCACAAAGTTAAAAACTTCGATAAGTTTGATTTGATTTGACAAAGCTAAAAGCTTTGAAAAGTTGAGAGAAAATTCTCACAAGTTTGATAAACTCAAAATAATATCTGTATTGTGTTCTCTAAAAATTCGTTCAACATAGTTTATATATCAAAAGATATCATAAAATCTAGTTTCCTAACAAAATAAAACTCTAAAAAAGGCAATTTTGTCGCGCAGAAACACTAGGCACGGACCTCGTGCAGACCTCCGTGTCTGGGTCCGTGTACATACTGTAACTCATATTCACTCGGGATCAAGGGACACGGACCCCGTTCTCACCTCCGTGTACGGGTCCGTGTAGGCACTGTCTTCGCCAAATACATAGGGCACGGACCCCGTGCCTGGGTCCGTCGTCAGGTCCGTGCAGGCACTGGATTTGCTCATCTCGGGTTGTGAAGCACACCGACCCCGTGTGCAGGTCCGTGTAGCCTCGGGTTTCTCCAACAATGTCTGAATGATTTTCTTTTGGCTCCCCAATGCCACTCCCATGTGTTTCCATGCCCTCATCGGAGCTTGGCTGTCCATGATCGCATCATCCTCCCCTTCTTGAAAAGGATTTGTCCTCAAATCTGTGCTACCTACACAAAAACGAAGCAAGTTAGTAATAACAAAGATTATGTGACCAACATGCTTACCTCGAAGTTCAATTTTGTAGGTGCTATCCCCCATGTGCGCCATTGACATTTGGAACCTCAGCTCCTTGGTAGCTCTCTTCTTGTAAACATAAATTACACCAAACATCAAATAACAAATGACACCAAGTGATAAGACATCATTAACTATCACAAAGATCAGATTTCTCCCCTTCTTAGACCTAGTTAACAACACAAAAATTTTCACACAAATGCACAACCATAGTTCACTAGGAATAAGAATTACTTTATGCCACACATAAGAATTAAGCTTAGATGCCTTTCTCCTATATGCAATGCATCTATCAACACACAACTTGACATACCTCTTCATATGCAACCAACACATATAATCATGCATTTCATCAATGATGAAATCACAATAGTACGCCCCACTAGCGATCAATCCATAAAATTAACATAACATAAACAATTTAAGCTCCTTCAAAATATATTCATCATGAACATAGAAATTCTTATATCCATCACAAAGATTTGAACATAATGCATAAAATTCACTGTCATAACAAAAACTCATCGCTTTGACAACTCTTGAAAGTTCGCAATCACTAACATTGAAATTTGATCTATTCAATATGTCATCATTCTCAAATCTATGAGGTCTAGGCACAAAGATTAACTCACATTCATCCCTCCTAAACTTCACATTTTCAACCCGTTCTCCCCATTCTTGCAGACAAAACAACAATGACTTAAGGTAAAGAAGCAAATCATACCTCATGGTTGTTGCGTTGGCAACTAACCTTACCTCACCTTGATTGCCTTCAAAGTCATATGGGTCATCCCATGGCTTTCCCACACCATCTATACTTGCTCGCTTCCACATCATGACACCAATAGAATCCTGCAAAGAAAAATTAACAATGCTCGGGATTGAACCGGCTATATCATCACAATATGGATAAACCACTTTGTACAAAGGTACATGTAATGGTTTATGCAATAATAAACAACTCTCATCCTCACTCTTTTCACTCCTTTGGACCATCAAATTATTCTTCTTTTCTTTTTCTTTGGCCTCTTTTTCTCTCTCTTTTTTCTTTTCTATGGTCATCTCACTTTTTTGTTCACTCTTTCTTTCGACCATATATTTTTCTTTTTCTTTTTCTAAGGCCATCTCACTCTTTTGGACACTCTTTTTTTCGGCCATTTTAAATTCTTTTTCACTCTCACAATTAAATTGTAGTTGATCATCAGTAATTACAATTGAAATAGGTTGATCAAGAAAAGTACATGATGAATCATAGCATGCGTGCAACAAATTATTACTACTTTCTTCTTTCTCCTCCATAGCACACACATTAGAACTAATTTCACCATCTAAGAATTCACCCTCCACCGCACAACACTCTATGCTCAAGTCAGAAATTAGTGGAGTACCAACCTCCTCAATCCTCTCAACCTCCACTTTAGGCTCAACATCAATGCTCACTTCAACTCCACACTCGACTGCAACCTTAGATTCACATTCAACTACCACCTCAACCTCATCCGCAACCTCCCTTTGGGATCTAAGTTCAACTGGCGATTTTACTACAGTCATCTCCTCCTTTGGACACTGGGTGATATCATGCCCAAACTCTAGACACCAAATACATTGAATATCATAAGTACTAACATTTGAGATTTTAGATGTACCTTGATATTCATATTTGCTAGCTTCACGTCTCGACTCCTTCTTTGGCCTGGCAATGATTTTCTTTTCCAAGCTCGTCCTCCAATTGGATGCCCATGAATCCTCATACAAGACATGCTCATCTCTACGAACACCTCTCCTATGAATGTGCTTTGGAGTAAACTGCTTCCTCATCACCATTTTCATCTCATCCCATGTAACTATAGGGTCATCCCCACATCGCCTCCTACGCAGTACTAATTTATCCCACCAAGTAGTAGCATAGTTGGTAAACTCACTACAAGCTCGTCTTACCTTCATTGCTTCGGTATAATTCTCCCGACTCTCAAATACACACTCCATTCTCTCTTCCCACTCAAGGTACGCCTTTGGATCGGCTTCCCCACTGAAAAATGGAATGGTCATCTTCGTGCCACTAAGTCTATACCCTTCCCGGCTTCTATACCCCTTATCCTCATCAAATCTCCTATAACAATCCATGTTCAACAACGCATCTCCTCCAACTCTACTACCTCGTTTATTCTCCCACCTTCTATCCAACCCTCCTAACATCGTTTTAAATTGACGTTCGTCAATCATAATACCTGCAAGAAAAGGTTAGTATAAAAGAATAAAATAAATAAATTTCCTCACCACAAATCCTCACAAATCACTCCAATGAAAAATTCACTCGCACTCGTCTTTTTCCCTCACCACAAAAGCTCACCGGTCACTCCAAAGAAATTCTCTCGTCTCTCCTCTCTTATTTTTTTGCTCACAACAAATACTCAATAGTCACTCCAAAGAAATAACACTCACACTCAAATGTTTCCACTCGAATTTGATAGTACTCTCAAAAGTGTGCTCAAGCTTTGTATTTGGGATATCAAACAATCAAGGTTCAAACTTGTGAACAAATGCGACCGACTCACTTGGACTGTGTAGACAAGAAATTCGAATATGAATTTTTTTTTTTTGACTGTGAGAGACAATTAAATATGAATCTCTAAAGAAAATAGAACAAGATATCAAAATGAAATAATGGTGAATTTTCGGAATTTTTGTACTTTTTTTTTTTTTTTTTTGAGTACTACTCGAAAATCCCAAAAAAAAAGTCACCAACAAATTTCGAGAATCACAGATTCACGAAAAAATTACGAAGAACGATAGAACAAAACAGATCTGAAAATAAACGAATAGATAATACAGATCTGCAATTTAAGAACAAGATAATTTACTTGAATTCAATAAACCTGGCTCTGAACAAGATAACTATACGAACCTTCGAAGAACTTCGCCTACGACAATCCGCACAAGCAACGACCGACAAACGCCACAAAGTTAAAAACTTTGATAAGTTTGATTTGATTTGACAAAGCTAAAAGCTTTGAAAAGTTGAGAGAAAATTCTCACAAGTTTGATAAACTCAAAATAATATCTGTATTGTGTTCTCTAAAAATTCGTTCAACATAGTCTATATATCAAAAGATATCATAAAATCTAGTTTCCTAACAAAATAAAACTCTAAAAAAGGTAATTTTGTCGCGCAGAAACACTAGGCACGGACCCCGTGCAGACCTCCGTGTCTGGGTCCGTGTACATACTGTAACTCATCTTCAGTCAAGATCAAGGGACACAGACCCCGTGCTCACCTCCGTGTATGGGTCCGTGTAGGCACTGTCTTCGCCAAATACATAGGGCACGGACCCCGTGCCTGGGTCCGTCTTCGGGTCCGTGCAGGCACTGGATTTTATCATCTCGGGTTGTGAAGCACACGGACCCCGTGTGCAGGTCCGTGTAGCCTCGGGTTTCTCCAACAATGCCTGAATGATTTTCTTTTGGCTCCCAACGCCACTCCCATGTGTTTCCATGCCCTCCTCGAAGCTTGGCTGTCCATGATCGCATCACAATGGACACTGGGATACCATGAAGCCTCACTATCTCCTTGATGTATTCTTCAGCATATTGATTCATCGTGTATGTGGTCTTCACCGGAAGAAAGTGAGCTGATTTTGTAAGTCGATCGACAATAACCCATATAGCATTGAATCCTCTTTGTGTTCTTGGCAGACCAAGGATGAAATCCATTGTGATATGTTCTCATTTCCACTCAGGAATGGGTAGCGGTTTCAGAAGTCCTGCTGGTCTTTGATGTTCAGCCTTGACCTGTTGACAAGTTAGACATTGTGCAACAAATTGAGCAATGTCCTTTTTCATACCTAGCCACCAAAATAATGGTTTCAAATCCTTGTACATTTTCGTGCCTCCTGGATGGATCGAATAGGGAGTAGCATGAGCATCAATAAGAATGTCGTTCCTGATCGTTCCTTATTTTGGTACACACAGTCTCCCTCGATATGTCCATATTCCTTCCCCATCCAATTCAAAGTTCAAATTTCCTTTTTCTTCATCTCGCTGCCTCAATTGTTGTAATTCATTATCTGTGTTTTTGTGACACCCTGACCCGATACAATTAAAATACAGCGGAATTTAAAATTTTCTTTCAAACATGGAAGGAGTTTCAAGATACATTTTATAAAAGTGTTTACAAAATAACAACATGATCATTCCAATGACATAACAAAATACAAAATATCATTAGTGTGATCATGTTACAAAATGGTACAAAATAATCATCCTTCCAATCTTCGTATGCATATGACCCCCATCCACAGTCAACGTCCCGGTCCGTCGCTCTTATCTGCATCACATGAAAATAACTGAAATGAGAATAAATCTCAGCAAGAGGAACTCTTACATAGCAATGATACATAGTATACACTGTAAAACATGGCTTTTAAATCATAAATACCATCGACTCTGAAACATGAATAACGTAGCAATAACTGTAGCAATAGCAATGGCAATAGATAGCAAAACGATGGTATTTCTCTTTCTATGGTTGGATTGATATCAATAGTATCTGTGACTATGGTTGCCAATATCCCATCGATATAAATCGATAACTGTGAGGGGATAAAAGCCTATGGTCGATGATCATCTAATTGCATGCAATGCTCTGACTATGATTAACCAATCCAATAAAACATTTGAACTCTGAATATCATTTAAAGCCGTCGTTTCGCAATCTCATAATATCTCTTGTATTCCCTTTTTAACAATAGTGAGACATCAATGCCTCCAATAGATAATCAATGAAATCAATACATAACAATGGATCAATTGAAGGGAATAACACTTTGAAACCTTTAAAACACAATACATATAATATCATGTGAGCAAAAAGGATGAAATTCCACTTACAAACCAATTGAACACCTCCAACTATACTCTTGGTACACCACCTACAACAATATTCCATAAATAACACCAATATCAAGACTAAATCCAAAAGTCCATGCTAAATAATCCATAGAACCATCAAAACATCAAATCCAAAATAACCCTTAACTCGAAACCTCATTAGAATCGCACCAAAAACTTACCTAAGCTTCCTTATACCACGGAGAACGATGATCTCAAGTCGGAAATCCAAATAACTCCAAGAATCAAAGGTAGGAAGCTAAAGAAATGGATGAAAACCCTTGCCAAAAGAGAGAAAATCGGAAATGGAGGAAAGAAGATAAGGTAGGTATGACCAACAACTCCCAAAAAGTCACTTAAAAACTCGCCCATACTTACACCGCGGGTGCGGTCACACAAGCACCGCGGGTGCGCTAAGCTCACGGCAACCAAAATAAATCCCATGCACGAACACCGCGGGTGCGGTGCTACAATTACCGCGGGTGCGGTCTCACCGCGGGTGCGGTCCTTGCACTGCCGCGGGTGCGGTGATGCCACGGCCCTCCAAAACCAAAATCATGAATAGTACACCGCGGGGGCACTCATCTAAGAGCGCGGGTGCACTCTACTCACGGCAATTAACAGTAACAAAACAACTAAAAATCGATTCGAAACGCTGAAACGAACAATCAACACCAACTAACACCTCAAATAAATAATAACCAATAATACTATAGCCCAAAACACAACTATAATCATCTAATCACATAACCCAATTAACACAATAAAGCTTAAACCGTACCGTACACCGGGCTCGGCTATTACAATCTCCCCTCCTTAGAGGAATTTCGTCCTCGAAATTGACGTCACGGCACGAACAACTCAGGATACCTCTCTCTCATCTCAGTCTCTGGTTCCCACGTAGCCTCCTCAATCAAATGGTTCCTCCAAAGGACTTTAACGATGCCGATCTCTTTGTTCCTCAGAACTCTAACTGTGCGATCCAGAATCTGAATCGGAATCTCATGGTAAGTCAGACTCGGCGTCAAGTCCAATGGCTCATGGCGAAGAACATGGGAAGGATCTGCAATATACTTCCTGAGCATCGATACGTGAAACACATTATGGACTCTGTCAAGATCGGGCGGTAGGGCTAATCTGTAGGCTCGGTCACCCACTCTGTCCAATATCTCGAATGGACCAATGAATCTAGGGCTCAACTTGCCCTTCTTGCCAAATCGCATCACACCCTTGAGAGGTGCTATCTTCAGAAAAACATGATCGCCAACCTCGAACTGCAAAGGTCTACGACGAACGTCTGCATAGCTCTTCTGTCTGGACTGAGCAGTCTTCATCCTCTCTCTGATAACTGCAACAACATCGGCAGTCTGTTGGACCAACTCGGGACCCAACATCTTCCTCTCTCCAACCTCATCCCAAAACAAAGGGGATCTGCACTTCCTGCCATAAAGTGCCTCATACGGTGCCATGCCAATCGTCGCCTGGTAGCTATTGTTGTACGTGAATTCCACAAGAGGCAACTTGGAATCCCAGCTACCAGAATAGTCAATAGTACAAGCTCTGAGCATATCCTCCAGAATCTGAATGACTCTCTCTGACTGACCGTCGCTCTAAGGATGATAAGCTGTACTGAAAGCTAATCGAGAACCCATAGCTCTGTGCAAACTCTTCCAGAACTCTGAGGTAAATCTAGGGTCACGATCAGACACAATCGACACGGGCACACCATGAAGTCTAACAATCTCTGCAATGTAATCCTCGGCATACTGAGACATCGAATACATCGTCTTGACTGGGAGAAAGTGCGCTGACTTGGTCAATCTATCAACAATAACCCAAATGGAATTGAAACCCTTCTGCGTCCTGGGTAAACCAGTCACGAAATCCATAGTGATATGCTCCCACTTCCACTGAGGAATCGGCAAAGAAATCAATGTCCCAGCAGGTCTCTGGTGCTCAATATTTACCTGCTGACAAGTAAGGCACTGAGAAATGAACAAAGCAATATCTCTCTTCATACCTGGCCACCAGTAGAGTCGACGAAGATCCTGATACATCTTCGTACTGCCTGGATGAATCGAATAAGGTGAGGTATGAGCCTCTGTCAAGACGTCTCTACGAATATCGTCGCCAGAAGGAACACAAATGCGGCCTCTGAAAGTTACCAAATCATCACCATTCAGACTAAACTCTGAATTCCCTCTAGCCTCGGCTCTAGCTCTCAACTCTGCCAACTGAACATCAGTCGACTGCTCTCTACGGATCCTGTCCGTCAATGTAGATCGAATGACCAACGTTGAAAAGCGAGCAATGGTCCCTGTAATCACCAGATCAATCTCCTCTCTCTGCAAATCCATCAACAATGGTCTCTGAATCAAAGAACTCAATGAAGCACTCGACTTGCGGCTCAAAGCATCAGCCACAACATTCGCCTTCCCTGGGTGATAACTGATCGTCACATCGTAATCCTTGACAAGCTCTAACCACCTCCTCTGTAGCATATTGAGCTCTTTCTGCGAGAACAGATACTTCAAACTCTTGTGGTCTGTGAAGATCTCACACTTTTCGCCATACAGATAATGTCTCCAAATCTTAAGGGCGAAAACCACAGCTGCAAGCTCCAAATCGTGCGTCGGATAATTCTTCTCATAATCCTTCAACTGGCGAGACGCATAGGCAATGACCTTACCTCGCTGCATCAACACTGCACCAAGGCCTCTCTTCGACGCATCGGTATAGACCACAAAATCCTCTGAACCACTGGGCAAAGAAAGAACAGGAGCTGTCGTCAATCTGTCCTTCAACTCCTGAAATGCACTCTGGCAATCGATAGACCACTCGAACTTCACAGTCTTCCTCGTCAGATTGGACAATGGCAGGGCAATCTTGGAGAAACCTGAAATGGAACGACGATAGTAACCCGCCAAACCAAGGAAACTGCGTACCTCAGAAACAGTGGTAGGAATAGGCCAACTCCGAATCGCCTCTATCTTCAACGGATCAACAGCAATGCCATCTCTCGAAACCACATGGCCTAGAAAAGAAATCTGATCTAGCCAAAACTCACACTTCTTCAACTTGGCAAACAACCTCTTCTCTCGCAACAACTGAAGCACCACTCTGAGATGCTCTGCATGAAGCTCTCTGGATTTGGAATAGATCAGAATATCGTCGATGAAAACAATAACGAAGCTATCCAGATAAGGCTTGAACACACGGTTCATCAGATCCATGAAGACTTAAGGGGCATTGGTCAACCCAAAAGACATGACAAGAAACTCATAGTGACCGTACCTGGTCCGGAAAGCTGTCTTAGGGATATCAGACTCCCTAACCTTCAACTGATAGTAGCCAGACCGAAGATCAATCTTCGAGAACACAGTAGCACCATGGAGCTGATCAAACAAATCATCTATCCGAGGCAACGGATACTTGTTTTTGACAGTTACTTTGTTAAGCTCCCTGTAGTCGATACACAGTCGCAAAGAACCATCCTTCTTCTTGACAAATAGAACCGGAGCTCCCCAAGGCGAAGAACTCGGACGAATAAAGCCCTTGTCTAAAAGATCCTGCAACTGAGTCTTCAACTCCTTCATCTCGGCAGGGGCCATTCGGTACGGAGCCTTAGAAATAGGAACCGTACCTGGAGCTAAATCGATCACAAACTCAACATCTCTATCCGGCGGCAAACCCGGAACATCATCCTCAAACACATCAGCAAACTCTCTCACCACATCAATATCATCTACATTCAACTTAATCAATCTATCAACATCCACAATAGAAGCAAGAAACCCATCGCAACCTCTACACAACAATCTCTCAGCCTCAAAGCAAGAAATAAAAGGAAGGACCAGCGAAGTACCTGTGCTGGCGAGCGCTCCTCCCTGGCCATCATCTGCAAAAGTCACCTTCTTAGCAACACAATCGATAACTGCACGGTAAGTCGAAAGCCAATCCATGCCAAGAATAACATCGAAGGCAACCATAGGGATAACAATCAAATCAGCGAATACAACTCGCTCCTCAATACGAACAGGGCACGCAAAGACAATTGATGTCGGGCACAAGACATCCCCCGAAGGTAAAACAACATTAAGCTGAATGGGAAGAACAGAAGGAACTATACCCAAAGATCTCAAAAATAATTCAGACATAAAAGAATGAGTAGCACCAGTATCAATCAAAGTAGTAGCTACTCTGCCTGAAATCAAAATAGTACTAGAGATCAATGAAGAATCACGATTAATACCTTCCTTGGTCATCGCAAAGATACGACCCTGCACCTTCCCTTGGCTATCTCCCCTCGGGCAATTCCTAGCAACGTGACCCGCCGCGCCACAACGAAAACAAGTATGAGTGCCCAATCTGCACTCTCCTCGATGATGCTTACCACACTTTGGACACAGTGGCTTCTCGGGATCAAATGGAACTGGCGGTGGTCTAGAACTCGGCTCCATCTTGCCCTTGCCCTTGAAACGATCCCTGCCCCTCTGATTCGAACCCTGGCCTCTCTGAGCAATGGCCTGGTGTCTCTCCTGCCTCTCCCTGGCGATGTCCTTCTAGTCTTGCTCGGCCAACAATGCTTTGGACACAAACTCCTTGAAAGTAACAGCTTTGGACATGTTGATATCACGACGAATCTCCGCTCTAAGGCCTCGAATGAAATGAGCGCCCTTGTCCTTGTCGTTCGAAGCAATATACGGAGCAAATAGGCAACCCTCCTCGAACTTCAGAATATACTGGCCAACATCCAAGCTCCCCTGTCTAAGTTCCAAGAACTCCGTAACCTTCCTCGCTCGAAGTGCGTCGGGGAAATACTTGTCGTAGAACAAGTCAGTGAACTCTGACCACTTCAGTGTCGCAACATCAACTCCAACTTTCGTAGCATTCCACCAAATGCGGGCAGCCTTAACCAACATGAACACTGCACAGCTAATCCTGTCTTTGTCCTCATACTGGAGATGATCGAAGATAGCTTCAAGCGCCTTGACCCACTCGACAGCAACTAGAGGATCGGTGCTACCTGCGAATTCCGGTGGATCCATTCTCTTAAAAGAAGAAAAGACGGCATCAGTGCCAACAGCCTGAGCAACTTGACCTCTCACTTGGCCTCGACCCTGTCCTGCTCCTTGCAATCGGAGTAACTGTTGAATCTGATCGCTATGCACCTTAGCCTGCTCCTTAAGCAACTTGCCGAACTCGTCGACAACTCTCGAGGAAGAACTATCCTCACCCTCTGCCGCCTTACGCTTAGGAGGCATACTCTACAATTGCTCACAAGACACCAATCAATATATATAACAATGGATAGATGCAAGAAAACATACCCGGACAGTTGAAAGTAGACGAAGTCATATGCATTGGTCCGAAGAACACCGCTCTGATACCACTAAATGTGACACCCTGACCCGATACAATTAAAATACAGCGGAATTTAAAATTTTCTTTCAAACATGGAAGGAGTTTCAAGATACATTTTATAAAAGTGTTTACAAAATAACAACATGATCATTCCAATGACATAACAAAATACAAAATATCATTAGTGTGATCATGTTACAAAATGGTACAAAATAATCATCCTTCCAATCTTCGTATGCATATGACCCCCATCCACAGTCAACGTCCCGGTCCGTCGCTCTTATCTGCATCACATGAAAATAACTGAAATGAGAATAAATCTCAGCAAGTGGAACTCTTACATAGCAATGATACATAGTATACACTGTAAAACATGGCTTTTAAATCATAAATACCATCGACTCTGAAACATGAATAACGTAGCAATAACTGTAGCAATAGCAATGGCAATAGATAGCAAAACGATGGTATTTCTCTTTCTATGGTTGGATTGATATCAATAGTATCTGTGACTATGGTTGCCAATATCCCATCGATATAAATCGATAACTGTGAGGGGATAAAAGCCTATGGTCGATGATCATCTAATTGCATGCAATGCTCTGACTATGATTAATCAATCCAATAAAACATTTGAACTCTGAATATCATTTAAAGCCGTCGTTTCGCAATCTCATAATATCTCTTGTATTCCCTTTTTAACAATAGTGAGACATCAATGCCTCCAATAGATAATCAATGAAATCAATACATAACAATGGATCAATTGAAGGGAATAACACTTTGAAACCTTTAAAACACAATACATATAATATCATGTGAGCAAAAAGGATGAAATTCCACTTACAAACCAATAGAACACCTCCAACTATACTCTTGGTACACCACCTACAACAATATTCCATAAATAACACCAATATCAAGACTAAATCCAAAAGTCCATGCTAAATAATCCATAGAACCATCAAAACATCAAATCCAAAATAACCCTTAACTCGAAACCTCATTAGAATCGCACCAAAAACTTACCTAAGCTTCCTTATACCACGGAGAACGATGATCTCAAGTCGGAAATCCAAATAACTCCAAGAATCAAAGGTAGGAAGCTAAAGAAATGGATGAAAACCCTTGCCAAAAGAGAGAAAATCGGAAATGGAGGAAAGAAGATAAGGTAGGTATGGCCAACAACTCCCAAAAAGTCACTTAAAAACTCGCCCATACTTACACCGCGGGTGCGGTCACACAAGCACCGCGGGTGCGCTAAGCTCACGGCAACCAAAATAAATCCCATGCACGAACACCGCGGGTGCGGTGCTACAATTACCGCGGGTGCGGTCTCACCGCGGGTGCGGTCCTTGCACTGCCGCGGGTGCGGTGATGCCACGGCCCTCCAAAACCAAAATCATGAATAGTACACCGCGGGGGCACTCATCTAAGAGCGCGGGTGCACTCTACTCACGGCAATGAACAGTAACAAAACAACTAAAAATCGATTCGAAACGCTGAAACGAACAATAAACACCAACTAACACCTCAAATAAATAATAACCAATAATACTATAGCCCAAAACACAACTATAATCATCTAATCACATAACCCAATTAACACAATAAAGCTTAAACCGTACCGTACACCGGGCTCGTCTATTATAGTTTTGTTCGACCTTAATCCTGTCTGCAAGCGTTGGTAGAACCATAAGAGATGATAGATGAATTGCAGCTCCTTTTGGAATAACATCAAGTTTCAAGTTCTGCAAATCCCATAAAATTTGTTCTTGTACTTGCATTGCAGCAACAGAACTGGACTTTCGACTTAACGCATCTGCAACAACATTGGCTTTGCCTGGATGATAATTAATAACACAATCGTAATCCTTCGCCAATTCCAACCAACGTCGTTGTCTCATATTCAGTTCTTTTTGCGTGAATAAACATTTCAGACTCTTGTGGTCCGTAATATTTTACACCGTTCGCCATACAGATAATGGCGCCATATTTTCAACGCAAATACCACTGCTGCCAGTTCTAAGTCATGTGTGGGATAGTTCTTTTCATATTCCTTTAACTGTCTTGAGGCATAAGCAATCACCTTCCCGTGTTGCATCAAGACTGCTCCTAAACCTTGTTTCGAAGCATCACTGTACACCACAAAATCTCCTGGTCCTTCTGGTATATCAAGGACTGGTGCTGATGTCAATTTTGACATTAACTCTTGGAAACTACGATCACATGCTTCGTCCCATACAAATTTCACATGCTTTCGGGTTAAAGCAGTCAAAGGCAATGCTATCTTAGAAAATCCCGCTATAAACCGCCGGTAATAACCAGCTAGCCCAAGGAAACTACGTACCTCGGTAATAGTGGTAGGTCGTAGCCAGTTATTAACAGCTTCAATGTAATGCCCAAGATTCTGGTAGATAGTTGAATACGAAACGCAAGAACAGACGGGGCGAAACAATGCGATAAAATATGAAATTTTAGCTGTGCAAGACCGCACCCGCGGTCTGGCAAGCACCGCACCCGCGGTGCAATGGGCAGAAAATGAGTGAATTCCCGTAGCCACACCGCACCCGCGGTATTTACATGACCGCACCCGCGGTCATCACTTGTGAAAAATAAAAAGTTCTGCCGAAGCCATAGCGCACCCGCGCTCCTAGCGTTACCGCACCCGTTGTGATGCATCCGAGAAATCCACCTTTGTTCTCAGCTTGACACATGGCAGGTGGTATCAGAGCGAGAGTTCCTTTAGACTGAGATAAGATAGAATGAGCGGGGTAGATTGAGTCTTCTTCCTTGCTTTATGATGTGCTAGCATGATTAGTGCTTTCTTTATTGCGTGTGTGTTATCTGATTTGATTATGACATGTGCTTAACTGAATCAGAACCGATTCTAGATTAGAGGTAACTGACTAGAGGAGGGCTGAGACGGTTGTATATTTGGTATACTAATCAGTTGGATTATTAGATACATGCCTCCTCGAAGAGCAGCAGTGCCTCTACGACCCACAGCACCAGAACAGTAGCACATCTGGGGATCCAATGGACGTTACTGCTACGCCAATGGAGACGCTGCTCAAAAGATTTCAATCCTTTCGACCGCCAACCTTGAAAGGTACAGAACTGGCAGTGGATTGTGAAAGTTGGCTTGAAGACATTGAGATGTTATTCGAGTCTTTGGAGTATGGTGACGAGAAAAGAATAAAGCTCATTGGCCATCAACTTCAAGACGTAGCTAAGAACTGGTGGTTGAACATGAAGAGAGCACTAGAGCAACGTGGTACCGAAATTACTTGGAAGGTATTCAAGACGGAGTTCTATCTGCGTTTCTTTCCTGTATCCTACCGTAAAGATAAAGGCGCTGAATTTGCAAACTTGAGGCAAGGGACTTTGAACATTGAAGAGTATGTTGCTAAATTCTCGTCTTTGCTTCGTTTCGCACCCCATGTTTCAGGGAATGACGAGGCCATGGCGGATCAATTTATCAATGGCTTAAACCCGGACATCTTTACGTTGGTAAATACGGGGAGACCTAATAATTTTGCGGATGCATTAAATCGGGCCGAAGGAGCGGAAGCAGGATTGATAAGACAACGGAGTGCTCCATATGTTGCTCCTGTGCCAAGACCACCACAACTTTCAGTACAATCTCCTCCTTCTAGATTTGAAAGCGGCGGTAGTAGCAGTGGCAGAAAGGAACAGCTGAAGGCGAAAGGGAAACAGTTTAAAAGACCTGGGAGCAGCTCTTCAAGCTCCAGTGGATCAAGACAGACTGGTTTTGATCAGAGTACCAGGTATTCAGGTGTTTATTGTAGTTCCTGTGGAGGAAAACATGCGACTGAACAGTACCAGGGAGTTACAGGCCGATGCAACATTTGTAGGCAACCGGGGCATTTTGCCAAAGTCTGCCCACATAGGAGTGTACAGCCAGCCCAGAGTGGACGAGCATCCGGGCCAGTACCTCAGTTTGAGCGGCAGGCATCATCGGTTCACTCTTTCCAGCCTCCACCAGCACCGACTCAACCCAGAGCTCGAGGAAGTCAGACAGTGAGTCAACCTATGAGGCAACAGGCTCAAGTGTTTGCATTGACAGAAGAGCAAGCACAAGATGCACCAGATGATGTTATAGCAGGTAACTGCTCTCTTTATGGTTATCCTGCTTATATCTTGATAGATACAGGTGCATCGCATACATTCATTTCGGAGCGATTTGCATTGTTGCATTCATTGCCTGTTGAGTCTTTGTTAGAGGTTGTATCTATTAATTCTCCGTTGGGAAGTGGATTAATATCTGTAACTACGGTTAAACATTGCATTCTACAGTTTGAGGGGCATGAGATTGACCTAGATTGTATAGTATTGGGTCTAGCTGATTTTGATTGTATAGTCGGTATTAACATGCTAACAAAGTACAGAGCTACCGTGGATTGTTTCCACAAGATTGTCAGATTCAGACCCGAGATGACAGACGAGTGGAAATTCTACGGGAAGGGTTCCAGATCTCGGATTCCCTTGATTTCGGCTCTTACTATGAACAGATTGTTACAAAAAGGAGCAGATGGTTTCTTTATTTATGCTGTAGATATGCAGAAGTCGATGAAAGCGGACCGGTTACGGGGGCCGGAAACACAACGGAAGCGAAAATTTAAAATTTTTAGAGCAAATTTTCGGCCCCCTTAAGATATTTGTGGAATATTTACAAAAACTTAAAACCATGCATAGGAGGTAAGAAAAATATACCTATCAACTTAGCAAAGTTGATGTATGGCTCCAATCAAGTTGTGAACAACTTGACTCTTCTAGGTTGAAGATCTACAAGCCTCCAACACCTTTCTTTTCTTCAAAAATAAGGCCCACCACTCACAAGGTAAACCCCCTCAAAAATTGCACTAGAAAAGTTTGAGGATTTTTCAAAGAGAAAGAATTTTTGTCTCCAAAAATGAAGAACAAAACTTGAGAGAAATTGAGAGAAAAAATTGTAGAAGATTTCGGCCAAGTGAGGTTGAAGAGTGAGAGGGAGACTAGCCTAGGTTGTTGTGTAAAGTTGTCTCTCAAAAGTTGCATGCTTTTGGAATTTTTTATTAAAAAGTAATCAACAACCTTTCACCTCCCAAGCATGCAAACCCTAGCATGTCTCACTTATATTATATGGTTTTTAACACATTAAAAACCATAGACTAAATTTTATTATCTCAAACACATTTGAGATTAATTAAATATTACTTGATTTCACTCAAGTCCCACTAGTTAAATAATTATTTAAATTGAGCTCTACTAGACTCAATATTATTTAATTAATTCAACACTTGAATTAATTTAATTATTTAGACTCTACTAGGTCCACTAGTGTTTAATTAATTCAACACTTGAATTAATTTAATTTAGTCTCCAATAATGTTCATGAAAATCACAATTTTCAACTACATTATTTACTTGGCCAAATTTTAATCTTAGGAACACTTCCATAAATTAAAATTTATATTTCTCTCTTAGAAGTCATACTTCTATTTTTCTTAACGCTTATAAACACATTTATAAGCCGTTCAACACTTTGAACTATTTTACTTCTCTTCGGGATTTACAAAGCAAGTACTTGTGTGGCCCTCAATGGTTCATTGATACAACTAGCCGTGGGTTCACATCTCAATGTGATTCGGACTAAACATGTCCTTATTCGAGCATACCCCAATTGCTCCATTCTTACTTATCAACTCCTTGATAGTAAGAACGTCAGAACTCAAGTCTGATAGTACCCAACCAATCACGTTAAACGCCTAGCAGCATCGCTTACGTGATTCCCTAGGTATCACATGATAGTGCCTGCAAGAACCATTCAATTATGGTTAGCGTACAGTACGGTCCCTTCAACTCATATATCCCGACCGATTCGACAACTATTGGTTTATCGAGAGTTGTCAATGAATCGATACTATGTGTCATGTTGTGGTTGCATCGATGGTGTAATCTATGAAACCCCTTTCATAATTACCACCATACTCTGATCAGAGATTTCAACCCACATATACATGAAAAACACATAGGATATCCATACCCGTAGGTAAGCGGTGAATCCCCGACTACAATGCATCGACTCCTATATGTTTCGCCGTAACACCCAACCTTGCCACCTAATGACCCCATAAGAGTCGGTAAACAAGTCAAAGTGAAACGCTAGCACATAGAGTCTCAATGTTGTCCCGGGTCATAAGGACTAATTCTGTACAACCATAAACCAGGACTTTTCCACTCGATAAGTGAGAACCACTTGGAAAGTCCTTTTATGGAGGGTTGTTCAGTGCACTCTACAAGGAGCACCTATCTGCATGTTCGGACATCACAATGTCCCCTACCAATGAAACATGGTACTCACATCGCAGATACTAGTCTCTAACTCGAGCAGCCTTTATCCTTCTTAGTGGCGGCTGAATCGACTAGGAACGGTTTAGAATATACAGTATTCCAAATATGAGTTTCATGATACTCATCATATGAGCATCTCATATTCTTTCTACTATTTGTATATTCAAGGACTTTATCTATGCAACTAGCATGGGTATAAAGATAAAGATGCGCCAAATTAATAAATTGAAATATTATTAAAATAAAGATCGTTTATACAAAGAGTTTCATTGTGAACAGTCGGCCAACACTTGGCTCGACGTGCACCTACTCTAACAATCTCCCACTTGCACTAGAGCCAACTACCTATATACTTTAGACCCATTGATTCGCGATGCTTCTCGAACGATGGTCCTGGTAAAGGCTTAGTTAGTGGATCAGCAACATTATCTGCGGAGCCGACTTTGTCGATCGACACTTCTCCTCGTTCCACGATCTCTCTGAGGATGTGGTACTTTCTCAATACGTGTTTGGACTTCTGATGAGACCTTGGCTCCTTCGCCTGAGCTATGGCTCCCGTGTTGTCGCACATCACCGGGATAGGAGCAACTCCATTTGGAATGACGCCCAACTCTTGGACGAAATTCCTAATCCAAACAGCCTCCTTTGCTGCAGCCGATGCAGCAATGTATTCTGCCTCAGTGATGGAATCCGCAGTACTGTCTTGCTTGGAACTCTTCCAAGAGACAGCACCACCATTGAGCATGAATATGAATCCGGAGGTTGACTTCGAGTCATCAACATCGCTTTGGAAGCTAGAGTCGGTATAGCCTTCCAATTTTAGTTCTCCACCCCCATAGACCAAGAACAACTTATTGGTCCTTCTCAAATACTTGAGGATGTCTTTCACAGCTTTCCAGTGTGGAAGACCAGGGTTGGATTGATATCTACTCACTACACTTAGTGCAAATGCCACGTCAGGACGTGTAGATATCATCCCATACATGATACTACCAATAGCCGAAGCATACGGAATTCGTGTCATCGCCGCTATCTCTGCATCAGTCTTGGGAGACATAGACTTGGATAGGGACACGCCATGACACATTGGTAGATGTCCTCTCTTGGACTCATCCATCGAGAACCGCTTCACGATGGTATCAATGTATGTGGACTGGGTGAGACCAAGCAATCTTCTTGATCTATCTCGATAGATCTGTATTCCCAATACAAAAGATGCTTCACCCAAGTCCTGCATTGAGAACTTACTTGCTAACCATATCTTTGTTGATTGCAACATTCCTACATCATTCCCAATGAGTAGAATGTCATCAACATAAAGAACAAGGAATGTCACAGCACTCCCACTGACCTTCTTATACACACAGGGTTCCTCAGGATTCTTAGTAAAACCAAACTCTTTGATTGTACTATCGAATCTGAGGTTCCAGCTCCTCGATGCCTGCTTAAGACCATAAATAGATCTTTGAAGTTTGCATACCATATGCTCACTTCCGATGGATGTAAACCCTTCAGGTTGAGACATATAAATTTCTTCCTTAATATCCCCATTAAGGAAGGCTGTCTTCACATCCATCTGCCATATCTCATAGTCAAACCATGCAGCTATGGCTAGCAATATCCTAATGGACTTGAACATCGCAACTGGAGAAAAGGTTTCCTCATAGTCAACACCTTGTCTTTGAGTATACCCTTTTGCTACCAATCGCGCCTTGAAGGTCAATACCTTCCCATCCGCCCCAAGTTTCCTCTTGTAAATCCATTTACACCCTATGGGAACAGTTCCCTCAGGTGGATCCACAAGATTCCACATTTGGTTCGAATGCATGGAATTCATCTCAGATTCCATTGCTTCAAGCCATTTGGATGAATCGGCATCTGATAATGCTTCCTTGAAGGTCCTTGGATCACATCCAAGATTAGGCTCATCATGGCCCTCTTCAAGAAGCAGACCATACCTCACAGGTGGTCTCGAGACTCTCTCGGTTCTTCTAGGAGCTTGTATCTCCTCACTTGGCTTCTCGGGTGTGGGTTCTACAACTGTGGGTGTCTCTCGAACCTCTTCGAGTTCTATCATCTCGCCTTTTCTATCCAATAGAAATTCCTTTTCCAAAAAGGTTGCGTTCCTAGAAACAAACACCTTTGTTTCTTGGGGATGATAGAAGTAATATCCAATTGAATTCCTTGGATATCCCACAAAGTAGCATAAAATGGATCGACTATCCAATTTATCTCCCACTGTCTGCTTTACATAAGCAGGACACCCCCATATTCTTAGATAAGAATACTTGGGAGGCTTACCCATCCATATCTCATATGGAGTCTTGTCAACTGCCTTTGTATGGACATTGTTCAACAACATTGCCGCTGTTTCAAGCGCATATCCCCAAAAGGATGGCGGCAACTCTGTGAACCCCATCATAGACCGAACCATGTCCATCAAAGTCCGGTTACGACGCTCCGAAACACCATTCAACTGCGGTGTAGCGGGCGGAGTCCACTGCGAGAGAATCCCATTCTCTCTAAGATACTCTTGGAACTCGACACTCAAGTACTCACCACCTCGATCCGATCGAAGTGTCTTGATGCTTCGTCCCAATTGCTTCTCTACTTCACTTCTGAATTCTTTGAACCTTTCAAAGGCTTCAGACTTGTATTTCATCAAATACACATACCCATACCTCGAATGGTCATCGGTAAAGGTGATGAAGTAGGCATGTCCATGCTTAGTGGTGATGCTAAGCGGACCGCACACATCGGTATGGATCAAATCCAATAACCCTTTGGCTCGCTCCGCATGGCCCTTAAAGGGAATTTTGGTCATCTTTCCTTTCAGACAGGATTCACAAGTCGTGAGAGCGTTAATATCAGACATATCAAACATGCCAACTCCCACTAGCTTGTTCATCCTTCTTAGGGAAATATGACCTAATCGAGCATGCCATAGTTGTGCCGAATTAAGAGTATCTTGTTTGCGCTTATTTGTTGTTGTTATCGTTTGGACATTGTTAAGTGGAATATCTTTTAATTTTAAGGTGTAGAGATTGTTTTCAAGTTCACCGGTACCAACTAAACATTCATTCTTGTAAATATTGCAAACACCTTTGCTAAATAAACAAGAAAATCCATCAATATCTAGCATAGAAATGGAAATAATGTTTTTAACCAAGTCTGGTACATACAAAACATCTCTTAAAACCAAATTAAAATCATTGTTCAAACATAAATAAACATCTCCTACGGCTTTGGCAGCAACCCTTGCTCCATTGCCCATCCTCAGGAAGGTCTCACCCTCTCGGAGCCTCCTACTTCTTCCCATCACCTGCAAATCATTACAGAGATGTGAGCCACAGCCGGTATCCAATACCCAAGAAGTAGAGTTAATAGAGATATTCACTTCAATGTAGAACATACCTTTAGCAGAACCCTTCTGCGCAAGATATTCCCTGCAGTTACGCCTCCAATGTCCAGGCTTCTTGCAGTGGTGACAGATGTCAAAAGTCTTTTCAGCCTTCACTGGCGCGGCTGCCACAACGGGACTCGAAGTCTGCCTCTTCAAGGGCTCGCTCTTCTTGGTACGCTGGAAAGAACGCTTCTTTCCCTTCCCAGGTGGACCAGTCTTCGTGCCAGATGAAGAGCCCACATAAAGAACCGGCTTCTCCTTCTTGATCGTGGACTCAAAGGTCACAAGCATGTTCACCAACTCTTCAAGGCTGGGCTCAAGCTTGTTCATATTGAAGTTCACGACAAAAGGATCGAAAGAGCTGGGCAATGACAACAGCAACACATCCGTGGTCAACTCCGATGGCAAGATCAAATCCATGCCTACGAGTTTATCCACGAGCCCAATCAACTTTAGGCCATGCTCATGGACCGAAGTCCCATCTCGCATGCGTAAAGTGATGAGCTCCTTTACTGTGGCATGCCTCAAAGGCCGAGTCTGCTCACCGAAGAGCTCCTTGAGGTGCATATGAATGTCAGCAGCATTCTTAGCATCCTCGAATCGCCTTTGCAGCTCATCGTTCATTGAAGCTTGCATGTAACACTTGGCCTTCAAGTCATGGTCGCACCAATCCTTGTAGGTCTGCAGTTCCTCGGGACTGCAGTCAGTCGGAGCCTCATCAGGGGGCGACTCAGTAAGTGTGTATGCGATTTTCTCCGAGTTCAAGACAATCTTTAAGTTTCTTAGCCAAGTGATATAGTTTGGTCCGGTTAGTATGTGTTTTTCGAGAATGACCGAAAACGGGTTGCGAATTGATGACATGTCAAAGATTGTACTGAAAAGTAAAACAGATAAATGTTAATGACTATTTTAAAATATTTAATAAGATATAAAGTTTGGACTTTTACTTTATAAATAATCGCTCCCACTGTTTTGACATTTTCACTACCCTCTAGTGAAAACGGGAAACACTTTCCTCAGTAGGTACGTAAGGTCCAATTAGCGAATTGTGATCCCGAATAATATCGGCCATCACAACTCCCAAAAGGTAGTTTCCAATTGCATCGCCATGCAACCCTCTACGTATACTTTTGTCTCACGTTTGATTAGGACCCAATAATATGACGTCGTTCATCTTTACGTGTCAAGCCTAACCCATCGATATTGAACCTTAATGGACGGTCGCCATGAGTTCCCTCAATAATATGAGCCGAAATCATGGGAGTTCCACGTAGTTCACATCACCATGTCAATGGATGTCACAGCTTTCCGGCACCCAGGGCCCCCTCAATAATATGAGCCGAGCCCCGAGTACGGGTAGCGTTCATCATGCATCCATTGTCGATGGAAGACAAGGAAATTATAAACAAATTTATAATTCCCCTTTTCGGACTTGATATTAATTTTGAATCTTATTCAAAATGAGGGTTTTTAATTTTGAAAGGTCTCATCATTAATTTTATTTTAAAAGCTCGCCATGTTTGATCGTATGTTTGCCGGATTCATGCAACTTTGTTATTATAATAATAATAACGCACATACTCATTATTTATAACATATCATGCATATATTATAAATAGAAAACAGTACAAGGATGATCAATTGCCCCAAAACTAATGGCCCGTGTGAGCCAAACACGGGCCTAGGTCCAATCCTAGGGTAAATGCAGGGATGCAATGCAACTAAATTATTACATTAGCATCCAATATTACATGTCTTCGATCTTCATAATCACCAAGGCCACCATCTTCCAATCTTGATCTTCCACTATTCTAATATTTACAATTAAATATCCATGGCACATAGGGATACATCTCATGGGGGGTGGGAACGGGCCATAAACCAAGCCCACTTTATAAATTGATAATTATTACAATCATACAACACAAATATCCTAGCATACACCTAGCAAATTGGGCTTGGGCTTTTGATCATCCTTCATGCATAATATCACATATCATACACCATCAACTAATTATCACTATAATTAATTGATCCAATATTATATATCTTGATCCAATCACTAACCGCCACAATTATAAATTAAATTAACAAAGTATACAAACACCTTTGTCTACTTTCAAATTAATTTATTTATAATCGAATTTCTTGTAAATCACAATTTACTATAAATAATTAAAGTCCAACTTCAATTATTTATTTTATGAGAAAATATGTGCAACAATTGTAAATTTGAACTTAAGGGCCCAAAAACCATTTTTCACCAAAAATATTTAGGCCCATTTAAATTTCACAAATTATGTTGGCCATCCAATGGCCCAACATCTCAAGGCCCATGACACTAAGATTGTCCAAAACACTTTTGGAAACCCTAGCCGTCATCGCCGTCGCCGGAGCTCCGTCGCCGGATTCCGGCAACAACAAAAAAAAATTTTTTTTTTTTTTTTATTTTAAAAGCTGGATTTATTCGGGCAGCCCCTCGGGCTGCCCTTTGCTGCCCGAAATTTCAGGGCAGCTCGGGCAGCCCTCGGGCAGCAACATGCTGCCCGAAAAATCATTTTTTTTTTTTTTTTGTTTTTCTTCAAAATTTTCGGCCCTTTGATTTTCTTGCACAAAAAAATCTCAAACGGTTAGAAATCGATCTCAACATAACATTATGCAAATATTACACAAAAATCGTAACCTTAGCTCGGATACCACTTGAAAGCGGACCGGTTACGGGGGCCGGAAACACAACGGAAGCGAAAATTTAAAATTTTTAGAGCAAATTTTCGGCCCCCTTAAGATATTTGTGGAATATTTACAAAAACTTAAAACCATGCATAGGAGGTAAGAAAAATATACCTATCAACTTAGCAAAGTTGATGTATGGCTCCAATCAAGTTGTGAACAACTTGACTCTTCTAGGTTGAAGATCTACAAGCCTCCAACACCTTTCTTTTCTTCAAAAATAAGGCCCACCACTCACAAGGTAAACCCCCTCAAAAATTGCACTAGAAAAGTTTGAGGATTTTTCAAAGAGAAAGAATTTTTGTCTCCAAAAATGAAGAACAAAACTTGAGAGAAATTGAGAGAAAAATTGTAGAAGATTTCGGCCAAGTGAGGTTGAAGAGTGAGAGGGAGACTAGCCTAGGTTGTTGTGTAAAGTTGTCTCTCAAAAGTTGCATGCTTTTGGAATTTTTTATTAAAAAGTAATCAACAACCTTTCACCTCCCAAGCATGCAAACCCTAGCATGTCTCACTTATATTATATGGTTTTTAACACATTAAAAACCATAGACTAAATTTTATTATCTCAAACACATTTGAGATTAATTAAATATTACTTGATTTCACTCAAGTCCCACTAGTTAAATAATTATTTAAATTGAGCTCTACTAGACTCAATATTATTTAATTAATTCAACACTTGAATTAATTTAATTATTTAGACTCTACTAGGTCCACTAGTGTTTAATTAATTCAACACTTGAATTAATTTAATTTAGTCTCCAATAATGTTCATGAAAATCACAATTTTCAACTACATTATTTACTTGGCCAAATTTTAATCTTAGGAACACTTCCATAAATTAAAATTTATATTTCTCTCTTAGAAGTCATACTTCTATTTTTCTTAACGCTTATAAACACATTTATAAGCCGTTCAACACTTTGAACTATTTTACTTCTCTTCGGGATTTACAAAGCAAGTACTTGTGTGGCCCTCAATGGTTCATTGATACAACTAGCCGTGGGTTCACATCTCAATGTGATTCGGACTAAACATGTCCTTATTCGAGCATACCCCAATTGCTCCATTCTTACTTATCAACTCCTTGATAGTAAGAACGTCAGAACTCAAGTCTGATAGTACCCAACCAATCACGTTAAACGCCTAGCAGCATCGCTTACGTGATTCCCTAGGTATCACATGATAGTGCCTGCAAGAACCATTCAATTATGGTTAGCGTACAGTACGGTCCCTTCAACTCATATATCCCGACCGATTCGACAACTATTGGTTTATCGAGAGTTGTCAATGAATCGATACTATGTGTCATGTTGTGGTTGCATCGATGGTGTAATCTATGAAACCCCTTTCATAATTACCACCATACTCTGATCAGAGATTTCAACCCACATATACATGAAAAACACATAGGATATCCATACCCGTAGGTAAGCGGTGAATCCCCGACTACAATGCATCGACTCCTATATGTTTCGCCGTAACACCCAACCTTGCCACCTAATGACCCCATAAGAGTCGGTAAACAAGTCAAAGTGAAACGCTAGCACATAGAGTCTCAATGTTGTCCCGGGTCATAAGGACTAATTCTGTACAACCATAAACCAGGACTTTTCCACTCGATAAGTGAGAACCACTTGGAAAGTCCTTTTATGGAGGGTTGTTCAGTGCACTCTACAAGGAGCACCTATCTGCATGTTCGGACATCACAATGTCCCCTACCAATGAAACATGGTACTCACATCGCAGATACTAGTCTCTAACTCGAGCGGCCTTTATCCTTCTTAGTGGCGGCTGAATCGACTAGGAACGGTTTAGAATATACAGTATTCCAAATATGAGTTTCATGATACTCATCATATGAGCATCTCATATTCTTTCTACTATTTGTATATTCAAGGACTTTATCTATGCAACTAGCATGGGTATAAAGATAAAGATGCGCCAAATTAATAAATTGAAATATTATTAAAATAAAGATCGTTTATACAAAGAGTTTCATTGTGAACAGTCGGCCAACACTTGGCTCGACGTGCACCTACTCTAACAGTCGAGCCCGGCATTGGCAGATTTGCCAGTAGTACGGGAATTTCCAGATATTTTTCCAGATGAAATCCCAGGATTACGTCCAGTGCGAGAGGTAGATTTTAGTATTGATCTTGTACCAGGTACCGTCCCTATTTCGAGAGCTCCATATAGGATGGCACCCATCGAACTAAAAGAATTGAAAGCACAGTTAGAAGATCTTCTGGCCAAGGGATATATTAGACCTAGTGTATCTCCTTGGGGCGCTCCGGTGCTGTTTGTGCGAAAGAAAGACGGTTCGATGCGATTATGTATAGACTACCGACAACTGAATAAGGCAACGATCAAGAATAAATATCCTTTGCCTAGAATTGACGATCTATTTGATCAGTTGCAGGGATCCTCTGTCTATTCTAAGATTGATTTACGTTCTGGGTATCATCAGCTCAGAGTTCGAGATGTAGATATACCGAAGACAGCATTTCGAACCAGGTATGGACATTACGAATTTATTGTCATGCCTTTTGGTTTAACAAATGCTCCAGCGGTATTTATGGGCTTGATGAATCAAGTGTTTCAGAAATATTTGGATGAATTTGTCATTGTTTTCATCGATGATATTTTGGTGTATTCGAAGAACAGAAATGAGCATGCAGAGCATCTCAGAATCGTTTTGCAGACGTTGAGAAACGAGCGACTGTATGCTAAATTGTCAAAGTGTGAGTTTTGGCTGAATCGAGTTGTATTCTTGGGGCATATCATTTCTGGAGATGGTATTTCTGTAGATCCGAGTAAAGTGGAAGCTGTGATCAGTTGGTCGAGACCGACTTCTGTGCCAGAAATACGCAGTTTCATGGGCTTAGCCGGATACTACAGAAGATTTATCAAAGATTTCTCCAGTATTGCAAAGCCAATCACTCAATTGACGCAAAAGAATGCACCATTTATCTGGTCAGAGGAGTGCGAGTCTAGCTTTCTAGAGTTGAAGAAAAGGCTGACTAGTGCTCCAGTACTGACGATACCTTCAGGTACGGGTGATTTTGTTGTGTATTGTGATGCTTCTCATAGAGGTTTGGGATGTGTTCTTATGCAGCGAGGCCATGTGATCGCATACGCCTCGAGACAATTGAAGCCACATGAAGTTCGATACCCCATTCATGATCTGGAATTGGCGGCTATCGTATTTGCATTAAAGATTTGGCGACATTATCTCTACGGCGAGAAATTTGAGATCTTTTCCGATCACAAGAGCCTAAAGTACCTATTCTCTCAATCAGAATTGAACATGAGGCAGCGTAGATGGCTTGATCTGTTAAAAGATTTTGATTGTGAAATCAAATATTATCCAGGAAAGTCAAATGCTGCAGCGGACGCTTTGAGTCGAAAGGTTTGTTCTCTATCCTTGTCGACGATAGGTTTTACAAAACTCGTTGAAAATTGCTGTTTTTCTGGACTAGAATTTGATACAGATAGGAGGCCACTACGACTTGCTGCTATTCAAGTTGAGCCAGATTTGATCATGAGGATCAAAGAAGCACAGAGAAGAGATCAGAACGTGCAAAGATCGATTCAAATGGTCAGATAAGGGCATAGGTCAGAATATCAGGTACATGATCATGTGCTGTACGTGAATAACCGTCTTGTTGTACCAGATGTTGCAGAGTTGAAACAGCAGATTCTGTCAGAGGCACATCGTAGTCGGTTCAGTATTCATCCTGGTGGCAGGAAGATGTACAATGATTTGAAGACACGGTTCTGGTGGAAACAGATGAAGTCAGACATTGCCGAATTTGTGTCTAAGTGCTTGAATTGCCAATAGGTGAAGGCTATATATTCGAGAGGTAGTCAGATTGCATGGAGTGCCGAAGTCTATCGTATCAGATCGTGATCCACGATTCACTTCTCACTTCTGGCACAGTTTACAGCAGACGTTGGGTACGACATTACACCTGAGTACTGCTTATCACCCTCAGACAGACGGACAGTCAGAACGGACTATCCAGACTTTAGAGGATATGTTGAGAGCCGTAGTGCTAGATTTTGGCATTAGTTGGCAAGATTCCCTACCTCTTTGCGAATTTTCTTACAATAATAGCTATCAGACGAGTATCGAGATGGCACCGTTTGAAGCTTTGTATGGCAAGAAGTGCAGATCTCCGCTATATTGGGATTCTATCTCAGAAGTACCAGAACTAGGGCCAGACATGATTCGTGACATGACTGAGAAGGTGAAAGTTATTCAGAAAAGAATGAAGACAGCACAGGATAGACAAGCGAAATACGCCAATGTCAGACGTAGACCGTTGGTATTCGAGCAAGGAGACAGAGTATTCTTGAAGATTTCTCCTTTCCGAGGCGTTGTTAGATTTGGCAAACGAGGGAAGCTGTCTCCTAGATACGTCGGTCCTTACGAAATTCTTGAAAAGATTGGCGATAGAGCTTATAGACTTGCTCTTCCTCCTTCTCTATCCGGAATACATTACGTGTTTCATGTATCAATGTTGTGAAGATATATGCCAGATATTTCTCATGTCATTTAACCCGACGAAGCTGAACTTGATCAGACTTTGAGCTATGTGGAACAACCGATACAGATTCTTGATCGGAAAGATAAGCAGCTCAGAACGAAGATTATTCCACTTGTGAAGGTTCAGTGGAGTCGTCATGGCGTCGAAGAAGCGACTTGGGAAACAGAAGCAGATATGCGCCAGAAACATCCCGAGTTATTTCAATAATCACAAAGAATCGAGACTTTCTCTAAGAATCCTCAAGTTTTCTTCAAGGTTTGAGGTGAGATATCTCAAGAGTTAGCCATCCAAATTATAATCTGAGTTGAGATTCTTGTTCCTTGCGTCGAAGGCTTTGAAAGGGTACACTTTTTATTCAGTTCTAACATGTTTCAAGAAATTCATGTAAGGAAAATGCTATTATGACTATAATTAGATATTCTAGTAAGGATTATGAGGTTATAATCGAAACTAGAACAAAGAAAGGATGTCGTATGCATTTCTTATGAATTTCAGCATGTTTAGGAATAAAAGATATCGATTTTGAATATGGTGTTATGCATTTGATTTGAGTATGAGTTGAGGATGATATAGTGTTGATATTTATTGAGATTGGACTGACCGGTATTAAGAATATACGTCGTTATGCCGTCAAATTGTATCGAGATCACGTAGTGACTTGGATATGTGTTGATTAGATAAGAGATTGATAGATTTTGTATCAACATTTCCATTTCAGATTCGTATTGTCAACCGTGGCAGCAACTGTGCGACGAAAGGTATAGTACATGTTTTGTTTGGGGAATCACGACTCAAATGAGATTACATTTGAGTTTCCCAACCAAAATCGCATACTTGTTTTATTGTTTATATCTAGATATGATTATGATTGTTTATAGATTTGTTTATAGAACTTGTATACAAATAAACCCTTTATCAAGCAACTCCTGTAACTGTTCTTTCAGTTCTTTCATTTCTGTAGGAGCTAATCGATAAGGAGCTTTTGAGATCGGATGAGTTCCTGCCACAACATCAATTACAAATTCGATCTCTCTATCTGGGGGTAAGCCTGTTACATCATCAGGAAATACCTCTGGAAACTCACAAACAACATCTGTATCTTCTAGTTCATGAACTGGTGGATCAATAACTAACACAGATGCTAAATATCCTTGACACCCCTTCTGTAGTAATTTACTAGCCTTCATACAAGAGATTATCCGAAGTGGTAAGGATTTACCTGCACTTGCTATTGTGAATGGTTCAGCTCCTATAGGCGCAAACTTGATCATCTTTATGCCACAATCAATAGTAACTCTGTACTTCGAGAGCCAATCCATTCCCAATATCACATCAAAATCAGTCATTCTTAAAACTATCAAGTCAACATACAGTTGATGGCCTTGGACATATATTGGACACCCTCGCACAATCTGATCTGTCTGTAATTCTTGCCCGGAAGGTAAGGCTATGGCGAGTTGTGTCTCTGTTGTACTTGCTGTAATGCCCAGTCTCCTTACAAACGATTCCGAAATAAAAGAATGCGTGGCTCCTGAATCTAGTAAAACAATAGCAGTAATACCAGAAATCAAGAACATACCAGTGATCATCGACGTATCCGCATCCACTTCTTCTTTAGTCATAGAGAAAAGGCGTCCCTGTACTTTCTCAGAACTTCCTGGACAATTCTTGGCGAGATGGCCTGGCTTTTTGCAACGATAACAGACATTAGAACCTTGCATACATTCCCCGCCATGGAGTTTTCCACATTTAGGACAAGGTGGTCTGTCCTGTTCTTTACGTGGAGGGGGACCCTTACCACGGGATTCTTCGGGTTTGGTACCTTTACTATCGGTCTTCTTGCCTTGTCCTGTTGCTTGGCTCCTTTGGAAGTATTGCTGCCTTCGTTGTTGCCTGTCTATGTCAATGTCATGTTCATCCTGCTCCGCCAAAAGTGCTCTTTCAACTATCTCTCCATACGTAGCAACTTTGGACATTCGTACATCTCTTTTAATTTCAGAGTGAAGTCCCCGCATGAAGTGTTCGCCCTTACTTGTATCATCTCGTGCAATATATGGTACGTATTGGACTCCAGCTTCGAATTTTTGTATGTATTCAGTCATTGACATGGTTCCTTGCTTCAGGTTAAGGAAGTCGCTGGATTTCTTAGCTCGTACGTCTTTACTGAAATATTTGTTGTAAAACACAGTTTTAAAAGTTCCCCATGTCAATGGTTCAACCGGTAATGCAACTCTTGCACTCTCCCACCATATTCTTGCATGTTTTGTTAAGAGAAAGATGGCACAAGTCACTTGGTCCGCATCATCCATATGAAGGTAGGAGAAGATGGACTCCAATGACTTAATCCACTCTTCTGCTACTGCTGGATCGGTGCTTCCCATGAATTCCGGAGGATTCAATCGTCGAAACCGATCATATACGTCTGTCTGAACAGGCACATGTCTGTGTACTATGGCTTGAGCTTGTGCTTGTTCATGAGTAGTCCGTTGCATCTCCAGTAGCTGCTGGATTTGTTCACCATGGACTTTTGCTTGTTGTTGGAGTAATTGAGCGAAGTCATCTACAGGTCGTGGCGCACTACCTTCACCTTCGACTGCTGGGGCCTTGCCCTTAGATGACTCTCCTTTCTGTACTTTACGTTTCGGTGGCATCGTCGCTTATCTTAACCTACATGTAGGTCACGTAGAAACACATAACTTAGCATAAACTATGGGATACAAAGATACTTACTTGCCGAGTTCTCCATGTGGATGAAGTGCAGTGTCTTCCCTGTCAAAGAACCGTGGGCTCTGATACCATTTAAATTTCACACCCTTACTCTATACTTAGCATAATTACCATAATCAAAATAAGGTTTGAATGATATAACTATATTATGAATCAAATCAAACAAGGGGCATCACTTTGACGTTGTGTATAATTTTTGGCATGATGTCCCTATATTTTGTATAAGCCAAAAACTCAACTCAAGCAACAACCTCAAGCCTATTCTCATATAAAAACATACTTTGTATCATCATTCATAACATGGAACTTGTTTCAAACCCTCATATAAAATTTACTACAATACATATGCGGAAGCTATACAATAAGAAGTCCCGGTTCTTGTCGAGGTAGGGCACGTCACTAGCATCCATTGGCGAACCGGCATCCTAGGCATCTTCACTACCTGATCCTGTAATACATGAGCTACGTGAGTTTATAAAACTCAATAAGTTGGCACTTATACGTATCAATATGCATCGAAGGAACATACATATCAAGTCGTGATCAATAATGAATCTTAAAAACATGTCATACCGTAGCATATATTCAATGTTCATTTTTGTACTTGAGCCTCATTAGTTGACCTGTACTACCGTGCTTGCTTTATTATATAGCTACTACTGTGTTGGACGTCAGGGAGCAACCTTTGGCATCCCCACGCCCCATGAACATATATTGGCCAATAGCTTTGGTGGACTTAAAACCACCCATGATGTCAACAAGCTCTATATCATGTAAATCAATCCTTTTCTTTTCATGTTCATGTTCTTGTTCATGACATAGCACCCATCATCAATATTCATGAGTTCCTTACATATTTAATACATAACAATGGAATATGGTGCTATGTTTTCATCAATAAACGTACTAACAATGTACATATATCAATAGATCGTGGAAAGAGGAGATGTCATGATTGACAAAGTCGACTCCGCAGATAATGTTTCTTTATCTGTATACCCATGCTAGTTGCATAGATAAAGTCCTTGAATATACAAATAGTAGAAAGAATATGAGTTGCTCATATGATGAGTATCATGAAACTCATATTTGGAATACTGTATATTCTAAACAGTTCCTAGTCGATTCAGCCGCCGCTAAGAAGGATATAGGCCGCTCGAGTTAGAGACTAGTATCTGCAATGTGAGTACCATGTTTCATTGGTAGGAGACATTGTGATGTCCGATCATGCAGATAGGTGCTCCTGGTAGAGTGCACTGAACAATCTCCATAAAGGACTTTCCAAGTGGTTCTCACTTATCGAGTGGAAAGGTCCTAGTTTATGGTTGTACACTATTAGTCCTTATGACCCGGGACAACATTGAGACTCTATGTGCTAGAATTACACTTTGGCTTGTTTACCGACTCTCATGGGGTCATCAGGTGGCAAGGTTGGGTGTTCTGTCGAAACATATAGGAGTCGATGCATTGTAATCGGGGATTCACCGCTTACCTTCGGGTATGGATATCCTATGTGTTCTCATGTGTATGTAGATTGAAATCTCTGATCAGAGTATGGTGGTAATTATGAAAGGGGTTTCATAGATTACACCATCGATGCAACTACGACATGACACATAGTATCGATTCATTGACAACTCTCGATAAACCAATGGTTGTCGAATCGGTCGGGATATATGAGTTGAAGGGACCGTACTGTACGGTAACCATAATTGAATGGTTCTTGCAGGCACTATCATTTGATACCTAGGGAATCATGTAAGCGATGTTGCTATGCGTTTAACATGGTTGGTTGGGTACTATCAGACTTGAGTTCTGAAGTTCTTGTTATCAAGGGGTTGATAAGTAAGAATGGAGCAATTGGGTTATGGTCATATAAGGACATGTTTAGTCCGAGTCACATGGAGATGTGAACCCATGGCTAGTTGTATCAATAAACCATTGAGGGCCACACAAGTGCTGGCTTTCTAGATTCCGTTGAGAAGTAAAATTAGTTCAATGTGTTGAACGGCTTACAAAGGAGTTTATAAGCGTAAGGAAAATTAGAAGTATGACTTCTATAAAGGAGAAACTAGTTCAATGTGTTGAACGACTTATAAATGAGTTTATAAGTGTTAGGAAAAATAGAAGTATGACTTCTATGAGAGAAATATAAATTTTAATTTATGGAAGTGTTCCTAAATTAAAAGTTGGCCAAGTGAATAATGTATTTGAAAATTGTGATTTTCATAAACATTATTATGGACTAAATTAAATTAATTCAAGTGTTGAATTAATTAAACACTAGTGGACCTAGTAGAGTCCAAATAATTAAATTAATTCAAGTGTTGAATTAATTAAATCATATTGAGTCTTGTATAGCTCAATTTAAATTAATTATTTAACTAGTGGGACTTGGGTAAATTCAAGTAATGTTTAATTAGTCTCAAATATGTTTGAGATAATTAAATTTAGTCCATGGTTTTTAATTTGTTAAAAACCATATAATATATGCATGCATGGGAGGTGAAGGGTTGGAGACAACTTTTGAACTTCTGTTGCGCTTCCGGTCACCGTAACCGATCCCCTTTCAGCACTATCATTTGATACCTAGGGAATCATGTAAGTGATGCTGCTAGGCGTTTAACATGATTGGTTAGGTACTATCATACTTGAGTTCTGACGTTCTTGTTATCAAGGAGTTGATAAGTAAGAATGGAGCAATTGGGGTATGCTCATATAAAGACATGTTTAGTCCGAATCACATGGAGATGTGAACCCACGGCTAGTTGTATCAGTGAACCATTGAGGGCCACACAAGTACTAGCTTTCTAGATCTCGTTGAGAAGTAAAAATAATTCATTGTGTTGAACGGCTTCTATGTAATGCCCCAGAATTGTCGTAGAATTGATCAGACAAGATTAATGAAATATCCCAAGACTTGTAGAATTGATCAGATAAGATTTGTGGGGACCCGGACGCTAATCATCTTCTTAATCATATTTTTGGGGTTTAATTATCAATTAAGATAAAATAGGGTCTAAAAATTTTTCTTTTTAAAATAAACTGCGGAAGGTAATGGCATCTAAATACTATACATGTCAGTATATAAAATACAATTTAGTATTAAAAATACAATAATGTACAACATTCTAATCTAAGGTTCACTACTAAAATTCTAGTAGTAAAATCAAATCTACTGTAAGTCCGGAATCACCACGCTAAACTCGTCTTCTCTCATCATCTTCGTGACCCCGATCCTGCCTCCCCTGATGTCATGCACACATACAAACAAGACACCAGCCGGATAACTCCGGTGAGAATAAATCCCAGTATAAAACATGGTAAGCATGTATATAAACAAACTAATTCATAAAACATGCGATTATGTATAAACACAATATATTTCATAATCTATGAAATTAAGCATGCAGCTCAAATCAGATAAACATGCATATAAACAATCTAAATCATAAAACATGCTAGCACAACTGAAAGCAATAACGATGGGTCCCATGATCTAGGAGCCACATCCATATAAGCATGAAGTCCTAATCAAATCATGTCTAGACTTGACTCGATCTATAACTCTAGGGATCCCGGGGTGAATAAGACGATCTATCACCTACTCTCCAATCGGGGTGACGGTGCGTCTTATTCCTAGACTTCGGCCTGATCTGTATCCGCATCTACAATAAGGGAGGTGATCTTCCCCTAAGCTGTGATATCGCCGAACGTCTAGAAGTTTGGCTGATCTCCAAACTTTCCTATCTTAAATGCAATGCAACATGATCTGTAAACAAAGCATAATCATCTTAACATGATTTGCATACAAGATCTATAAACAAATCTAAACATGTCAAGATATATAATAATCATATCAAAATAAAACAATAAACAAGAATATAGTATGTGATTTATTGGGCAACTCAAATAGTGATCTCCATTGAGTTGTTTCTTCCCGAATATCACATGAATTATACCTTTGTCATCCCCGTCCGAGGAAGACGAAGTCTTGAAGTCCAGTCTGTCCATATCCGATCTGAAATGACAAAATCAAATACACTGTATCACCGTGTAGCTCAATTCACAATCTGTTCTGATCAATACTCAATTCAGTATACAATCTGATCAATGTCTGAACAAGATACAATCTGAGTCATATCAATAATTTCCCGATATAATCTAAATCATATCTGAATCTGATCAATCTGTTCCAGCATATGAATATCTAACAAATACATCTTCAGAGATGCTGAAATACAAAACACAGACATACGATATTCTTTCTTCGATCTGACTTCACATATCTACTGAATAATCTATCCAGGCACACAAGAATAATCATCTATTCATTCTTCAATCAAGAATACTACCATTTAGTGTGAATTCCCAGTCAGTATCTTCTAAAATTCATAATAATTGTATAACCAATTTATTCTTAATTCTGTCTTCGATTATACAATGTCCACGGTAGTAGAAACACCATATCTGAATCACATGCAATTCTAGCAACATCATATTTCCAAAATACTGCAAAACGTAATGAAACTTACGTCTTTGTGTAGCTCTAGTCGAGAGGAGTTCAGAACTAACGTCGGATTCGAATTCTGCTACACGGTTTCTTCACAAATCAATTTAGAACCTCACGAAGACAAGTTTTCTCTCCAACCTTCGATTTCTGCTTCTTTCTCCTCTGAAAGACACGAGTTCCACTTATATATATACTACATGCATGTTTAGAATCGTGGCATAGTTCTTAGCTTTGCACGTCACACCGCGGGTGCGGTCCCTGCAGCACCGCGGGTGCGCTTCAGACTCGGCAATTCTATCTAAAATGCACAATTCATGACCGCGGGTGCGGCTCTTCCAATACCGCGGGTGCGGTCTGGCACCGCGGGTGCGGTGTATGCAAGACCGCGGGTGCGGTCTTGCTTCGCCCAAAATTCCTACCCTACTGGACTTACACCGCGGGTGCGGTGTAAACAAGGGCGCGGGTGCGGTCTTGCACGTTCTAAAAAATTATATTTTGCTCCGAGCAACATCCCATAATCTTATCTGATCAATTCTACAAGTCTTGGGATATTTCATTAATCTTGTCTGATCAATTCTACGACAATTCTGGGGCATTACATTCTATTTTTCTTTACGCTTATAAACTCATTTATAAGCCCTTCAATACATTGAACTATTTTCTCCTTTATAGAAGTCATACTTCTAATTTTCCTTACGCTTATAAACTCCTTTATAAGCCGTTCAACACATTGAACTATTTTTACTTCTCCACGAGATCTAGAAAGCTAGTACTTGTGTGGCCCTCAATGGTTCATTGATACAACTAGCCGTGGGTTCACATATCCATGTGATTCGGACTAAACATGTCCTTATATGAGCATACCCCAATTGCTCCATTCTAATTATCAACACCTTGATAAGTCAGAACCCAAGTCTGATATTACCCAACCAATCATGTTAAACGCCTAGCAGCATCGCTTACATGATTCCCTAGGTATGAAATGATAGTGCCTGCAAGAACCATTCAATTATGGTTAGCGTACAGTACGGTCACTTCAACTCATATATCCCGATCGATTGGACAACCATTGGTTTATCGAGAGTTGTCAATGAATCGATACTATGTGTCATGTCATAGTTGCATCGATGGTGTAATCTATGAAACCCCTTTCATAATTAACACCATACTCTGATCAGAGATTTCAACCTACATACACATGATAACACATAGGATATCCATACCTTAAGGTAAGCGGTGAATCTCCGACTACAATGCATCGACTCCTATATGTTTCGACAGAACACCCAACCTTGCCACCTGATTACCCCTTGAGAGTCGGTAAACAAGTCAAAGTGTAATGCTAGTACATAGAGTATCAATATTGTCCCGGGTCATAAGGACTAATGGTGTACAACAATAAACCAGGACATTTCCACTCGATAAGTGAGAACCACTTGGAAAGTCCTTTATGGAGGGTTGTTCAGTGCACTCTACCAGGAGCACCTATCTGCATGCTCGGACATCACAATGTCCCCTACCAATGAAACATTGTACTCACATCGCAGATACTAGTCTCGAACTCAAGCGGCATATATCCTTCTTAGCGGCGGCTGAATCGACTAGGAACTGTTTAGAATATACAGTATTCCAAATATGAGTTTCATGATACTCATCATATGAGCATCTCATATTCTTTTTACTATTTGTATATTCAAGGGATTTATCTATGCAACTAGCATGGGTATACAGATAAAGATGTGCCAAAACAATAATTTCAAATATTATTAAAATAAAGATTGCTTATACATAGAGTTTCATTGTGAACACTCTGCCAACACTTGGCTCAACGGGCACCTACTCTAACAATCTCCCACTTGCACTAGAGCCAACTACTCATACGCTTCAAACCCATTGATTCGCGATGCATCTCGAATAATGGTCCAGGTAAAGGCTTAGCTAGTGGATCAGCAACATTATCTGCGGAGCCGACTATGTCAAAAGACACTTCTTCCTCTTTCCACAATCTCTTCGAGGATGTGGTACTTTATCAATATATGTTTGGACTTCTGATGAGACCTTGGCTCCTTTGCTTGAGCTAAAGCTCCCGTGTTGTCACACAACACCGGGATAGGAGCAACTCCATTAGGAATGACGTCCAACTCTTAGACGAAATTCCTTATCCAAACGGCCTCTCTTGCTGCATCTGATGCAGCAATGTATTCGGCCTCTGTGCTGGAATCCGAAGTATTGTCTTGCTTGAAACTTTTCCAAGAGACAGCAGCAACATTGAGCATGAATACAAACGCAGAGGTTGACTTCGAGTCATCGATATCGCTTTGGAAGCTAGAGTCGGTATAGCCTTCCAATTTCAGTTCTCCACCCCATAGACCAAGAACAATTTATTGGTCCTTCTCAACTACTTGAGCTTGTCTTTCACGGCTTTCCAGTTTGGAAGACAAGGGTTCGATTGATATCTACTTACTATACTTAGTGCAAATGCCACGTCAGGACGTGTAGATATCATCTCATACATGATGCTACCAATCGCAGATGCATAAGGAATGCTTGTCATCGCCGCTATCTCTGCATCAGTCTTGGGAGACATAGACTTGGATAGGGACACGCCATGACACATTGGTAGATGTCCTCTCTTGGACTCATCCATCGAGAACCGCTTCACGATGGTATCAATGTATGTGGACTGGGTGAAACCAAGCAATCTTCTTGATCTATCTCTATAGATCTGTATTCCCAATACAAAAGATGCTTCACCCAAGTACTATATCGAGAACTCACTTGCTAACCATATTTTAGTTGATTGCAACATTCCTATATCATTCCCAATGATAAAATATCATCAACATAAAACACCAGGAATGTCACAACACTCCCACTGACCTTCTTATACACACAGGGTTCCTCAGGATTCTTATCAAAACCAAACTCTTTGATTGTACTGTCGAATCTGAGGTTTCAACTCCTAGATGCCTGTTTTAGACCATAAATAGATCTTTGAAGTTTGCATACCATATGCTCACTTCCGATAGATGTAAACCCTCCAGGTTTGAGACATGTAAATCTCTTCCTTAATATCCCCATTAAGAAAGGCTGTCTTGACATCCATCTGCTATATCTCATAGTCATACCATGCAGCTATGGCTAGCAATATCCTTATGGACTTGAACATTGCAACTGGAGAAAAGGTTTCCTCAAATTCAACTCCTTGTCTTCGAGTATATCCTTTTGCCACCAATCGCGCCTTGAAGGTCAATACCTTCCCATCCGCCCCAAGTTTCCTCTTGTAAATCCATTTACACCCTATGAGAACAATTCCCTCAGGTAGATCCACGAGATTCCACACTTGGTTCGAATGCATGGAATTCATCTCAGATTCCATCGCTTCAAGCCACTTGGATGAATCGGCATCAGATAATGCTTCCTTGAAGGTCCTTGGATCACATCCATGGTTAGGCTCATCATGGCCCTCTTCAAGAAGCAGGCCATACCTCATAGGTGGTCTCGAGACTCTCTCGGATCTTCTAGGAGCTTGTATCTCCTCTCTTGGCTCTTCGGGTGTGGGTTCTATAATTGTGGGTGTCTCTCGAACCTCTTCAAGTTCTATCATCTCGCCTTTTCTAACTAATAGAAATTTCTTTTCCAAAAAAGTTGCATTCCAAGAAACAAACACCTTTGTTTCTTGGGATGATAGAAATGATATCCAACTGAATTCCGTGGATATCCCACAAAGTACCATAAAATGGATCGACTATCCAATTTATCTCCCACTACCTGCTTCAAATAAGCAGGGCTCCCCATATTCTAAGATAAGAATATTTGGGAGGCTTACCCATCCATATCTCATATGGTGTCTACCTTTGAATGGACATTTAATGGAATATCTTTCAATTTTAAGTTATAGAGATCGTTTTCAAGTTCACCAGTACCAATCAAACATTCATTCATGTAAATGTTGCAAACACCTTTGCAAAATAAACAAGAATATCCATTTTTATCAGCATAGAAATGGAAACAATGTTTTTGTAGTGACCCGTTCAAGAATCACCTACTAATCAAGAACTAAGCATGCGATTAACTTAATTAAAAACAATCAGAAATAAAGGCGGAAAACTGTCACCAAAAGATAGTTATACAACCCAATCGAAAATCCAGGACAACTCAACTAAAATGAAATATACGGTACAACCATATCGAATCAAAAAGTTACCGAAGAACTAAACCAACCAGCTACTCAACGTCCTCCTCCTCCTCCTCCTGAGCTGTCCAACCTGAGGCCTGCCCCGTGGGAATGGGGTGTCCAAGATAAACAAAACCGAGGACATGAGCGATAAGAACGCCCAGTACAAAAGCATGAGTATACAAACCTATATGAAATGCACATGCTATGATATGATACCAGGGTAGTCAAGAAACAGGAGTAACAAAGGATCTCAAAATGCTCAGTCTAGAGGCGCCAAGTGGATAGTGCCGCGCGGTACTCCTCTGGGTCACTGCATCCACTACAAGAACAGACGTGGACCTAAAATGTCCCGGATCACCGAAGCCCTCCGGACCCGTCGGCCACTGTGTACTCTCGGTGTCCATGCGTCCACAACACAAGACAGGACTGAGCGGCCCCACAAGATATAGCTTATCTCGAAAGAGATACAGCTCAACAGTAAAGGCTATCTCGAAGGAGATACGGCTCAACATGAAATGCAACATGCATCATACAGCGTGACATAATAGCATGCATCATATGAAATATATCAATGCACCACATAATCATGCAACACATATAAGAATGTATACTCGACCAGGATATCTCGGATAGTACTTTCGTACCTCTACCACTGCAATCCTAATCCACTGGAAAACCAGACAAACAGGTCTATTCCAAGCCTATTCATCAAGTGAAAACCATCACTAAAACTTATCTACCAGACTTAACTAGATAATCCTGAAATAATAATGATACAATTCCAAACCTTCGTCCGTCGCTAGCCCGCTGATGCCGCTAGCTCCAAACTAGAGCACAGCTCCGCTACAAAGCCAGTAGCTCCCTGCTAGTGCCTGAACCTCGGGAAAGACTAGAAACCTCTCAGAAACGACTAAAACGCTCTGGAACGCTCTGAAATGGCGAGTAAGAAATGAAGCCTCGCGCCTCTATTTATAGCCAATGTTCGGACGATCCGATCCACTTCGGAAGCTCTGATCCGGTACACTTCGGACGATCCGAACCCACTTCGGACGATCCGAACCTTGCATGTGTTCTACGTGTCCAGCCACCTGTCTCGGACGATCTGAACCCTTGCTCGGACGATCCGAATTCTGCATGTCTGCCACGGGTCCAGCCACCTGGCTCGGACGATCCGACACTTGGCTCGGACGATCCGAACCATGATCGGACGATCCGAACCCTGTTCGGTCCTTCCGATCCCACCGAAAATATAATTAATCCAATAATTAACTCAAATTAGGAATCGGGATACTACATTCTCCCCCACTTAAAAAGATTTCGTCCTCGAAATCAGGTTTATAGGATGAACAAAAAGGAGTAACAACATTGTTATTACATCTCAATTGTTGTTGAACACAACTGATCTTTGGATTACAACGGAAAACACACACACACATTCATAGTACAACTACAGTACAACTCAAAAGAGCTCTGGATGCTCCGAACGCATACGACTCTCTAGCTCCCAAGTGGCTTCTTCAGTGCCTCTGCGCTGCCACTGAACTAAGACAAGAGGAATGATCTTATTCCGCAATACCTTGTCTTTGCGATCGAGAATCCGCACTGGTCGTTCCACGTAAGACAAATCCGAATTTAGTTGAACTTCAAAGGGATGCAAGATGTGAGACTCATCTGCTACGTATCGTCTCAACAAAGATACGTGGAATACATCATGAATACTTGATAGGTATGGCGGCAATGCAAGTCTGTAAGCCAAATCTCCCACGCTTTCCAATATTTCAAATGGACCAATAAATCTCGGAGACAGCTTACCCTTGAGACCAAATCTCAAAATCCTGCGAAAAGGCGAAACTCGGAGAAACACTTTCTCACCTGGCTGAAAATAAAGAGGTCGCCGCTTGGTGTTCGCATAACTAGCCTGTCGATCCTGAGCGATCTTAATCCGTTTCTTGATTACTGCAACCTTATCAATAGCCTGCTGGACTAACTCCGGTCCCTCAACATGTCGTTCCCCAACTTCGTCCCAGAATAATGGAGTACGACAACGTCGCCCATACAACGCCTCAAATGGTGCCATACCAATACTACGATGATAGCTGTTGTTGTACGCGAACTCAATCAAAGGCAAATGATCCTGCCAAGCGGTTCCGAAATCCATAACACAAGCTCGCATCATATCCTCAAGTGTACGGATAGTCCTCTCTGTCTGACCGTCGGTCTCTGAATGATAAGCCGTACTCAAACTTAGTGAAGTGCCCAATGCTGACTGGAAACTACCCCAAAATCGTGAGGTAAAACGAGGATCTCTGTCACTAACAATACTGACTGGCACTCCATGCAGACGTAAAATCTCTTGAATATACAAGCGAGCCATACGATCGAAAGTGAAATCACGGTTATATGGCAGAAAATGAGCAGACTTGGTGAGTCGATCCACCACTACCCAAATAGCATCACTATTCCTCGAAGACAATGGCAAGTGCGTAATGAAGTCCATCGCGATATGCTCCCACTTCCATTCAGGAATAGGTAAGTTCAGCAATAATCCTCCCGGTCGACGGTGCTCTGCCTTAACCTGCTGACAAACAAGACACTTGGAAACAAACTGATAAACGCTGCGCTTCATCCCTTTCCACCAAAATCGTGTCCTCAAATCTTTATACATCTTATTGCTTCCCGGATGAACACTCAACTTGCTTCGATGGGCCTGAGATAAGATCTCTTCCCTCAAAGTATCATCCTCTGGTACTACAACCCGATTAGACAAACACAGAATACCATTAGACTGATAATGGAAATTACTATCTCCACCAGCCAACCGAGCTAATCTCTGAGTCTTGAGATCAGACATCTGAGCATCTCGAATCCGAGCGAACAAAATTGGCTCAGATAAAATGGTAGCAACACGAATGCTCTCCATACCTTTTCGATGTTTGAAATTAAATCCCAACGAACAACAATCCTGGATAGTACTAATCATAGCACTGGTCTGAAGTACAGAGGCTCTCACCTTGCGACTAAGAGCATCGGCTGTGAGATTCGCAGAACCTGGATGGTACTTGATCTCGCAGTCATAATCTTTAAGTAGATCCATCCAACGACGTTGTCTCATGTTCAACTCAGCCTGAGTGAACAGATACTTCAGACTCTTATGATCAGTAAAAATTTCAAACTTAACCCCATACAAATAGTGACGCCAGATTTTTAGCGCAAACACAATAGCAGCTAATTCTAGATCATGTATAGGGTACTTCTCCTCGTGAGGTTTTAACTGCCTGGATGCGTAAGCGATCACATGATCATTCTGCGTCAACACACACCCTAAGCCTTGAAAAGAGGCATCGGTGTAAACACTGAAACCATCAGACCCTGACGGTAACGCCAAAATAGGTGCAGAAGTCAGAAGTCGACGAAGCTCTCTGAAACTATCTTTGCACTCAGATGACCACTCAAATGGAACATCCTTCCGAGTAAGTTGCGTCAATGGTCTAGCTACCTGAGAGAAATTCACAATGAAGCGACGATAATACCCTGCCAGACCTAGGAAACTACGGATCTCGGCCACCGTCGTAGGACGTGACCAATTCAGCACTGCTTCAATCTTGCTAGGATCCACAGAAACTCCTTCCTTGGAAATCACATGACCAAGGAATACTACACGATCAATCCAGAACTCGCACTTACTCAGCTTAGCATACAATTGCTTCTCGCGAAGAATCTGCAACACAATCCTCAAGTGCTGGATATGCTCTTCCACACTGTGAGAATAAATCAAGATATCATCGATGAAAACCACAACAAACTGATCTAGAAAATCCCGAAAGACTCGGTTCATCAGATCCATGAACACCGCTGGCGCATTTGTCAATCCGAATGGCATAACTAGAAACTCGTAATGCCCATATCGAGTACGAAATGCAGTCTTGGAAATATCATCATCTCTGACTCTCATCTGATGATAACCCGATCGCAAGTCAATCTTGGAGTAAACAGAGGTACCCTGAAGCTGATCGAACAAGTCATCAATACGAGGTAATGGATACTTGTTTTTTATCGTCACACGATTCAGCTGGCGATAATCAATACACAGTCGCATTGATCCATCCTTTTTCTTGACAAACAAGACTGGAGCTCCCCAAGGTGAAACACTCGGGCGAATATAACCTTTATCAAGAAGATCCTGCAATTGCTGCTTCAATTCTCTCATCTCTGACGGAGCAAGACGATAGGGGGCACGAGAAATCGGTGCAGTCCCTGGCATTAACTCAATGCCAAATTCCACCTCTCTAACCGGAGGAAAACCAGGAATCTCATCTTGAAAAACATCAGGAAATTCACAAACCACTGGAATATCATCTATACTAACACTACCTGTGGAGGAATCAATCGCATAGATGAGGTAGCCTTCCCCGCCCGCCTCTAAAGCACGACAGGCTTTCAGAGCAGATACCACTGGCATCGGAGGTCGCGCTCCCTCACCATAGAAAAACCAACTAGAGCTCTCAGTCGTACGAAACTGAACAAGCTTCTGGTAACAATCCACGGTAGCTCGGTAGGTAGTCAATAGGTCTATACCTAGAATACAATCAAAATCTTCCATCTCCAGGATCATAAGATTCGCAATCAATTCGTTACCCTCAAAATCTAAGGGACAACCCATCACTAGACGCTTAGCTAACACCGAATGACCCATCGGGGTAGAAACGGAAAGAATGACGTCTAGAGAATCATACGGTAACTTATGACGCTTAACAAATCGTGCAGAGATGAATGAATGTGATGCTCCGGTATCAATAAGAACAAAAGCAGGAATACCGCATAAACGAAAAGTACCTGCTATGACTCTCTCTGTCTCATCTGCAGCCTGATCCTGGTTCAGCGCAAAAACCTGACCTTGGGCACGAGGTCGAAGATTTGAACTACCCACTGCCTGACCCTGCCTCCTCTGCTGAACAGTCGTCTGAGATCCAGAACCAGATCCTGCTCCACCTCGCAACTGAGGACAATTCTTCTTGATATGACCCATCTCTCCGCACTGAAAACAAGCTCCCGCGGCTGATCGGCATTGCTCCGATGGATGGTTCTTCCCACAATGCACACAAGAAACCTTCTTCTTACCAAAGCGAAAAACACCGCTAGACCGTGATCCAGATCCAGAAGAAGAAGAACCTGACTTCTTGAAAGACTGAGATCGAGGGCTCAAAGTACTCGGAGGTCTAGAAGAAAGAATAGCCCTACCACGCTGGAGACTGATCTCTGCCTGGCGACACCGGTTCACTAACCCATCATAAGAAGTAGGATTATCACAGACAGTGACTCGATCAAAAATCTCCTGGTTAAGACCCTGAAGGAAATGGTCATACTTGGCCTCAGAACTGCCACTGATATGAGGAGTAAAGGGTAACAACTCGAAGAACTTCTGCTGATATTCATCAACAGACATACTACCCTGCTTAAGGTTCAGGAGCTCAATCGTCTTTGCCTGGCGAAGGGCTGGAGGAAAGTATAGCTGCATGAAAGCCGCACGGAAATCGGCCCAAGTCACCCTACCCTGGGACTGAACTATCGGCGCAGAATTCGATCGCCACCACTTACGCGCACGGCCCTCGAGAAGAAAACTAAGGGTCTCTATCTTCTGCTCCTCGGTGCACTGGAATGCACGGAAACAGCTCTCCATGCGCTCTAACCAATCCTCAGCATCATCGGGAGTCTCACCGCCGACTAAAGGCTTAGGCCCCATCTGAATGAAACGGTGCAAATCAAAACGCCTAGGACCATCCCGACGATGACGATGTTCACGATGACGCCTACGATCGTCCTGGTCACCCCAACGACCTACACTTCCCTGACTACTCTCATCACCAAAGTGGTCAGCCATCGCTATAAGAATGAGGAAAATGGTAAAATGGTCAACGAAAATCCCAAAACAGAAATCTATATCCCAAAATCATAAGCATGCTCTGATACCATAAATGTAGTGACCCGTTCCAGAATCACCTACTAATCAAGAACTAAGCATGCGATTAACTTAATTAAAAACAATCAGAAATAAAGGCGGAAAACTGTCACCAAAAGATAGTTATACAACCCAATCGAAAATCCAGGACAACTCAACTAAAATGAAATATACGGTACAACCATATCGAATCAAAAAGTTACCGAAGAACTAAACCAACCAGCTACTCAACGTCCTCCTCCTCCTCCTCCTGAGCTGTCCAACCTGAGGCCTGCCCCGTGGGAATGGGGTGTCCAAGATAAACAAAACCGAGGACATGAGCGATAAGAACGCCCAGTACAAAAGCATGAGTATACAAACCTATATGAAATGCACATGCTATGATATGATACCAGGGTAGTCAAGAAACAGGAGTAACAAAGGATCTCAAAATGCTCAGTCTAGAGGCGCCAAGTGGATAGTGCCGCGCGGTACTCCTCTGGGTCACTGCATCCACTACAAGAACAGACGTGGACCTAAAATGTCCCGGATCACCGAAGCCCTCCGGACCCGTCGGCCACTGTGTACTCTCGGTGTCCATGCGTCCACAACACAAGACAGGGCTGAGCGGCCCCACAAGATATAGCTTATCTCGAAAGAGATACAGCTCAACAGTAAAGGCTATCTCGAAGGAGATACGGCTCAACATGAAATGCAACATGCATCATACAGCGTGACATAATAGCATGCATCATATGACATATATCAATGCACCACATAATCATGCAACACATATAAGAATGTATACTCGACCAGGATATCTCGGATAGTACTTTCGTACCTCTATCACTGCAATCCTAATCCACTGGAAAACCAGACAAACAGGTCTATTCCAAGCCTATTCATCAAGTGAAAACCATCACTAAAACTTTTCTACCAGACTTAACTAGATAATCCTGAAATAATAATGATACAATTCCAAACCTTCGTCCGTTGCTAGCCCGCTGATGCCGCTAGCTCCCAACTAGAGCACAGCTCCGCTACAAAGCCAGTAGCTCCCTGCTAGTGCCTGGACCTCGGGAAAGACTAGAAACCTCTCAGAAACGACTAAAACGCTCTGGAACGCTCTGAAATGGCGAGTAAGAAATGAAGCCTCGCGCCTCTATTTATAGCCAATGTTCGGACGATCCGATCCACTTCGGAAGCTCTGATCCGGTACACTTCGGACGATCCGAACCCACTTCGGACGATCCGAACCTTGCATGCGTTCTACGTGTCCAGCCACCTGTCTCGGACGATCAGAACCCTTGCTCGGACGATCCGAATTCTGCATGTCTGCCACGGGTCCAGCCACCTGGCTCGGACGATCCGACACTTGGCTCGGACGATCCGAACCTTGATCGGACGATCCGAACCCTGTTCGGTCCTTCCGATCCCACCGAAAATATAATTAATCCAATAATTAACTCAAATTAGGAATCGGGATACTACAGTTTTTCACAAAATTAGGTACAAACAAAACATCTCATTAAATTAACTTAAAACTATTGTTCAACAATAAGTAAACATCATCAACAGCCTTGGCAGCAACTTTTGCTCCATTGCCCATCCTCTAGAAGTTCACACCTTCCTTAAGCTTTCTACTTCTTCCCATCACCTGTAACTCATTACAGAGATGTGAGTCACAACCGGTATCTAATACCCAAGAAGTAGAGTTAATTGAAATGTTTACTTCAATTTAGAACATACCGTTTCCAGAACTCTTCTGGGCCAGATATTCCTCGCAATTTCGCTTCCAATGTCCAGGCTTCTTGCAGTGATGACATACATCATCAGTCTTGTCAGCCTTAACTGGTCTGGCTGCCTCAACGGGATTCGGAGATTGCCACAACAAGGGCACGTTCTTCTTGGGACGTTGGAAAGAACTCTTCTTTCCCTTCCCATGTGGATCAATCTTCGTACCAGATGAAGAACCCACATAAAGAACCAACTTCTCTTTCTTGATGGTTGATTCAAACTTAACAAGCATATTCACCAACTCCTCAAGGGTCGGCTCCATCTTGTTCATGTTGAATTTCACTACAAAAGGATCAAATGAGCTAGGCAATGATAACAGCAACACGTCGGTGGTCAACTCCGAAGGCAAGATCATATCCATGCCAACGAGCTTATCCACGAGCCCAATCAACTTCAGGCCATGCTCATGGACCGAGGCCCATCTCGCATGCGCATAGTGATCAGTTCCTTGATGGTAGCATGCCTAAGAGGCTGTGTTTGCTCACCAAAGAGCTCCTTGAGATGCAAAAGAATGTCAGCAGCACTCTTTGCATCCTCAAAACGCCTCTGCAGCTCATCATTCATAGAAGTCAGCATATAACACCTGGCTATCAAGTCATGGTCACACCATTCCTTGTAAGCTTGCAATTCCTCAGGAGTTCAGTCAGTCGGAGCCTCGACATGGGGGGACTCAGTCAATGTATATGCTACCCTTTCCGAATTCAAGACGATTTTCAGGTTTCTTAGCCAAGTGAGGTAATTAGGTCTATTTAATATGTGTTTGTCGAGTATTACGGATATCGGATTGCGAATCGAAGACATTGTCAATTTGTACTGAAAAGTAAAAACAGATAAATGTTGATGACTATTTTAAAATATTTAGTAAGATATGAAGTTTGGACTTTTACTTCATAAATATTTGCTCCCACTGTTTTGACATCTTTCACTATCCTCTAGTGAAAACGGGAAACTTCTTTCCTCAGTAGGTACGTAAGGTCCAATTAGCGAATTATAATCCCAAATAATATCAGCCAATCACAATTCCTAAAAGGTAGTTTCCAATTGCATCACAATGCAACCCTCTACGTAAACTTTAGTCTCACGTTTGATTAGGACCCAATAATATGACGTCGTTCATCTTCACGTGTCAAGCCTTACCCGTCGATGTTGAACCTTAATGGACGGTCGCCATGAGTTCCCACAATAATATGAGCCGAAATCATGGGAGTTCCACGTAGTTCACATCACCATGTCAATGGATGTCACAGCTTTCCGGCACCCAAAGCTCCCCCAATAATATGAGCCGAGCCCCGAGTACGGGTAGCGTTCATCATGCACCAATTGTCGATGGAAGACATGGAAATTATAAACAAATTTATAATTCCCCTTTTCGGGCTTGATATTAATTTTGAATCTTATTCAAAATGAGGGTTTTTAATTTTGAAAGGTCTCATCATTAATTTTTATTTTAAAAGCTCGCCATGTTTGGTCGTATGTTTGTCGGATTAATGCAACTTTGTTATTATCATAATAATAACGCACATACTCATTATTTATAACATATCATGCATATATTATAAACAGTAAACAAACAAGGATGATCAATCGCCCCAATACTAACGGACCGTGTGAGCTAAACACGGGCCTAGTCCAATCATAGGGAAATGCATGGGATGCAAATGCAACTATTACATTAGCTTCCAATATTTACATGTCTTCGATCTTCATATTCATCATGGCCACCATCTTCCAATCTTGATCATCCACTATACTAATATTTACAAATAAATATCCATGACAAATAGGGATACATCTCATGGGGTGGGAACGGGCCATAAACCAAGCCCACTTTATAAATTGATAATTATTACAATCATTCAACACAAAATATCCTAGCATACACCTACCAAATTGTGCTTGGGCTTTTGATCATCCTTCATGCATAATATCACATATCATACACCATCAATTAATTATCACAATAATTAATTGAATATCTTGATCCAATCACTAAACGCCACGATTATAAACTAAATTAACAAAGTATACAAACACCTTTGTCTACTTTCAAATTAATTTATTTATAACCGAATTTCTTGTAAATCACCATTTACTATAAATATTTAAAGTTCAACTTAAAATATTTATTTCATGAGAAAATATTTGCAACTTTTGTAATTTTAAACTTAAGGCCCCAAAAATTCATTTTTCACCAAAGACGTTTTGGCCCATTTACAATTCACAAATATGTTAGCCATCCAATGGCCCAACAACTGAAGGCCCATGACACTTTGATATTTCAAAACACCTTTTGAAAACCCTAGTCGTCATTACCGTCGTCGGAGCTCCGTCGCCGGATTCCGGCAACAAAAATTTTTTTTTTTTATTAAAGTGTAGGGGCTGTTCGGGCAGCCCGAGTTGCCCGAAATGGGCAGCAACTTTCTGCCCAAAACCTGCGCCAATCCGGCCTTGAATTCGTTGCAAAATTTTGTTCTCATGCGATTAGAAATCAATCTCAACATAATATCTTGTAGTTGCTACACAAAATCGTAACCATAGCTCGGATACCACTTGAAAGGGGATCGGTTACGGTGACCGGAAGCACGACGGAAGTTTAAAAAATCAAAATTTTCATCAAAAATTTCGGCCACCTCAAAGATATTGTGTAGCAAATACAATAAACACCAAATAATGTCATACATAGGGTGTTTGAGAGATATACCTATCAATCACAAGGATTGATGTATGGCTCCAACTAAGGTGTAAACACCTTAGCTCTTCAATGGTAGAAACTATCTACAAGCTCTCCTTGTTCTTGAATCTTTCCTTCAAATTAGGCCCACCACCAACTAGGTAGATCCTCTCATATTTTGCACTAGAAAAATATGAGGATTTTTCAAAGAGAAGAGTTTTCTTTCCTCAACACTTGAAGATGAAAAATGAGAGAAAAATTTGGAGAGAAAAATATGAAAGAATTTCGGCCATTGTAGTGCTTGAATGGGGGAAGGGAGACTTGTCATGGACATGAAAAAAGTAGAGACAAAAGTAGCATGCCATGCCTTGATATTTGAAAAAGTTGTCTCCAACCCTTCACCTCCCATGCATGCATATATTATATGGTTTTTAACAAATTAAAAACCATGGACTAAATTTAATTATCTCAAACATATTTGAGACAAATTAAAAATTACTTGAATTTACTCAAGTCCACTAGTTAAATAATTTATTTAAATTGAGCTCTACAAGACTCAATATAATTTAATTAATTCAACACTTGAATTAATTTAATTATTTGGACTCTACTAGGTCCACTAGTATTTAATTAATTCAACACTTGAATTAATTTAATTTAGTCCATAATAATGTTTATGAAAATCACAATTTTCAAATACATTATTCAGTTGGCCAACTTTTAATTTAGGAACACTTCCATAAATTAAAATTTACATTTCTCTTATAGAAGTCATACTTCTATTTTTCTTTACGCTTATAAACTCATTTATAAGTCGTTCAACACATTGAACTATTTTCTTCTTTATAGAAGTCATACTTCTAATTTTCCTTACGCTTATAAACTCCTTTATAAGCCGTTCAACACATTGAACTATTTTTACTTCTCAACGGGATCTAGAAAGCTAGTACTTGTGTGGCCCACAATGGTTCACTGATACAACTAGCTGTGGGTTCACATCTCCATGTGATTCGGACTAAACATGTCCTTATATGAGCAAACCCCAATTGCTCCATTCTTACTTATCAACTCCTTGATAACAAGAACGTCATAACTCAAGTCTGATAGTACCCCACCAATCATGTTAAACCCCTAGCAGCATCGCTTACATGATTCCCTAGGTATCAAATGATATTGCCTGCAAGAACCATTCAATTAAGGTTAGCGTACAGTACGGTCCCTTCTACTCATATATCCCGACCGATTCGACAACCATTGGTTTATCGAGAGTTGTCAATGAATCGATACTATGTGTCATGCCGTAGTTGCATCGATGGTGTAATCTATGAAACCCCTTTCATAATTACCACCATACTCTGATCAGAGCTTTCAACCTACATACACATGAGAACACATAGGATATCCGTACCCGAAGGTAAGCGGTGAATCCCCGACTACAATGCATTGACTCCTATATGTTTCGACAGAACACCCAACCTTGCCACCTGATGACCCCATGAGAGTCGGTAAACAAGTCAAAGTGTAATTCTAGCACATAGAGTCTCAATGTTGTCCTGGGTCATATGGACTAATGGTGTACAACCATAAACTAGGACGTTTCCACTCGATAAATGAGAACCACTTGGAAAGTCCTTTTATGGAGGGTTGTTCAGTGCACTCTACCAGGAGCACCTGTCTGCATGCTCGGAGATCACAATGTCCCATACCAATGAAACATGGTACTCACATCGCAGATACTAGTCTCGAAATCTAGCGGCCTATATCCTTCTTAGCGGCGACTGAATCGACTAGGAACTCTTTAGAATATACAGTATTCCAAATATGAGTTTCATGATACTCATCATATGAGCATCTCATATTCTTTCTACTATATGTATATTCAAGGGCTTTATCAATGCAACTAGCATGGGTATACAGATAAAGATTTGCCAAAATAATAATTTCAAATATTATTAAAATAAAGATTGCTTATACATAGAGTTTCATTGTGAACACTCGGCCAACACTTGGCTCTACGGGCACCTACTCTAACAGTTTTGGTTTAAACAAAATGTAGGGACATCATGCCCAAAATTTTATAAACCATCAATGTGACGCCTCTTGTTTGATTTTCTTCATAATATAGTTATATCATTCAAATCCTATTTTTATTATGGTAATCATGCTAAGTATAGCCACGGTCGCCATGAGTTCCCCAAATAATATGAGCGTAAATCATGGGAGTTACACGTAGTTCACATCACCATGTCAATGGATGTCACAGCTTTCTGGCACCCAGAGCTCCCCCAATAATATGAGCCGAGCCCCAAGTACGGGTAGCGTTCATCATGCACCCATTGTCGATAGAAGACAAGGAAATTATAAACAAATTTATAATTCTCCATTTCGGGCTTGATATTAATTTTGAATCTTATTCAAAATGAGGGTTTTTAATTTTGAAATGTCTCATCATTAATTTTATTTAAAAGCTCGCCATGTTTGATCGTATGTTTGCCGGATTCATGCAACTTTGTTATTATCATAATAATAACGCACGTACTCATTATTTATAACATACCATGCATATATTATAAACAGTAAACAAAACAAGGATGATCAAAATACTAATGGACCGTGTGAGCTAAACACGGGCCTAGGTCCAATCCTAGGGAAATGCACGGGATGCAAATGCAACTATTACATAAGCTTCCAATATTTACATGTCTTCGATCTTCATAATCATCATGGCCACCATCTTCCAATCTTGATCATCAACTATACTATATTTACAAATAAATATCCATGGAAAATAGAGATACATCTCATGGGGGTGGGAACGTGCCATAAACCAAGCCCACTTTATAAGTTGGTAATTATTACAATCATTCAACACAAAATATCCTAGCATACACCTAGCAAATTGAGCTTGGGCTTTTGATCATCCTTCATGCATAATATCACATATCATACACCATCAATTAATTATCACAATAATTAATTGATCCAATATTATATATCTTGATCCAATCACTAACCGCCACGACTATAAACTAAATTAACAAAGTATACAAACACCTTTGTCTACTTTCCAATTAATTTATTTATAACCGAATTTCTTATAAATCACAATTTACTATAAATAATTAAAGTCCAACTTAAATTATTTATTTTATGAGAAAAATTTGCAACTTTTGTAATTTTAAACTTAAGGGCCCAAAAACTCATTTTTCACCAAAAACATTTTGGCCCATTTAAAATTCACAAATATGTTAGCCATCCAATGGCCCAACAACTCAAGGCTCATGACACTTTGATATTTCAAAACAACTTTTGAAAACCCTATTCTTCATCGCCGTCGCCGGATTCCGGCAACAAATAATAATAATAAAAAAAAACACCCCCTACTTTAAAATAATAATAAAAAATTTTTTTGCCGGAATCTGGCGACGGAGCTCGGACGACGGCGATGACGACTAGGGTTTTCAAAACAATAATTTCAAATATTATTAAAATAAATATTGCTTATACATAGAGTTTCATTGTGAATACTCGGCCAACACTTGGCTCGACGGACACCTACTTTAACAAGGGATTCTATTTTTGTTGTTGTGGATAGATCTCTAAGATGGCACATTTTATAGCTTGTCATACAACCGATGATGCTTCAAACATTGCGGATTTGTTCTTTAGAGAAGTCGTTAGGTTGTATGGCATGCCTAGGACTATTGTTATGGTCGCAATGTTAAATTCTTGAGTTAATTTTGGAAGACTTTATGGTCTAAACTTGGCACGAAATTGTTGTTTTCTACTACTTGTCATCCTCAAACGGATGGACAAACTGAAGTTGTCAATAGAACTTTGGGAACACTATTGCGTGCTATTCTTAAAAAGAACTTGGATTGACATTTCTATAGACTTTATTTTTGGGTTGCCTAGGACTAAGAAGGGGAGGGATTCTATTTTTGTTGTTGTGGATAGATTCTCTAAGATGACACATTTTATGGCTAGTCATAAAACCGAAGATGCTTCAAACATTGCGGATTTGTTCTTCAGAGAAGTCAATAGGTTGCATGGCATGCCTAGGACTATTGTTTCTGGTCGCGATGTCAAATTCTTGAGTTACTTTTGGTAGACTTTATGGGCTAAACTTGGCACAAAATTTTTGTTTTCTACTACTTGTCATCCTCAAATGGATGGACAAACTGAAGTTGTCAATAGAATTTTGCGAACACTTTTGCGTGTTATTCTTAAAAAGAACTTGGATTGACATTTCTATGGACTTTATTTTGGGGTTGCCTAGGACTAAGAAGGGGAGGGATTCTATTTTTGTTGTTGTGGATAGATTCTCTAAGATGTCACATTTTATAGCTTGTCATAAAACCGATGATGCTTCAAACAATGCGGATTTGTTCTTTAGAGAAGTTGTTAGGTTGCATGGCATGCCTAGGACTATTGATTCTGGTCGCAATGTTAAATTCTTGAGTTATTTTTGGAATACTTTATGGGCTAACACAAATGTTGTTTTCTACTACTTGTCATCCTCAAACGGATGGACAAACTGAAGTTGTCAATAGAACTTTTGGAACACTTTTGCGTGCTATTTTTAAAAAGAACTTGGATTGACATATATAGTGACTTTATTTTGGGGTTGCCTTGGACTAAGAAGGGGAGGGATTCTATTTTTGTTATTGTGGATAGATTCTCTAAGATGGCACATTTTATAGCTTGTCATAAAACCGATGATCCTTCAAACATTGCGGATTTGTTCTTTAGAGAAGTCGTTAGGTTGCATGGCATGCCTAGGACTATTGTTTCTGGTCGCGATGTTAAATTCTTGAGTTACTTTTGGAATACTTTATGGGCTAAACTTGGCACAAAATTGTTGTTTTCTACTACTTGTTATACTTAAACGGATGGACAAACTAAAGTTGTCAATAGAACTTTGGGAACACTTTTGCGTGCTATTCTTAAAAAGAACTTGGATTGACATTTCTATGGACTTTATTTTGGGGTTGCCTAGGACTAAGAAAGGGAGGGATTCTATTTTTGTTGTTGTGGATAGATTCTCTAAGATGGCACATTTTATAGATTATCATAAAACCGATGATGCTTCAAACATGTTGGATTTGTTCTTTAGAGAAGACGCTAGGTTGCATGGCACGCCTAGGACTATTGTTTCTGGTCGCGATGTTAAATTCTTGAGTTACTTTTGGAATACTTTATGGGCTAAACTTGGCACAAAATTGTTGTTTTCTACTATTTGTCATCCTCAAACGGATGGACAAACTGAAGTTGTCAATAGAACTTTGGGAACACTTTTGCATGATATTCTTAAAAAGAACTTGGATTGACATTTCTATGGACTTTATTTTGGGGTTGCCTAGGACTAAGAAGGGGAGGGATTCTGTTTTCGTTGTTGTGGATAGATTGTCAAAGATGGCACATTTTATAACTTCTCATAAAACCAATGATGCTTCAAACATTGCGGATTTGTTCTTTAGAGAAGTCGTTAGGTTGCATGGCATGCCTAGGACTATTGTTTCGGGTCGCGGTGTTAAATTCTTGAGTTACTTTTCGATGACATTATGGGCAAAACTTGGCACAAAAGTGTTGTTTTCTACTACTTTTCATCCTCAAACGGATGGACAAACTTAAGTTTTCAATAGAACTTTGGGAACATATTTGCATGCTATTTTTAAAAAGAACTTGGATTGACATTTCTAGGGACTTTATTTTGGGGTTGCCTAGGACTAAGAAGGGGAGGGATTCTATTTTTGTTGTTGTGGATAGATTCTCTAAGATGGCACATTTTATATCTTGTCATAAAACCGATGATGCTACAAACATTGCGGATTTGTTCTTTAGAGAAGTCGTTAGGTTGCATGGCATGCCTAGGACTATTTTTTCTGGTCGCGATGTTAAATTCTTGAGTTACTTTTGGAAGACTTTATGGGCTAAACTTGGCACAAAATTGTTGTTTTCTACTACTTGTCATCCTCAAACGGATCGACAAACTGAAGTTGTCCAAAGAACTTTGGGAACACTTTTGCGTGTTATTCTTAAAAAGAACTTGGATTAACATTTCTATGGACTTTATTTTGGGGTTGCCTAGGACTAAGAAGGGGAGAAATTTTATTTTTTTTGTTGTGGATAGATTCTCTAAGATGGCACATTTTATAGCTTGTTATAAAACCGATGATGCTTCAAACATTGCGGATATGTTCTTTAGAGAAGTCGTTAGGTTGCATGGCATGCCTAGGACTATTGATTCTGGTCGCGATGTTAAATTCTTGAGTTACTTTTGGAATACTTTATGGGCTAAACTTGGCACAAAATTGTTGTTTCTACTACTTGTCATCCTCAAATTGGTGGACAAACTGAAGTTGTCAATAGAACTTTGGGAACACTTTTGCGTGCGATTCTTAAAAAGAACTTGGATTGACATTTCTAGGGATTTTATTTTGGGGTTGCCTAGGACTAAGAAGTGGAGGGATTCTATTTTTGTTGTTGTGGATAGATTCTCTAAGATGGCACATTTTATAGCTTGTCATAAAATCCGATGATACTTCAAATATTGCGGATTTGTTCTTTAGAGAAATCGCTAGGTTGCATGGCATGCCTAGGACTATTGTTTCTAGTCGCGATGTTTAATTCTTGAGTTACTTTTGGAATACTTTATGAGCTAAACTTGGCACAAAATTGTTGTTTTCTACTACTTGTCATCCTCAAACGGATGGACAAACCGAAGTTGTCAATAGAACTTTGGGAACACTTTTGCGTGATATTCTTAAAAAGAACTTGGATTGACATTTCTATGGACTTTATTTTGGGGTTGCCTAGGACTAAGAAGAGGAGGGATTCTAATTTTGTTATTGTGGATAGATTCTCTACGATGGCACATTTTATAGCTTGTCATAAAATCGATGATGCTTCAAACATTGCGGATTTGTTCTTTAGAGAAGTCGTTAGGTTGCATGGCATGCCTAGGACTATTGTTTCTGGTCACGATGTTAAATTCTTGAGTTACTTTTGGAAGACTTTATGGGCTAAACTTGGCACAAAATTGTTGTCTTCTACTACTTGTCATACTTAAACGGATGGACAAACTGAAGTTGTCAATAGAACTTTGGGAACACTTTTGCGTGCTATTCTTAAAAAGAACTTGGATTGACATTTCTATGGACTTTATTTTGGGGTTGCCTAGGACTAAGAAGGGGAGGGATTCTATTTTTGTTGTTGTGGATAGATTCTCTAAGATGGCACATTTTATAGATTGTCATAAAACCGATGATGCTTCAAACATGTTGGATTTGTTCTTTAGAGAAGTCGCTAGGTTGCATGGCACGCCTAGGACTATTGTTTCTGGTCGCGATGTTAAATTCTTGAGTTACTTTTGGAATACTTATGGGCTAAACTTGGCACAAATTGTTTTTTTCTACTACTTGTCATCCTTAAACGGATGGACAAACTGAAGTTGTCAATAGAACTTTGGGAACACCTTTGCGTGCTATTCTTAAAAAGAACTTGGATTGACATTTCTATGGACTTTATTTTGGGGTTGCCTAAGACTAAGAAGGGGAGGGATTCTATTTTTGTTGTTGTGGATAGATTCTCTAAGATGGCACATTTTATAGATTGTCATAAAACCGATGATGCTTCAAACATATTGGATTTGTTCTTTAGAGAAGTCGCTAGGTTGCATGGCACGCCTAGGACTATTGTTTTTGGTCGCGATGTTAAATTCTTGAGTTACTTTTGGAATACTTTATGGGCTAAACTTGGCACGAAATTGTTGTTTTCTACTACTTGTCATCCTCAAACGGATGGACAAACTGAAATTGTCAATAGAACTTTGGGAACACTTTTGCGTGATATTCTTAAAAAGAACTTGGATTGACATTTCTATGGACTTTATTTTGGGGTTGCCTAGGACTAAGAAGGGGAGGGATTCTGTTTTTGTTGTTGTGGATAGATTGTCAAAGATGGCACATTTTATAACTTCTCATAAAACAAATGATGCTTCAAGCATTGCGGATTTGTTCTTTAGAGAAGTCGTTAGGTTGCCTGGCATGCCTAGGACTATTGTTTCGGGTCGCAGTGTTAAATTCTTGACTTACTTTTCGATGACATTATGGGCAAAACTTGGCACAAAAGTGTTGTTTTCTACTACTTTTCATCCTCAAACGGATGGACAAACTTAAGTTTTCAATAGAACTTTGGGAACATATTTGCATGCTATTTTTAAAAAGAACTTGGATTGACATTTCTAGGGACTTTATTTTGGGGTTGCCTAGGACTAAGAAGGGGAGGGATTCTATTTTTGTTGTTGTAGATAGATTCTCTAAGATGGCACATTTTATAGCTTGTCATAAAACCGATGATGCTTCAAACATTGCGGATTTGTTCTTTAGAGAAGTCGTTAGGTTGCATGGCATGCCTAGGACTATTGTTTCTGGTCGCGTTGTTAAATTCTTGAGTTACTTTTGGAAGACTTTATGGGCTAAACTTGGCACAAAATTGTTGTTTTCTACTACTTGACATCCTCAAACGGATCGACAAACTGAAGTTGTCAATAGAACTTTGGGAACACTTTTGCGTGTTATTCTTAAAAAGAACTTGGATTGACATTTCTATTGACTTTATTTTGGGTTTGCCTAGGACTAAGAAGGGAAGAAATTTTATTTTTTTGTTGTGGATAGATTCTCTAAGATGGCACATTTTATAGCTTGTTATAAAACCGATTGTGCTTCAAACATTGCGGATTTGTTCTTTAGAGAAGTCGTTAGGTTGCATGGCATGCCTAGGACTATTGATTTTGGTCGCGATGTTAAATTCTTGAGTTACTTTTGGAATATTTTATGGGATAAACTTGGCAAAAAATTGTTGTTTCTACTACTTGTCATCCTCAAACTGGTGGACAAACTGAAGTTGTCAATAGAACTTTGGGAACACTTTTGCGTGCGATTCTTAAAAAGAACTTGAATTGACATTTCTAGGGACTTTATTTTGGGGTTGCCTAGGACTAAGAAGTGGAGGGATTCTATTTTTGTTGTTGTGGATAGATTCTCTAAGATGTCATATTTATAGCTTGTCATAAAATCCGATGATACTTCAAATATTGCGGATTTGTTCTTTAGAGAAATCGCTAGGTTGCATGGCATGCCTAGGACTATTGTTTCTAGTCGCGATGTTAAATTCTTGAGTTACTTTTGGAATACTTTATGGGCTAAACTTGGCACAAAATTGTTGTTTTCTACTACTTGTCATCCTCAAACGGATGGACAAACCGAAGTTGTCAATAGAACTTTGGGAACACTTTTGCGTGATATGGACTTTATTTTGGGGTTGCCTAGTGAAAGCGGACCGGTTACGGTGGCCGGAAGCGCAACGGAAGTCAAAAATTTTATTTTTCATGCTATAATTTTCGGCCACCATGATGTTTATGTGTAATATTTACAAAATCAAAAACATCAAACATAGGATGTTTAGAGATTTACCTATCAACCCCTTGAGGTTGATGTGTGGCTCCAACTAAAGTGTAAACACTTTAGCTCTTGAAGGTTGGCAATCTACAAGCTCTTCCTCCAACTGCAAAAATTGAGCCCACCACAAGCAATATAAATCCCTTCTTACTTTGCACTAGAAAAGCAAGAAGATTTTTCAATGAGAGGACTTTTATTCTCCAAGACTTGAAGAACAAAACAAGAAAAAATTTTTTGAGAGAATTTTTGGGAGAGGAATTCGGCCAAGGAGAGATGCTAGAATGAGGGAGTGAAGTCTAGACTTGGGTGTGGGAAAAGTGGAAAAAAATGTTCCCCATGCCATGCATTATTTTATTAAAAAGTATTCAAAGTCTCTTCAACTCCCAAACATGCAAACCCTAGCATGTCTCACATATATTATATGGTTTCTAACACATTAAAAACCATGGACTAAATTTTAATTATCTCAAACACATTTGAGATTAATTAAATACTACTTGAATTTATTCAAGTCCCACTAGTTAAATAATTATTTTAATTGAGCTCTACTAGACTCAATATTATTAATTCAACACTTGAATTATTTTTAATTATTTGGACTCTACTAGGTCCACTAGTGTTTAATTAATTCAACACTCGAATTAATTTAATTTAGTCCCCAATAATGTTTATGAAAATCACAATTTTCGACTACATTATTTACTTGGCCAAATTTTAATCTTAGGAACACTTCCATAAATTAAAATTTATATTTCTCTCTTAGAAGTCATACTTCTATTTTTCTTAACGCTTATAAACACATTTATAAGCCGTTCAACACATTGAACTATTTTATTTCTCATCGGGATTTTACAAAGCCAGTACTTGTGTGGCCCTCAATGGTTCATTGATACAACTAGCCGTGGGTTCACATCTCTATGTGATTCGGACTAAACATGTCCTTATTCGAGCATACCCCAATTGTTCCATTCTTATTTATCAACTCCTTGATAGTAAGAACGTCAGAACTCAAGTCTGATAGTACCCAACCAATCACGTTAAACGCCTAGCAGCATCGCTTACGTGATTCCCTAGGTATCACATGATAGTGCCTGCAAGAACCATTCAATTATGGTTAGCGTACAGTACGGTCCCTTCAACTCATATATCCCGACCGATTCGACAACTATTGGTCTATCGAGAGTTGTCAATGAATCGATACTATGTGTCATGTCGTGGTTGCATCGATGGTGTAATCTATGAAACCTCTTGCATAATTACCACCATACTCTGATCAGAGATTTCAACCCACACATACATGAAAAACACATAGGATATCCATACCCGTAGGTAAGCGGTGAATCCCCGACTACAATGCATCGACTCCTATGTGTTTCGACAGAACACCCAACCTTGCCACCTGATGACCCCATGAGAGTCGGTAAACAAGTCAAAGTGTAATTCTAGCACATAGAGTCTCAATGTTGTCCCGGGTCATAAGGACTAATTCTGTACAACCATAAACCAGGACTATTCCACTCGATAAGTTAGAACCACTTGGAAAGTCCTTTTATGGAGGGTTGTTCAGTGCACTCTACAAGGAGCACCTATCTGCATGTTCGGACATCACAATGTCCCCTACCAATGAAACATGGTACTCACATCGCAGATACTAGTCTCTAACTCGAGCGGCATTTATCCTTCTTAGTGGCGGCTGAATCGACTAGGAACGGTTTAGAATATACAGTATTACAAATATGAGTTTCATGATACTCATCATATGAGCATCTCATATTCTTTCTACTATTTGTATATTCAAGGGCTTTATCTATGCAGCTAGCATGGGTATAAAGATAAAGATGCGCCAAATTAATAAATTCAAATATTATTAGAATAAAGATCATTTATACAAAGAGTTTCATCGTGAACAGTCGGCCAACACTTGGCTCGACGTGCACCTACTCTAACAATCTCCCACTTGCACTAGAGCCAACTACCTATATTCTTTAGACCCATTGATTCGCGATGCTTCTCGAATGATGGTCCTGGTAAAGGCTTAGTTAGTGGATCAGCAACATTATCTGTGGAGCCGACTTTGTCAATCACGACATCTCCTCTTTCCACGATCTCTCTGAGGATGTGGTACTTTCTCAATACGTGTTTGGACTTCTGATGAGACCTTGGCTCCTTCGCCTGAGCTATGGCTCCCGTGTTGTCGCACATCACCGGGATAGGAGCAACTCCATTTGGAATGACGCCCAACTCTTGGACGAAATTCCTAATCCAAACAGCCACCTTTGCTGCAGCCGATGCAGCAATGTATTCTGCCTCAGTGGTGGAATCCGCAGTACTGTCTTGCTTGGAACTCTTCCAAGAGACAGCACCACCATTGAGCATGAATATGAATCCGGAGGTTGACTTCGAGTCATCAACATCGCTTTGGAAGCTAGAGTCGGTATAGCCTTCCAATTTTAGTTCTCTTCCCCCATAGACCAAAAACAACTTATTGGTCCTTCTCAAATACTTGAGGATGTCTTTCACAGCTTTCCAGTGTGGAAGACCAGGGTTGGATTGATATCTACTCACTACACTTAGTGCAAATGCCACGTCAGGACGTGTAGATATCATCCCATACATGATGCTACCAATAGCCGAAGCATACGGAATTCGTGTCATCGCCGCTATCTCTGCATCTGTCTTGGGAGACATAGACTTGGATAGGGACACGCCATGACACATTGGTAGATGTCCTCTCTTGGACTCATCCATCGAGAACCGTTTCACGATGGTATCAATGTATGTGGACTGGGTGAGACCAAGCAATCTTCTTGATCTATCTCTATAGATCTGTATTCCCAATACAAAAGATGCTTCACCCAAGTCCTGCATTGAGAACTTACTTGCTAACCATATCTTTGTTGATTGCAACATTCCTACATCATTCCCAATGAGTAGAATGTCATCAACATAAAGAACAAGGAATGTCACAGCACTCCCACTGACCTTCTTATACACACAGGGTTCCTCAGGATTCTTAGTAAAACCAAACTCTTTGATTGTACTATCGAATCTGAGGTTCCAGCTCCTAGATGCCTGCTTAAGACCATAAATAGATCTTTGAAATTTGCATACCATATGCTCACTTCCGATAGATGTAAACCCTTCAGGTTGAGACATGTAAATCTCTTCCTTAATATCCCCATTAAGGAAGGCAGTCTTGACATCCATCTGCCATATCTCATAGTCATACCATGCAGCTATGGCTAGCAAAATCCTAATGGACTTGAACATCGCAACTGGAGAAAAGGTTTCCTCATAGTCAACACCTTGCCTTTGAGTATACCCTTTTGCAACCAGTCGCGCCTTGAAGGTCAATACCTTCCCATCCGCCCCAAGTTTCCTCTTGTAAATCCATTTACACCCTATGGGAACAATTCCCTCAGGTGGATCCACGAGATTCCACACTTGGTTCGAATGCATGGAATTCATCTCAGATTCCATTGCTTCAAGCCATTTGGATGAATCGGCATCAGATAACGCTTCCTTGAAGGTCCTTGGATCACATCCAAGATTAGGCTCATCATGGCCCTCTTCAAGAAGCAGACCATACCTCACAGGTGGTCTCGAGACTCTCTCGGTTCTTCTAGGAGCTTGTATCTCCTCACTTGGCTTCTCGGGTGTGGGTTCTACAACTGTGGGTGTCTCTCGAACCTCTTCGAGTTCTATCATCTTGCCTTTTCTATCCAATAGAAATTCCCTTTCCAAAAAGGTTGCGTTCCTAGAAACAAACACCTTTGTTTCTTGAGGATGATAGAAATAATATCCAGCTGAATTCCTTGGATATCCCACAAAGTAGCATAAAATGGATCGACAGTCCAATTTATCTCCCACTGCCTGCTTCACATAAGCAGGACACCCCCATATTCTAAAATAAGAATATTTGGGTGGCTTACCCATCCATATCTCATATGGTGTCTTATCAACTGCTTTTGTATGGACATGGTTCAACAACAGTGCCGCTGTCTCAAGCGCATATCCCCAAAAAGATGGCGGCAACTCCGTGAACCCCATCATAGACCGAACCATATCCATCAAAGTCCGGTTACGACGCTCCGAAACACCATTCAACTGCGGTGTAGCGGGCGGAGTCCACTGCGAGAGAATCCCATTCTCTCTAAGATACTCTTGGAACTCGGCACTCAAGTACTCACCACCTCGATCCGATCGAAGTGTCTTGATGCTTCGTCCCAATTGTTTCTCTACTTCACTTCTGAATTCTTTGAACCTTTCAAAGGCTTCAGACTTGTATTTCATCAAATACACATACCCATACCTCGAATGGTCATCGGTAAAGGTGATGAAGTAAGAATGTCCATGCTTAGTGGTGATGCTAAGCGGACCGCACACATCGGTATGGATCAAATCCAATAACCCTTTGGCTCGCTCCGCATGGCCCTTAAAGGGAATTTTGGTCATCTTTCCTTTTAGACAGGATTCACAAGTCGTGAGAGCATTAATATCGGACATATCAAACATGCCAACTCCCACTAACTTGTTCATCCTTCTTAGGGATATATGACCTAATCGAGCATGCCATAATTGTGCCGAATTAAGAGTATCTTGTTTGCGCTTATTTGTTGTTGTTATTTTTTGGACATTGTTAAGTGGAATATCTTTTAATTTTAAGGTGTAGAGATTGTTTTCAAGTTCACCGGTACCAACTAAACATTCATTCTTGTAAATATTGCAAACATCTTTGCCAAATAAACAAGAAAATCCATCGATATCAAGCATAGGAATGGAAATAATGTTTTTGATCAAGTCTGGTACATATAAAACATCTCTTAAAACAAAATTAAAATCATTGTTCAAACATAAATAAACATCTCCCACAGCCTTGGCAGCAACCCTTGCTCCATTGCCCAACCTCAAGAAGGTCTCACCTTCCCTGAGCTTCCTACTTCTTCCCATCACCTGCAAATCATTACAGAGATGTGAGCCACAGCCGGTATCCAATACCCAAGAAGTAGAGTTAATGGAGATATTCACTTCAATGTAGAACATACCTTTGCCAGAACCCTTCTGCGCAAGATATTCCCTGCAGTTACGCCTCCAATGTCCAGGCTTCTTGCAGTGGTGACAGATGTCAACAGTCTTCTCAGCCTTGGCTGGCGCGGCTGCCACTACGGGACTCGGAGTCTGCCTCTTCAAGGGCTCGCTCTTCTTGGGGCGCTGGAAAGAACGCTTCTTTCCCTTCCCATGTGGACCGGTCTTCGTGCCAGATGAAGAGCCCACATAAAGAACCGACTTCTCCTTCTTGATGGTGGACTCAAAGGTCACAAGCATGTTCACCAACTCTTCAAGGCTGGGCTCGAGCTTGTTCATATTGAAGTTCACGACAAAAGGATCGAAAGAGCTAGGCAGTGACAACAGTAGCACATCCGTGGTCAACTCTGATGGCAAGATCAAATCCATGCCCACGAGCTTGTCCACGAGCCCAATCAACTTTAGGCCATGCTCATGGACCGAAGTCCCATCTCGCATGCGTAAAGTGATGAGCTCCTTTACTGTGGCATGCCTCAAAGGTCGAGTTTGCTCACCGAAGAGCTCCTTGAGGTGCAAATGAATGTCAGCAGCATTCTTTGCATCCTCGAATCGCCTTTGCAGCTCATCGTTCATCGAAGCCTGCATGTAACACTTGGCCTTCAAGTCATGGTCGCACCAATCCTTGTAGGTCTGCAGTTCCTCGGGACTGCAGTCAGTCGGAGCCTCATCAGGGGGCGACTCAGTCAGTGTGTATGCGATTCTCTCCGAGTTTAGGACGATCTTTAAATTTCTTAGCCAAGTGATATAGTTAGGTCCGGTTAGAACGTGTTTTTCGAGAATAACCGAAAACGGGTTGCGAATTGATGACATTGTCACATATTTGTACTGAAAAGTAAAACAGATAAATGTTAATGACTATTTCAAAATATTTAATAAGATATAAAGTTTGGACTTTTACTTTATAAATAACCGCTCCCACTGTTTTGACATTTTCACTACCCTCTAGTGAAAACGGGAAACTTCTTTCCTCAGTAGGTACGTAAGGTCCAATTAGCGAATTATGATCCCGATTATACAGCCAATCACAATTCCTAAAAGGTAGTTTCCCAATTGCATCACAATGCAACCCTTAACGTAAACTTTTGTCTCACGTTTGATTAGGACCCATTATAGACGTCGTTCATCTTTACGTGTCAAGCCTTACCCATCGATGTTGAACCTTAATGGACGGTCGCCATGAGTTCCCTCAATTATCTGAGCCGAAGTCATGGGAGTTCCACGTAGTTCACATCACTATGTCAATGGATGTCACAGCTTTCCGGCACCAAGGGCCCCCTCAATTATCTGAGCCGAGCCACGAGTACGGGTAGCGTTCATCATGCACCCATTGTCGATGGAAGACAAGGAAATTATAAACAAATTTATAATTCCCCTTTTCGGACTTGATATTAATTTTGAATCTTATTCAAAATGAGGGTTTTTTAATTTTGAAAGGTCTCATCATTAATTTTATTTTTAAAAGCTCGCCATGTTTGATCGTATGTTTGCCGGATTCATGCAACTTTGTTATTATAATAATAATAACGCACATACTCATTATTTATAACATATCATGCATATATTATAAATAGAAAACAATACAAGGATGATCAATCGCCCCAAGTTCTAATGGCCCGTGTGAGCTAAACACGGGCCTAGGTCCAATCCTAGGGTAAATGCACGGGATGCAATGCAACTAAATTATTACATTAGCATCCAATATTACATGTCTTCGATCTTCATAATCACCAAGGCCACCATCTTCCAATCTTGATCTTCCCCTATTCTAATATTTACAATTAAATATCCATGGCACATAGGGATACATCTCATGGGGTGGGAACGGGCCATAAACCAAGCCCACTTTATAAATTGATAATTATTACAATCATTCAACACAAATATCCTAGCATACACCTAGCAAATTGGGCTTGGGCTTTTGATCATCCTTCATGCATAATATCACATATCATACACCATCAATTAATTATCACTATAATTAATTGATCCAATATTATATATCTTGATCCAATCACTAACCGCCACAATTATAAATTAAATTAACAAAGTATACAAACACCTTTGTCTACTTTCAAATTAATTTATTTATAATCGAATTTCTTGTAAATAACAATTTACTATAAATAATTAAAGTCCAACTTCAATTATTTATTTTATGAGAAAATATGTGCAACAATTGTAAATTTAAACTTAAGGGCCCAAAACTCATTTTTCACCAAAAATATTTTGGCCCATTTAAATTTCACAAATTATGTTGTCCATCCAATGGCCCAACATCTCAAGGCCCATGACACTAAGATTCACCAAAACACTTTTGGAAACCCTAGTCGTCATCGCCATCGCCGGAGCTCCGTCGCCGGATTCCGGCAACAAAAATTTTTTTTTTATTTTTAAAAACTGCATTTCGGGCAGCCCTTTGGGCTGCCCCTCGGCTGCCCGAAATTTTCGGCTGCCCGGAAAAAATGTTTTTTTTTTTTGTTTTGCATCAAAATTTCGGCCTTGATGTTTTTATTGCACAAAAAATCTCAAACGGTTAGAAATCGATCTCAACATAATATTATGCAAATATTACACAAAAAACTTAACCATAGCTCTGATACCACTTGAAAGCGGACCGGTTACGGTGGCCGGAAGCGCAACGGAAGTCAAAAATTTTATTTTTCATGCTATAATTTTCGGCCACCATGATGTTTATGTGTAATATTTACAAAATCAAAAACATCAAACATAGGATGTTTAGAGATTTACCTATCAACCCCTTGAGGTTGATGTGTGGCTCCAACTAAAGTGTAAACACTTTAGCTCTTGAAGGTTGGCAATTTACAAGCTCTTCCTCCAACTCCAAAAATTGAGCCCACCACAAGCAATGTAAATCCCTTCTTACTTTGCACTAGAAAAGCAAGAAGATTTTTCAATGAGAGGACTTTTATTCTCCAAGACTTGAAGAACAAAACAAGAAAAAATTTTTTGAGAGAATTTTTGGGAGAGGAATTCGGCCAAGGAGAGATGCTAGAATGAGGGAGTGAAGTCTAGACTTGGGTGTGGGAAAAGTGGAAAAAAATGTTCCCCATGCCATGCATTATTTTATTAAAAAGTATTCAAAGTCTCTTCAACTCCCAAGCATGCAAACCCTAGCATGTCTCACATATATTATATGGTTTCTAACACATTAAAAACCATGGACTAAATTTTAATTATCTCAAACACATTTGAGATTAATTAAATACTACTTGAATTTATTCAAGTCCCACTAGTTAAATAATTATTTTAATTGAGCTCTACTAGACTCAATATTATTAATTCAACACTTGAATTATTTTTAATTATTTGGACTCTACTAGGTCCACTAGTGTTTAATTAATTCAACACTCGAATTAATTTAATTTAGTCCCCAATAATGTTTATGAAAATCACAATTTTCGACTACATTATTTACTTGGTCAAATTTTAATCTTAGGAACACTTCCATAAATTAAAATTTATATTTCTCTCTTAGAAGTCATACTTCTATTTTTCTTAACGCTTATAAACACATTTATAAGCCGTTCAACACATTGAACTATTTTATTTCTCATCGGGATTTTACAAAGCCAGTACTTGTGTGGCCCTCAATGGTTCATTGATACAACTAGCCGTGAGTTCATATCTCTATGTGATTCGGACTAAACATGTCCTTATTCGAGCATACCCCAATTGCTCCATTCTTATTTATCAACTCCTTGATAGTAAGAACGTCAGAACTCAAGTCTGATAGTACCCAACCAATCACGTTAAACGCCTAGCAGCATCGCTTACGTGATTCCCTAGGTATCACATGATAGTACCTGCAAGAACCATTCAATTATGGTTAGCGTACAGTACGGTCCCTTCAACTCATATATCCCGACCGATTCGACAACTATTGGTCTATCGAGAGTTGTCAATGAATCGATACTATGTGTCATGTCGTGGTTGCATCGATGGTGTAATCTATGAAACCCCTTTCATAATTACCACCATACTCTGATCAGAGATTTCAACCCACACATACATGAAAAACACATAGGATATCCATACCCGTAGGTAAGCGGTGAATCCCCGACTACAATGCATCGACTCCTATGTGTTTCGACAGAACACCCAACCTTGCCACCTGATGACCCCATGAGAGTCGGTAAACAAGTCAAAGTGTAATTCTAGCACATAGAGTCTCAATGTTGTCCCGGGTCATAAGGACTAATTCTGTACAACCATAAACCAGGACTATTCCACTCGATAAGTGAGAACCACTTGGAAAGTCCTTTTATGGAGGGTTGTTCAGTGCACTCTACAAGGAGCACCTATCTGCATGTTCGGACATCACAATGTCCCCTACCAATGAAACATGGTACTCACATCGCAGATACTAGTCTCTAACTCGAGCGGCCTTTATCCTTCTTAGTGGCGGCTGAATCGACTAGGAACGGTTTAGAATATACAGTATTACAAATATGAGTTTCATGATACTCATCATATGAGCATCTCATATTCTTTCTACTATTTGTATATTCAAGGGCTATATCTATGCAGCTAGCATGGGTATAAAGATAAAGATGCGCCAAATTAATAAATTCAAATATTATTAGAATAAAGATCGTTTATACAAAGTGTTTCATCGTGAACAGTCGGCCAACACTTGGCTCGACGTGCACCTACTCTAACACCTAGGACTAAGAAGAGGAGGGATTCTAATTTTGTTGTTGTGGATAGATTCTCTACGATGGCACATTTTATAGCTTGTCTTAAAATCGATGATGCTTCAAACATTGCGGATTTGTTCTTTAGAGAAGTCGTTAGGTTGCATGGCATGCCTAGGACTATTGTTTCTGGCCGCGATGTTAAATTTTTGAGTTATTTTTGGAATACTTTATGGGCTAAATTTGGCACAAAATTGTTTTTTTCTACTACTTGTCATCCTCAAATGGATGGACAAACTGAAGTTGTCAATAAAACTTTGGAAACACTATTGCGTGCTATTCTTAAAAAGAACTTGGATTGACATTTCTATGGACTTTTTTTTGGGGTTGCCTAGGACTAAGAATGGGAGGGATTGATGTGAATCTTTGTACGACGAATAGCAAACACGATTAAAATCGAATCGCGCCCTCAATTCAATAACAAAGAAAGAATCATTGTTGTCCCGATCTTTTGAATCAAGTGTGTGTGTTGTGATTTTCACCTCTAAACTATGAAAAGTCTAGCAACAATAATCACGAAATAAACAACCAAAATTATCACTGTAATGTTTGAGATAATTAGTCTTCATTGATGTGATACTCGGAAGATATGAGTATGCATGACAGGTAATGAGAAGCACTAGATTTATTAGTCTTCATTGCCGTGACATTCGAAAATATGAGTATGCATGACATGCAACGGGAAGTATTAAGAGAGATGAGATGAGAAAATATTCAAAATAGGACAGAACAGATGGCGCACATGCGCGAAGAAATGCGCGCATATGCGCGACAATTCCAGAAGCATCGGCGCACATGCGCGAGATAAGGCGCGTATATGCGCGACACGTCCAGAGACATTGGCGCACATGCGCGAGATAAGGCGCGCATATGCGCGACACCTCCAGAAGCTTTGGCGCATATGCGCGAGATGAAGCGCGCATATGCGCGAGGTGTTAAGATTTGCATTGCCGAGACCAGTAGGTCTCGCGCATATGCGCGGGTGATGTCGCGCATATGCGCGAGACGTGTAATACAAAGAATGAGACACTTGCCTTAGCCATGCAAAATATAAACATCCAAACTTCCATCCAAGCATAGATTCTTGTTGCTCTCGACAAGGGATATCAAAGGATGTAAGTTTTATTCAATTCCTAGATGGTTTGAAGTTTAGAGATTGAAAGAATTATGATATGATGGTTATTATATGTTCTTGAGATTATTGATATCGTAGAAACGCAACCGGATCGAAGAACATACGTTGTGTGATATTGTTACTATTTTCCAGCATGTTTAGAGTTAAATGATGCAGATTTTGAGTATTATCATGCGCTTGTGATGATGATTATGAGTTGAGACTTATGAATTGTTGATATATGTGAAAGTTGGATTGACCGGTATTGAGAAATTACGTCGTTATGCCGTCAAATTGTAACGAGGTCGAGTATTGAATTGGATATGTGTTGATTGAGATTAGAGATTTATAGAATATGTATCAACATTTCCATTTCATATTTGGTTTGACAGATTTGACACCGAGACTTCGATTACGACACAGATTGTGCAACGAAAGGTATAATTCATGTGACTTTGGGGAGACACAACTTAAATGAGATTCAATTTGAGTTTCCCAACAAAATCACATACTAGATTATGTTTATATTTAATGTTTATGCCTTGTTTATAGATTTATATTCAAGCTTTGAGATAGGAGTCATTGACAAATTTGTCAAACTAGATGTTCGGTAGTATCGTCTCATTGGAGCAGTTCGACTCCATGTGTAGACACTCGATACAGACATGACCTAAATCTAGGAATAAGACGTACCGTTACCCCGATTGGGAGGGTAGGTGACAGACATCTACGTTTTATTCAATCCGGGATCCTCAGAGTAGATTCGAATTGAGTCAAGACATGATTTGATTGACATTGCATGCTTATATTGATTTGGTTTCATAGACTATGGAACCTATTGCTTTAATATTATTCATGATAGTTTGTTTCATGATTTATATTTTGTTTATGCATGCATATCATGTTTTATACTGGGATTTGTTCTCACCGGAGTTTCCGGCTGTTGTTATGTCTGTATGTGTGCATAACAACAGGTGGGGCGGGATCAGGGTCACGACCAAGATGAGATCGAGATAGAGTGGTGACTTCGGGCACAGAGGACTGCTAGTGGTTATTGTACTAGACTTGTACTACTTATGATTTGGAGATTGTATGGTATGGAACTTTAGTTTGGTATGGATGTATTAGAACAAACCATGTATTTACGTTTGTTGTAATTAAATAAAGAGAGTTCATATGATTGGTTTATCTACATTTGATTAAAAGTTAAAATAAAAAAATTTGACCCACGTTTTCTAACAACGATCCGATTAATCCCCTAAAGAACTGAGTTAGAGCCCGTGTCCCCACAACAGGTGGTATCAGAGCCATAGATCCTTTAGACTGAGATAGAATAGAATGAGCGGGGTAGATCGAGTCATCTTCCTTGCTTTTGATGTGCTAGCATGATTTATTGCTTTCTCTATTGTATGTTGTATTGTATCTGAATTGATTTACAGCATATGATTGTCGAGATTGAATCAGAACCGATTCTGGATCATTGGATTATGATCAGAGTAGGGCTGAGACAGATTATATAGATTGTATATTAATCTGTTTGATATTCAGATATGCTGCCTAGAAGAATACCACAACCAGCTGCAGGTCAAGTGCCAGAACAGGGTAGCACGTCAGGTACTCAGATGGATGTTACTGCGACACCTATGGAGACGTTGTCGAAGAGATTTCAATCATTCCATCCACCTACCTTGAAGGGTACCGAGAATGCCGTAGATTGTGAGAGCTGGCTAGACGATATAGAGATGATGTTTGAATCTCTTGCCTATACAGACGAACGAAGAGTAAAACTAATCGGGCATCAGTTGCAAGAAGTTGCGAAAAGCTGGTGGTTGACCACAAAAAGAGCCTTAGAACACCGAGGTATCGATATTACTTGGAAGGTATTTAAAGATGAATTTTATCAGTGTTTCTTTCCAGTATCTTATCGAAAAGACAAAGGGGCAGAATTTGCGAATTTACGACATGGGCAATTGAATATAGAAGAGTATGTTGCCAAGTTTTCGTCCTTGCTTCGATTTGCACCTCATGTAGCAGGGAATGATGAAGCGGCCGCAGATCAGTTCATTAATGGTTTGAACCCTGACATATTTACCTTAGTGAACACGGGGAGACCCAATACTTTCTCCGATGCACTGAACAGAGCGAAAGGAGCAGAGGCTAGCTTGATTAGGCAGCGAGGGGCTTCTTATAGTGTTCAGAGTCAAAGGCAGCCACAACCCGCCGTGCAGTTTCCACAACCTCTTCCTCGATTTGATAGTGGAAGCAGTAGTGGCAAGAAAGAGTTGTTGAAGGCTAAAGGCAAACAGTTTAAGAAATCAGGAAGTAGTTCATCGAGTTCCAGTGGATCCCGACAGAGAGGTCAGGGTCAGAGTTCAGATTATAGTGGTGTCTATTACAGTTCATGTTGAGGCAGGCATGCCATTGAGCAGTGTCAGGGAGTTATGGGACACTGCAATATTTGTAGACAGCAGGGGCACTTCGCCAGAGTTTGTACCCAGAGAGGTACACATCAATCCCAGAGTGCCGGGTCATCGGCATCAGTGCCTCAGATTGAGAGACAGACGTCCGTACATTCATTCCAGCCGCCATATGCACAGTCCCAGCAGAGACCAGGAGGTAGCCAGAGTGTGAGTCAACCTCCTAGACTGCAGGCTAGGGTGTTTGCACTGACCGAGGAGCAAGCCCAGGATGCGCCAGATGCGGTTATTGCAGGTAACTGTTTTCTTTGCGGTTATCCTGCATATGTGTTGATAGACACAGGTGCATCGCATACATTCATCTCTGAACGTTTTGCATTATTGCATTCATTACCTGTTGAGTCATTGTCGACTGTAGTATCTATTTCTTCTCCAACGAAGTGGTCTTATATCTGTTACTACAGTTAGTGTAATAGCCAAGCCTGGTGTACAGTACGGTTTAAGTTTTCGTATGTTTATTGACTACTTGGTCAAGTTTAAGTATAGTTTGGATGTTAAGAGTTTCGGTTTAGGATTTATAGTGTGGTTGATTATAGATGATGTGTAGTGCTATTGTAGCGGCGTTACGATTAAATTCATGATAATTCGTATGTTGAGCCAATTTGTATGAGGCCAATTGGAGTGATTAGATAAGACATAGAGGTATAACTTTCTTATTTTGAGTTTTGTTCAAATCATTGTGGAAGATAAGACAAAAGTGCCCCGAAGTGTGTCGTGCGTTTCGTCGTTCCTCCAGTGACACATGTTGGGAGAATGGGCATAACTGTTTACTCAGACCTCCAAATGATATGAAATTTGGAGAGCTTCAAGAAAAGACATAGGGCTACAACTTTGTAGTTTACCACATTTTCTAATTCCGAAGGGAAGAGGCGTTTCAGAGACAAACTTTGGAGGGGCAGTGCGCAGAGTGGCGCCCGAGCGGTAAGAAATGACCGCCCGAGCGCCACTCATTCTTGATTTTTGGATTTTGGGCAGAATCATTGGCGCCCGAGCGGTAATTTTCGACCGCCTGAGCGCCGGGCACAGTACAAGCGTGTTTTGGCGATTTTTAGTGCTTAAATAGAAGAGTTGGTCTTATTTTTCTCATTTCTTTCTCCCCATTTTCGAATTTCTCTCCATGGAGCTAGGGTTTCCTCATTTCTTTTGAATTCCTTTCTTTGATTCAAGCCTCTTGGTGGATTATTGTTGAGGGAACTAACTTATTTTGGGATCAAGGTAAGCTTTTGGTTTGGTTATCTCTTGGTTTGGTGTTGGGAGAGTTCTTCGGTTTGTGTATTGTGTTGGTATAATGGATTTATTGATATTGTTGTTAGATTATTGGGTTATTGATGGTGTTATTTATGGGTTATTGTTGTAGGATTGCTATCAAAGACATTAGAATCAAGAGGTTGCAAGTGTAGTAAGTGGAATTTCATTCTTTGTGCTCACATGATAATATATGTATTGTATTTCAATGGTTTTAATGTGCTATTCCCTTCATTTGATTCATGAGTATGTATTGATTCACTTGTTATATATATTGGAGGCATTTTATGTCTCAATTGTGAAAAAGGGAACACAAGAGAAAAGAGTTTACAAAGTGTTTGTGTCACACCTCTGACCTCTTTAAATAAAATACACAGCGGAAATTAAAATTTTCTTTAAAAATATGGAAGGAGTTTCAAAATACGATTCTTTAAACATCTTTACAAAATAACAATACATGATCATTTGAATGACATAACTGTAACGACCCATTACAGGCCCAGTGGACCACCCATACGGCCCGCTGCCCCGATCGACCCAAGGCTCTCCCGATCTTGGGGTCCCTCAATGGGGCCTTGTCCCTCACGGGCTTTCCATAGGCGTCGTACGGGTTACTCATAGGACTCTTAAGCCCATGAACTTAAGTTTGTGCCTCCCCAGGATCGAACCCAAGATCACATGGATATATAGATACTTGGCACAATCCTGGTACCAATTGAGCTAAGTCTAAATGTGACACCCTGACCCGTAACATTAAAAATACAGCGGAAATAAAATTTTCTTTTAAAATATGGAAGGAGTTTCAAAATACATTTCATAAAAATGTTTACAAAATAATCACATGATCATTCAAATGACATACAAAATACAAAACAATCATTCTTATGATCATGTCCCAAAATGGTACAAAACAATCTTCCTTCCAACAGTGCATGCATATGACCCCTATCCACAGTCAATGTCCAGGGCCTCCACTCTGATCTGCATCACATGAATAAACTGAAATGAGAATAAATCTCAGCAAGTGGAACTCTAACATAGCAATGATACATAGTATACTCTGTAAAACATGACTTTGAAATCATAAATACCATCAACTCTGAAACATGAATACTGTAGCAATAACTGTAGCAATAGCATATCAATAAAATAGCAATAAGATGGTATTCTCTTTTCTCTGGTTGGATTGATATCAATAGTATCTCTGCTCTGGTGCTAATATCCCTATCGATATAAACCGATAACTCTGAGGGATAAAAGCCTATGGTCGATGATCATCTAATTGCATGCAATTCTCTGACTATGATTAATCAATCCAATAAAACATTTGAACTCTGAATAGCATTTAAGGCCGTCGTTTCGCAATCTCATATTTTCTCTTGTATTCCCTTAAAACAATGGCGAGATATACAATACCTCCAATAGATAATCAATGAAATCAATACATAACAATGGATCAATGAAAGGGAATATCACTTTGAAACCTTTAAAACACAATACATATAATATCATGTGAGCACAAAGGATGAAATTCCACTTACAAACCAATAGAACACCTCAAACTTAGCTCTTGGTACACCACCTACAACAATAATCCATAAACAACACCAAAATCAACTCTATATCCACAAATACAAGTCAAATAATCCATTAACCAACTCAAACATCAAGCCCAAGTCAACCCTTAACTCAAAACCTTAATAGAATCGCACCAAAAACTTACCTAAGCTTCCTTATACCACGGAGAACGACAATCTCAAGCCGGAATTCCAAATAACTCCAAGAATCAAAGGTAAGAAGCAATTGAAATGGATGAAAACCCTTAAGAAATGAGAGAATCTCGAAATGAAGAGGAAAGGATAAGATAAAGTATGGCCAACCACTCCCAAAAGCAACTAAATATCTCGCCCATACTTACACCGCGGGTGCGGTCACACAAGCACCGTGGGTGCGCTAAGCTCACGGCATTCCAACAAAAATCCCATGCACGATCACCGCGGGTGCAGTGCTACAATTACCGCGGGTGCGGTCTCACCGCGGGTGCGGTGCTTACACTGCCGCGGGTGCGGTGATGCCACGGCCTTTCAAAACCAAAATGATGAATAGTACACCGCGGGGGCACTCCTCTAAGAGCGCGGGTGCACTCAAGCCACGGCAATGAACAGTACTAAATCAACCAAAATCGATCCGAAACGCTGAAACGAACAATCAACACCAACTAACACCTCAATAAAATAATAACCAATAATACTATAGCCCAAAATACAACTCTAAACATCTAATCACATAACCCAAATAACAAACGAAACTTAAATCGTACCGTACACTGGGCTCGGCTATTACAATCTCCCTTCTTTAGAGGAATTTCGTCTGCGAAATTGACGTCACTGCACGAACAACTCAGGATACTTCTCTCTCATCTCAATCTCTGGTTCCCACGTAGCCTCCTCAATCAAATGGTTCCTCCAAAGGACTTTAATGATGCCGATCTCTTTGTTCCTCAAAACTCTAACTGTGCGATCCAAAATCTAAACCGGAATCTCTTGGTACGTCAAATTCGGCGTCAAGTCCAATGGCTCGTGGTGAAGAACATGGGAAGGATCTGCAATGTACTTCCTGAGCATCGAAACATGAAAAACATTGTGGACTCTGTCAAGATCGGGCGGTAGGGCTAATCTGTAGGCTCTGTCACCAACTCTGTCCAATATCTCGAATGGACCAATGAATCTCGGACTCAACTTGCCCTTCTTGCCAAATCTCATCACACCTTTGAGAGGTGCTATCTTTAGAAATACGTGATCGCCAACCTCAAACTGCAAAGGTCTGCGACGAACATCTGCATAGCTCTTCTGCCTCTACTGAGCAGTCTTCATCCTCTCTCTGATCACAGCAACAACATCGGCCGTCTGCTGGACCAACTCTGGTCCCAACATCTTCCTCTCACCAACCTCATCCCAAAACAAAGGCGATCTGCACTTCCTGCCATAAAGTGCCTCATATGGTGCCATCCCAATCGACGCCTGGTAGCTATTGTTGTACGTGAACTCCACAAGTGGCAATTTAGAATCCCAGATACCAGAATAATCAATAGTACAAGCTCTGAGCATATCCTCAAGAATCTGAATGAATCTCTCTGACTGACCGTCGCTCTGAGGATGATAAGCTGTACTGAAAGCTAATCGAGAACCCAAAGCTCTATGCAAACTCTTCCAAAACTCGGAGGTAAACCTGGGGTCACGATCAGACACAATCGACACAGGGACACCGTGAAGTCTAACAATCTCTGCAATGTAGTCCTCGGCGTACTGATTCATGGAGTACGTCGTCTTGACTGGGAGAACCAGTCACGAAAATCCATCGTAATATTCTCCCACTTCCACTGAGGAATCGGCAATGAAAGCAATGTCCCAGCAGGTCTCTGATGCTCAATCTTCACCTGCTGACAAGTAAGGCACTGAGAAATGAACAAAGCAATATCTCTCTTCATATCTGGCCACCAGTAGAGCCGACGAAGATCCTGATACATCTTCGTACTGCCTGGATGAATCGAATAAGGTGCGGTATGAGCCTCTGACAGGATGTCTCGTCGAATATCATCGCCAACAGGAACACAAATACGGCCTCTGAAAGTCACCAAACCATCACCATTCGAACCAAACTCTGAATTCCCTCTCTCCTCTGCTCTAGCTCTCAACTCTGTCAACTGAACATCAGTCGACTGCTCTCTACGGATCATGTCCGTCAAAGTAGATCGAATAACCAACGCTGAAAGACGAGCAATGGTACCTGAAATCACCAGATCAATCTCCTCTCTCTGCAAATCCATCAACAATGGCCTCTGAATCAAAGAACTCAATGAAGCACTCGACTTGCGACTCAACGCATCTGCCACAACGTTCGCCTTCCCTGGGTGGTAACTGATAGTCACATCATAATCCTTGACAAGCTCTAACCACCTCCTCTGCCGCATGTTGAGCTCTTTCTGCGAAAACAGATACTTCAAACTCTTGTGGTCTGTGAAGATCTCACACTTTTCGCCATACAGATAATGTCTCCAAATCTTCAGGGCGAAAACCACAGCTGCTAGCTCCAAATCGTGCGTCGGATAATTCTTCTCATAATCCTTCCACTGGCAAGAAGCATAGGCAATAACCTTACCTCACTGCATCAGCACTGCACCAAGGCCTCTCTTCGACGCATCGGTATAGACCACAAAATCCTCAGAACCACTGGGCAATGAAAGAACAGGAGCTGTCGTCAATCTATCCTTCAACTCCTGAAATGCACTCTGGCAATCGATGGACCACTCGAACATCACAGTCTTCCTCGTCAGATTGGACAATGGCAGGGCAATCTTGGAAAAATCTGAAATGAAACGACGATAATAACCCGCCAAACCAAGGAAACTGCGTACCTCAGAGACAGTGGTAGGAATAGGCCAATTCTGAATCGCCTCTATCTTCAATGGATCAACAGCAATGCCATCTCTCGAAACGACATGGCCTAGGAAAGAAATCTGATCCAGCCAAAACTCACACTTCTTCAACTTGGCAAACAACCTCTTCTCTCTCAGCAATTGAAGAACCACTCTAAGATGCTCTGCATGAAGTCTCTGGTCTTGGAATAGATAAGAATATCGTCGATGAAAACAATGACGAAGCTATCCAAGAACGGCTTGAACACACGGTTCATCAAATCCATAAAGACTGAAGGGGCATTGGTCAAACCAAAAGACATGACGAGAAACTCAAAGTGACCATACCTGGTCCTGAAAGCCGTCTTAGGGACATCAGACTCCCTAACCTTCAACTGATAGTAGCCAGACCGATGATCAATCTTCGAAAACACAGTGGCACCATGGAGCTGATCAAACAAATCATCTATCCGTGGCAACGGATACTTGTTCTTGACAGTCACTTTATTGAGCTCCCTGTAGTCGATACACAGCCGCAAGGAACCATCCTTCTTCTTGACAAACAGAACCGGAGCTCCCCAAGGCGAAGAACTCGGACGAATAAAACCCTTATCTAGAAGATCCTGCAACTGCGCCTTCAACTCCTTCATCTCAGTAGGAGCCATCCGGTACGGAGCCTTAGAGATAGGAACCGTACCAGGAGCTAGATCGATAACGAACTCAACATCTCTGTCCGGCGGCAAACCCGGAACATCATCCTCAAACACATCAGCAAACTCTCTCACAACATCAATATCATCAATATTCAACTTAATCAGTCTATCAACATCCACAATAGAAGCAAGAAACCCATCGCATCCTCTACACAGCAATCTCTCAGCCTCAAGACAAGAAATAAAAGGAAGGACCAGCGAAGTACCTGAGCTGGCGAGAACTCCTCCCTGGCTATCATCTGCAAAAGTCACCTTCTTAGCAACACAATCGATAACTGCACGGTAAGTCGAAAGCCAATCCATGCCAAGAATAACATCGAAGGCAACCATAGGGATAACAATCAAATCAGCGAAGACAACTCGCTCCTCAATACGAACAGGGCACGCAAAGACAATCGATGTCGGGCACAAGACATCTCTCGAAGGCAAAACAACACTAAGCTGAAGGGGAAGAACAGAAGGAACTATACCCAAAGATCTCAAAAACAATTCAGACATAAAAGAATGAGTAGCACCAGTATCAATCAAAGTAGTAGCTACTCTGCCTGAAATCAAAATAGTACTAGAGATCAAAGAAGAATCGCGATTAATACCTTCCTTGGTCATCGAAAAGATACGACCCTGCACCTTCCCTTGGCTAGCTCCTTGAGGACAATTCCTGGCAACGTGGCCTGCCGTGCCACAACAATAACAAGTATGAGTGCCAAATCTGCACTCTCCTCGATGATGCTTGCCACACTTAGGACAAAGTGGCTTCTCCGGATCAAATGGAACAACTGGAACTGGCGGAGGTCTAGGACTCGACTCCATCTTGCCCTTGCCCTTGAAACGATCCCTGCCCCTCTGATTAGAACCCTGGCCTTTCTGAGCAACAGCTTGGTGCCTCTCTTGCCTCTCCCTGGCGATATCCTTCTCATCCTGCTCGGCCAACAAAGCTTTGGACACGATCTCCTTGAAAGTAACAGCCTTGGACATGTTGATATCACGGCGAATCTCAGCTCTAAGGCCTCGAATGAAATGAGCGCCTTTGTCCTTGTCGTTCGAAGCAATATACGGAGCAAATAAGCAACCCTCCTCAAACTTCAGGATATACTGACCAACATCCAAGCTCCCCTGTCGAAGCTCCAAGAACTCCGTAACCTTCCTCGCTCGAAGTGCATCGGGGAAATACTTGTCGTAGAACAAGTCCGTAAACTCAGACCACTTCAGTGTCGCAACAGTAACACTGACCTTCGTCGCATTCCACCAAATGCGGGCAGCCTTAACCAACATGAAAACAGCACAACTGATCCTGTCTTTGTCCTCATACTGGAGATGATCGAAGATAGCTTCAAGCGCCTTGACCCACTCGACAGCAACTAGAGGATCAGTGCTACCTGCGAATTCCGGTGGATCCATTCTCTTAAAAGCAGAAAAGACGGCATCAGTGCCAACAGCCTGAGCAATCTGACCTCTCACTTGGCCTCGACCCTGTCCTGCTCCTTGCAATCGGAGCAACTGCTGAATCTGATCACTATGCACCTTAGCCTGCTCCTTAAGCAACTTGCCGAACTCGTCGACAACTCTCGAGGAAGAACTATCCTCACCCTCTGCCGCCTTACGCTTAGGAGGCATACTCTACAATTGCTCACAAGACACCAATCAATATATAACAATGGATAGATGCAAGAAAACATACCCGGACAGTTGAGAGTAGACGAAGTCATATGCAGTGGTCCGAAGAACACCGCTCTGATACCACTAAATGTGACACCCTGACCCGTAACATTAAAAATACAGCGGAAATAAAATTTTCTTTTAAAATATGGAAGGAGTTTCAAAATACATTTCATAAAAATGTTTACAAAATAATCACATGATCATTCAAATGACATACAAAATACAAAACAATCATTCTTATGATCATGTCCCAAAATGGTACAAAACAATCTTCCTTCCAACAGTGCATGCATATGACCCCTATCCACTTACAAACCAATAGAACACCTCAAACTTAGCTCTTGGTACACCACCTACAACAATAATCCATAAACAACACCAAAATCAACTCTATATCCACAAATACAAGTCAAATAATCCATTAACCAACTCAAACATCAAGCCCAAGTCAACCCTTAACTCAAAACCTTAATAGAATCGCACCAAAAACTTACCTAAGCTTCCTTATACCACGGAGAACGACAATCTCAAGCCGGAATTCCAAATAACTCCAAGAATCAAAGGTAGGAAGCAATTGAAATGGATGAAAACCCTTAAGAAATGAGAGAATCTCGAAATGAAGAGGAAATGATAAGATAAAGTATGGCCAACCACTCCCAAAAGCAACTAAATATCTCGCCCATACTTACACCGCGGGTGCGGTCACACAAGCACCACGGGTGCGCTAAGCTCACGGAATTCCAACAAAAATCCCATGCACGATCACCGCGGGTGCGGTGCTACAATTACCGCGGGTGTGGTCTCACCGCGGGTGCGGTGCTTACACTGCCGCGGGTGCGGTGATGCCACGGTCTTTCAAAACCAAAATGATGAATAGTACACCGCGGGGGCACTCCTCTAAGAGCGCGGGTGCACTCAAGCCACGGCAATGAACAGTACTAAATCAACTAAAATCGATCCGAAACGCTGAAACGAACAATCAACACCAACTAACACCTCAATAAAATAATAACCAATAATACTATAGCCCAAAATACAACTCTAAACATCTAATCACATAACCCAAATAACAAACGAAACTTAAATCGTACCGTACACCGGGCTCGGCTATTACAATAACAAAATACAAAACATCATTCCTATGATCATGCCAAAATCTTCCTTCCAACGGTGTATGCATATGACCCCCTGTCCACAGTCAACGTCTCGGGCCGCCACTCTGATCTGCATCACATGAAATAACTGAAATGAGAATAAATCTCAGCAAGTGGAACTCTTACATAGCAATGATCATATACTCTGTAAAACATAGCTTTGAAATCATAAATACCATCAACTCTGAAACATGAATACTGTAGCAATAGCATAGCAATAACATAGCAATAAGATGGTATTTCTCTTTACTCTGGTTGGATTGATATCAATAGTATCTCTGCTTTGGTGCTCGTATCCCTATCGATATAAACCGATAACTCTGAGGGATATAAGCCTAAGGTCGTTGATCAACTAATTGCATGCAATTCTCTGACTATGTTTCTATCAATCCAATAAAACATTTGAACTCTCTATAGCATTTAAACCATCACTTTGTAAACTCTTTCTTTTCTCTTGTATTCCCTTTGAACAATAATGAGACATAAAAATGCCTCCAATATACATATCAATGAAATCGATACATAACAATGATTTAATTGAAGGGAATATCATAGTAAAACCTTTAAAACACAATACATATAACATCATGTGAGCAAAAGGGATGAATTTCCACTTACAAACCACAATAACACCTTGATATAACTCTTGGTACACCACCTACAACAATAATCCATAAATAACACCAACATCAACTCTATATCCAAAAACTCAAGTCAAATAATCCAATAAACCATCAAAACATCCACCTATAACATCTCATCTCCAAAAACCATGATAGAACTCAACCAAAAACTTACCTTAGCTTCCTAGCACCAAGGAGAACCTCGATCTCAAGTCGAAAATCGAACTAGATCCAAGAATCAAAGGTAGGAAGCAAATGAAATGGAAGAAAACCCTTGCAAATGGAGAGAAAATCGGAAATGAGAAGGAAGGAAAAGGATAAGGTATGGCCAACAACTCCAAAAAGTGACTAAATATCTCGCCCATACCTAGACCGCGGGTGCGCTGCTACAAGCACCGCGGGTGCGCCTAGCTCACGGCACAACACAATAATTCTGGAACACAAACACCGTGGGTGCGGCGCTGCAACCACCGCGGGTGCGGTCATCACCGCGGGTGCGGTCCTTGCACTACTGCGGGTGCGGTCCTGCTACGACTTCCCAACTCCAAAATCATGAATAGTACACCGCGGGGGGAACTCCTCTAAGAGCGCGGGTGCACTCTTGTCACGGCAATGATCAAAATTCAACCCACCAAAATAGATCCGAAACTCTGAAACGAACAACCAACAACAACTAACACCTCAAGAACAATAATAACCAGTAATACTATGGCCCAAAACACAACTCTAAACATCTAATCACAACCCAAATAACATACGAAACTTAAATCGTACCGTACACCGGGCTCGGCTATTACAGTTTGATTAAATGCCCCAAAGAGAGTTTAAAATGATATATGGATTGATAGATACATAGTCATAGATTGCATGCAATTAGTTGATCAACGACCATAGGCTTATATCCCTCAGTGTTATCGATTTATATCGATGGGATATAGGTACAGAGACAGAGATACTATATAGATATCAATCCAACAGAGAAAAGAGAAATACCATCTTATTGTTATACTATTGCTATGTTATTCATGATTCAGAGTTGATGGTATTTAATGTTTTTAAAGCCATGTTTTATAGAGTATGCTATGTACATTGCTATGTAAGAGTTCCACTTGCTGAGTTTATACTCATTTCAGTTATTCATGTGATGCAGATAAGAATGACGGACCAGGACGTCGATTGGAGCCGATGTCATATGCATATAGAGATGGAAGGAAGTGGAAGATTATTTTGTTATACATGATCAAAATGATATTTTGTATTTTGATGCAACACTTTTTGGATCATGTATATTCTTTTGATGGTATATATATAATTGGAAATGTATTTTGAATCCTTCCTCCCTTTAAAGAAAAATTTTAAATTCTGCTGTTATTTATAAAATGGGTCAGAGGTGTCACATTTAGTGGTATCAGAGCACCGTTCTTCGGACCAATGCATATGACTTCGTCTGCTTTCAGCTGTCCGGGTATGTCTTCTTCTACATCTATTCATTGTTATCTATTGATTTGTTTTGTGTGAGCACATTGTAGAGTATGCCTCCCAAGAGGAAATCCGTAGAGGGTGAGGATAGTTCTTCCTCTAGAGTTGTCGATGAGTTCGGCAAGTTGTTGAAAGAGCAACCCAAGGTCCATAGTGAGCAGATCCAGCAGTTGCTCCGTATGCAAAGTACAGGTCAAGGTAGAGGACAGGGTAGAGGCCAAGTGGCTCAGGCACTGGGAACCGATGGGATCTTTACTGGTTTCAAGAGGATGGATCCGCCAGAATATGCAGGTAGCACTGATCCTTTGGTAGCTGTAGAGTGGATCAAAGCTCTTGAGGCGATTTTTGATCATCTCAACTATGAAGACAAAGACAGAATCAGTTGTGCAGTGTTCATGTTGGTCTAGGTTGCACGCATTTGGTGGAATGCTACCAAGGTTGGTGTTGATGTTCCGACATTGAAGTGGCAAGAGTTTACTGATCTTGTCTACGACAAGTACTTCCCAGATGCACTTCGAGCGCGGAAGGTGACTGAGTTTCTAGAACTTCGTCAAGGAGGTATGAATGTCGATGAGTATATTCTGAAGTTCGAGGAGGGCTGTCTGTTTGCCCCATACATTGCCTCCAATGACAAAGACAAGGGTGCTCATTTCATTCGAGGCCTTAAAGCACAAATCAGAAGGGACATCAACATGTCGAAGGCTGTGACATTCAAGGAGATTGTGGCTAAGGCTTTGTTGGCTGAACAGGATGTGAAGGACATTGCAAGAGAGAGACAAGCGAGACAGCAGGCCATTGCTCAGAGAGGCCAGGGTTCGAATCAAAGAGGAAGGGATCGTTTCAAGGGGAAAGGCAAGTTAGAGCCGAGTCCCAAACCACCGACAGTTCCATCTGATCTTGAGAAGCCATTGTGTCCCAAGTGCGGTAGACATAATCGGGGAGAGTGCAGATTTGGTACTCACACTTGTTATCGATGTGGCACTGCAGGCCACATTGCCAAAGACTGTCCAAGAGGAGCGACTAAAGAGAAGGTGCAGGTCGCATATTTACCATGACGAAGGAAGGTATAAATCATGATTCTTCTGTGATCTCTAGCACTATTTTAATTTCAGGCAGAGTAGCTACGACATTGATTGATACAGGTGCTACTCATTCTTTTATGTCTGAATTATTTTTGAGATCTTTGGGTATAGTTCCTTCTGTTCTTCCCCTCCAGTTCAATGTTGTTTTGCTTTCGGGAGATGTGTTGTGCCCGACATCTATTGTGTATGCATGCTCTGTTCAAATTGATGAGCGAGTGGTTTATGCTGATCTGATTTTTATCCCAATGGTTGCATTTGATATTATAATTGGCATGGATTGGCTTTCAACCTATCGTGCAGTGATTGATTGCATTGCTAAGATGGTGAAATTTGTAGATGATGGCATTAAGGAAGGTATGCTCGCCAGTGCAGGTACTTCACTGGTCCTTTTTTTATTTCGTGTCTTGAGGCTAAGAAGTTGTTGTTTAGAGGTTGTGATGGGTTTTTGGCTTCGATTGTTGAAGTGGATAAAAAAGTGAAGTTGAATACTGATGATATTGATGTTGTGAGAGAGTTCTCCGATGTTTTTGAGGATGATGTGCCGGGTTTACCGCCGGACAGAGATGTGGAGTTTGTGATTGACCTAGTTCCAGGTACGGTTCCTATTTCCAAGGCTCCGTACAGAATGGCCCCTACAGAGATGAAGGAGTTGAAGGCGCAGTTGTAGGATCTTTTGAATAAAGGTTTCATTCGACCGAGTTCTTCGCCTTGGGGAGCTCCGGTTCTTTTCGTCAAGAAGAAAGATGGGTCTTTGCGGCTGTGTATTGATTTCAGAGAGATCAACAAAGTGACTATCTGATGCGAACGTGGACGTCACAAGGAAAGCATGGGATCCTTTGCAGTTGCCGGAGGGACCAATCACGAAGGGTCGACTAAAGAGATTCAAGGAGGCGCTACAAGGAGTCATGAGCAAGCCGGAAGAGGTCGTGATGCATGGGAGTACGTTTGGAGGCCAACGGAAAGTCATTCAAGCATTGAGGTTGCTGACCGAGTCTGGACGGACCTGTACACGGACCTACACACGGGGTCCGTGTCCTTTACAAGCTGGGATGAGTTTTTACAGTGGCTCCACGGACCTGGAGACAGACCCAGGCACGGGGTCCGTGCCCTTTGTTATTGGCGAAGACAGTGCCTACACGGACCCGCACACGGAGGCGAGCACAGGGTCCGTGTCCCTTGTTTCCGACTGAAGAGTTTTACAGTATGTACACGGACCCTGACACGGAGGTCTACACGGGGTCTGTGTCCTATGTTTTCTGCGCGGATTTGTTTCCTTTTCTAGAGTTTTATTATTTTGGGAGACTAGATTTTTTGATATCTTTTGATACATAGACTATGTTGGACGAATTTTTACACACAATACAGATATTATTTTGAGTTTATCAAACTTGTGAGAATTTTCTCTCAACTTTTCAAAGCTTTTAGCTTTGTCAAATCAAATCAAACTTATCAAAGTTTTTAACTTTGTGGCGTTTGTCGGTCGTTGCTTGTGCGGATTGTCGTAGGCAAAGTTCTTCGAAGGTTCGTATAGTTTTCGATTGTTTATCCTCGTGTTTATTTGTTGCTAAACTCTTACTAGTTTAGAAGTGAATATCACACAATACTTCAATAAAAAGATCGGGAAAACACACGGATCTTAACATCGTAATTGAATAGAGGGTGCGATTTATTTTTAATCGTGTTTGCTATTTATTCGTGTCAAGATTCACATCACTATCAAGAATAAATATCCGTTGCCACGGATACATGATTTGTTTGATCAGCTGCATGGGGCTACAGTGTTTTCGAAGATTGATCTGCGATCTGGCTATTATCAGCTGAAGGTTAGGGAGTCTGACATCCCTAAGACGGCGTTTAGGACCAGGTACGGTCATTATGAGTTCCTTGTGATGTCTTTTGGTCTGACCAATGCTCCTTCAGTCTTTATGGATTTCTGAACCGGGTGTTCAAGCCGTATTTGGATAGCTTCGTCATTGTTTTCATCGACGACATCTTGATATATTCCTAGACCAGCGAGCTTCATGCAGAGCATCTCAGAGTTGTTCTTCAGTTGCTGAGAGAGAAGAGGTTGTATGCTAAGTTGAAGAAATGTGAGTTCTGGTTGGAGCAGATTTTTTTCTTAGGCCATGTTGTTTCGAAGGATGTTATAGCTGTTGATCCAACAAAGATTGAGGCGATTCAGAATTGGCCTATCCCTACCACTGTATCAGAGGTACGCAGTGTTCTTGGTTTGGCGGGTTACTATCGTCGTTTCATTTCAGATTTTTCGAAGATTTCTCTGCCATTAACCAATCTGACGAGGAAGACTTTGAAGTTTGAGTGGTCCAATGAATGCCAGAGTGGATTTCAGGAGTTGAAAGATAAGTTGACGACAGTTCCTGTTCTTGCATTTCCCAGTGGTTCAGAGGATTTTGTTGTTTATACTGACGCGTCGAAGAAGGGTCTTGGTGCAGTGCTGATGCAACGTGGTAAGGTCATAGCCTATGCTTCTCGCCAGTTGAAGTACTACGAGAATAATTATCCTACGCATGATTTGGTGCTGGCAGCTGTGGTTTTCGCCTAGAAGATTTGGAGACATTATTTATATGGCTAAAAGTGTGAAATCTTCACGGACCACAAGAGTTTGAAGTACTTGTTTTCCCAGAAAGAACTCAATATGCGACAGAGACGGTGGTTAGAGCTTGTCAAAGACTATGATGTGACGATCAGTTACCACCCAGGAAAAGCGAATGTTGTAGCTGATGCTTTGAGCCGTAAGTCGAGTTCTTCTTTGAGTTCAATGATTCAGCAGCCGTTGTTGTTAGACTTGCAGAGAGAGGAGATAGCTTTGGTGGTTCCAGGGACCATTGCTCGTTTGTCAGCGTTGGTCATTCGGGCTACATTGACGGACATGATCCGTAGAGAGCAGGCCAATGATTTACAATTGATAGAGTTGAGAGCCAGAGCAGAGGAGAGAGGTAATTCAGAGTTTGGATTGAATGGAGATGGTTTGGTGACTTTTAGAGGCCGTATTTGTTTTCCTGTTGGTGATGATATTCGGCGAGACGTCTTGACAGAGGCACATACCGCGCCATATTCGATACATCCAGGTGGTACCAAGATGTATTAGGATCTTTGTAGACTTTATTGGTGGCCAGGTATGAAGAAAGATATTGCCATGTTTATTTCTCAGTGCCTAACTTGTCAGCAGGTGAAGATCGAGCATCAGAGACCTGCTGGGACATTGTTGTCATTGCCGATTCCTCAATGGAAATGGGAGCATATTACGATGGACTTCGTGACTGGTCTTTTCCCAGAAGGCTGAAAGGTTTTAACTCTATTTGGGTTATTGTTGATCGGTTGACCAAGTCAGCACATTTTCTTCCAGTCAAGATGACGTATTCCATGAACCAGTATGCCGAAGAGTACATAGCAGAGATTGTTAGACTTCATGGTGTTCCTGTGTCGATCATGTCTGATCGTGACCCTAGATTTACTTCAGAGTTTTGGAAGAGTTTTCACAGAGCTATGGGTTCACGGTTAGCATTTAGTACAACATATCACCCCCAGAGTGACGGTCAATCAGAGAGAGTTATTCAGATTCTAGAGGATATGCTCAGAGCTTGTACTATTGATTATCCTGGTAGCTGGGATTCCAAATTGCCTCTTGTTGAGTTCACGTACAATAACAGTTACCAAGAGACGATTGGCATGGCACCGTATGAAGCACTTTATGGCAGGAAGTGTAGATCGCCCTTGTATTGGGATGAGATTGGTGAGAGAAAGATGTTGGGTCCAGAGTTGGTCCAACAGACAGCTGATGTTGTTGCTGACATTCGAGAGAGGATGAAGACAGCACAGTCGAGACAGAAGAGCTATGCTGACGTGCGTCGTAGGTCGTTGCAGTTTGAGGTTGGCGATCATGTGTTCTTGAAGATAGCACCTCTCAAGGGTGTGATGCGGTTTGGCAAGAAGGGAAAGTTGAGTCCGAGATTTATTGGCCCATTTGAAATCTTGGATAGAGTTTGTGATCGAGCTTACAGGTTAGCCCTACCACCAGATCTTGACAGAGTTCATAATGTTTTTCATGTCTCCATGCTCCGGAAGTATATTGCGAATCCTTCTCATGTTCTTCGTCACGAGCCATTGGATTTGACGTCGAATTTGACGTACCAAGAGATTCCAATCCATATTCTGGATCGCAAAGTTAGAGTGTTGAGAAACAAAGAGATCGGCATTGTTAAAGTCCTTTGGAGGAATCGTTTGATTGAAGAAGCCACGTGGGAACCAGAGGATGAGATGAAAGAAAAGTATCCCGAGTTGTTTACGCAGTGACGTCAATTTCGGGGACGAAATTCCTCTAAGGAGGGGAGATTGTAATAGCCAAGCCTGGTGTACGGTACGGTTTAAGTTTTCGTATGTTTATTGACTACTTGGTCGAGTTTAAGTATAGTTTGGATGTTAAGAGTTTCGATTTAGGATTTATAGTGTGGTTGATTATAGATGACGTGTAGTGCTATTGTAGCGGCGTTACGATTAAATTCATGATAATTCGTATGTTGAGCCAATTGGTATGAGGCCAATTGGAGTGATTAGATAAGACAAAGAGGTATAACTTTCTTATTTTGAGTTTTGTTCAAATCATTGTGGAAGATAAGACAAAAGTGCCCCGAAGTGTGTCGTGCGTTTCGTCGTTCCTCCAGTGACACATGTTGGGATAATGGGCATAACGTTTCACTCAGACCTCCAAATGATCTGAAATTTGGTGAGCTTCAAGAAAAGTCATAGGGCTACAACTTTGTAGTTTACCACTTTTTCTAATTCCGAAGGGAAGAGGCGTTTCAGAGGCAATCTTTGGAGGGGCAGTGCGCAGATTGGCGCCCGAGCGGTAAGAAATGACCGCCCGAGCGCCACTCATTCTGGATTTTTGGATTTTGGGCAGAATCATTGGCGCCCGAGCGGTAATTTTCGACTGCCCGAGCGCCGGGCACAGTATAAGCGTGTTTTGGCGATTTTTAGTGCTTAAATAGAAGAGTTGGTCTTATTTTTCTCATTTCTTTCTCCCCATTTTCGAATTTCTCTCCATGCAGCTAGGGTTTCCTCATTTCTTTTGAATTACTTTCTTTGATTCAAGCCTCTTGGTGGATTATTGTTGAGGGAACTAAGTTATTTTGGGATCAAGGTAAGCTTTTGGTTTGGTGTTGGGAGAGTTCTTGGGTTTGTGTATTGTGTTGGTATAATGGATTTATTGATATTGTTGTTAGATTATTGGGTTATTGATGGTGTTATTTATGGGTTATTGTTGTAGGATTGCTATCAAAGAGATTAGAATCAAGAGGTTGCAAGTGTAGTAAGTGGAATTTCATTCCTTGTGCTCACATGATAATATATGTATTGTATTTCAATGGTTTTAATGTGCTATTCCCTTCATTTGATTCATGAGTATGTATTGATTCACTTGTTATATATATTGGAGGCATTTTATGTCTCAATTGTGAAAAAGGGAATACAAGAGAAAAGAGTTTACAAAGTGTTTGATTAAATGCCCCAAAGAGAGTTTAAAATGATTTATGGATTGATAGATACATAGTCATAGATTGCATGCAATTAGTTGATCAACGGCCATAGGCTTATATCCCTCATAGTTATCGATTTATATCGATGGGATATAGGTATAGAGACAGAGATACTATATAGATATCAATCCAACAGAGAAAAGAGAAATACCATCTTATTGTTATACTATTGCTATGTTATTCATGATTCAGAGTTGATGGTATTTAATGTTTTTAAAGCCATGTTTTATAGAGTATGGTATGTACATTGCTATGTAAGAGTTCCACTTGCTGAGTTTTATACTCATTTTAGTTATTCATGTGATGCATATAAGAGTGACGGACCAGGATGTTGATTGGAGCCGATGTCATATGCATATAGAGATGGAAGGAAGTGGATGATTATTTTGTTATACATGATCAAAATGATATTTTTTATTTTGATGCAACACTTTTTGGATCATGTATATTCTTTTGATGGTATATATATATTGGAAATGTATTTTGAATCCTTCATCCCTTTAAAGAAAAATTTTAAATTTCGCTTTTATTTTATAAAATGGGTCAGAGGTGTCACAGTTAGATTTTGTATATTACAATTCGAGGGTAATGAGATTGACTTAGATTGCATTGCTCTTGGTTTGGCTTATTTTGATTGTATTGTTGGGATTGATATGCTAACCAAGTACAGAGCCACCGTAGACTGTTTCCACAAGATCGTCAAATTCAGACCTGAAATGGCAGAGGACTGGAAATTCTATGGGAAGGGTTCCAGATCTCGGATTCCCTTAGTATCTGCTTTGACTATGAGGAGATTGTTGCTACACGGAGCAGAAGGCTTCCTTATTTATTCTGTAGATTTACTGAAGCCGAGCATAGCATTGGCAGATTTGCCAGTGGTTTGTGAATTTGCTGATGTATTCCCAGAGGAGATTCCAGGGTTACCTCCAGTTCGAGATATAGATTTTAGCATTGAACTTGTGCCAGGTACCGTCCCTATATCTAGAGCTCCGTATAGGATGGTACCGATAGAATTGAAAGAATTAAAAGCACAGTTAGAAGATCTTCTGACCAAGGGATACATTAGACAGAGTGTGTCTCCTTGGGGCGCACCAGTACTATTTTTACGGAAGAAAGACGGTTTTATGCGATTATGTATTGACTACGGGCAACTGAACAAGGCGACGATAAAGAACAAGTACCCATTGCCTCGCATTGATGATTTATTTGATCAGTTGCAGGGATGCTCTGTTTATTCCAAGATCGATCTGAGATCTGGATATCACCAGCTGCGAGTACGAGATATTGATATACCAAAGACAACATTTCGAACCAGGTATGGACATTATGAATTTATTGTCATGCCTTTTGGATTAACGAATGCTCCAGCGGTGTTTATAGGGTTGATGAACCGTGTCTTTCAGAGATATTTAGATGAATTTGTGATTGTTTTTATTGATGACATTCTGGTGTATTATAAGAGTATGACTGAGCATGCAGATCATTTGAGGATTGTATTGCAGACATTGAGAAAAGAGAGATTGTATGCCAAACTGTCCGAGTGTGAATTCTGGTTGAGACAGGTTGTCTTCTTGGGTCATATCATATCTGTTGATGGTATTTCTGTGGATCCGAGTAAAGTTGAAGCTGTGATCAGTTGGCCGAGACCGACTTCGGTGCCTGAGATACGCAGTTTCATGGGTTTAGCAGGGTACTATCGACGATTCATCAAAGATTTTTCCAGTATTGCGAAGCCGATCACCCAGTTGACGCAAAAGAATACACCATTTGTGTGGTCTGAGGATTGTGAGTCTAGCTTCCTAGAGTTGAAGAAGAGGCTGACCAGTGCACCTGTCTTGATGATTCCTTCAGGTACTGGCGATTTCGTTGTTTATTGTGATGCATCCCACAGAGGGCTAGGATGTGTTCTTATGCAGAGGGATCATGTAATCACATATGCCTCTAGACAGCTGAAGCCACACGAGACTCGATACCCAATTCATGATCTTGAATTGGCGGCTATCGTATTTGCATTGAAGATCTGGCGTCATTATCTCTATGACGAGAAGTTTGAGATTTACTCTGACCATAAAATCCTGAAGCATCTGTTTTCTCAGTCAGAGTTGAACATGAGGCAGCGTAGATGGCTTGATCTACTGAAAGATTTTGATTGCGAGATCAAGTACTATCCAGGAAAGTAAAATGCAGCAGCGGACGCCTTGAGTCGGAAGGTATGTTCCTTATCCTTATCGACGATAGGTGTTTCAAATATGATTGAAGATTGTTGCTTTTCGGGTTTAGCATTTGATATAGCTAGTAGACCTCTACGACTTGCTTCGATTCAAGTTGAGCCAGATTTGATTATGCGAATCAAAAAAGCGCAGAGAACTGATCTGAATGTTCAGAATTCGATTCACATAGTCAGGTCAGGACATCAGTCAGAATATCAGGTACATGATTATGTTCTGTACGTGAATAACCGTCTTGTAGTGCCAGATGTACTAGAATTGAAACAACAGATTATGTCAGAAACGCACTGTAGTCGGTTTAGTATTCATCTTGGTGGCAGGAAGATGTACAATGACTTGAAGACACAGTTTTGGTGGAAATAGATGAAGTCAGACATTGCCGAATTTGTGTCTAAATACTTGAATTGCCAACAGGTAAAGGCCGAGAGAAAGAAGCCCGGAGGTTTACTTCAGAGTTTGTCTATTCCTGAATGGAAATGGGATCACATTTCCATGGATTTCGTGATGAAGTTACCTCGATCATCCCGGGGTTGTGATGCGATTTGGGTGATGATAGACAGATTAACCAAATCAGCTTGTTTTATTCCGTACAAAATGACGTATGTCCGAGAGGTAGTCAGATTACATGGTGTGCCGAAATTTATCGTATCATATCGTGATCCACGATTCACTTCACACTTCTGGCACAGTTTGCAGCAGGCTTTAGGTACAACATTATACCTAAGTACTGCTTATCATCCCCAGACAGAAAAACAGTCAGAGCGGACTATCCAGACTTTAGAGGATATGCTGAGAGCTGTAGTACTAGACATTGGTACTAGTTGGCAAGATTCACTACCTTTGTGTGAATTCTCGTACAGCAGCAGCTATCAGACGAGTATCGAGATGGCACCGTTTGAAGCTTTGTATGGCAAGAAGTGCAGATCTCTGTTGTACTGGGATGATATATCTGAAGTACCAGAACTTGGTCCTGATATGATTCGTGAAATGACTGAGAAGGTGAAGATCATTCAAAAACGAATGAAGACGGCACAAGACAGGCAAGCCAAGTATGTGAACGTCAGACGTAGACCACTAGTATTTGAAGAAGGGGACAGAGTATTTTTGAAGATTTCTCCTTTCAGAGGCATTGTCAGATTTGGCAGGCGTGGGAAGTTGTCTCCTAGATACATTGGTCAATACGAGATTCTTGAAAAGATTGGAGATCGAGCATATCGACTTTTTCTTCCTCCTTCTCTATCCGGATTACATGACGTTTTTCATGTATCGATGCTGCGTAAATATATGCCTGATGATTCTCATGTCATTCGGCCTGACAAAGCTGAGCTGGATCAGACGTTGAGTTATGTTGAACAACAAATACAGATTCTTGATCGAAAAGAAAAACAGCTCAGAACGAAGAATATTCCGTTAGTGAAAGTCCAGTGGGGTAGTCATGGCATCGAGGAAGCGATTTGGAAGACAGAAGCAGATATGAGACAGAAACATCCCGAGCTATTTCAATAATATAAGTATTTATTCAGTTTTGATTATATTGCCTATTATACTTGCATTGATAGAATGACCTACGATTTCGAGAACGAAATCATTTCTTAGAGGGGGAGAAATGTAAGGCTTGATATTATTAGTCTTCATTGATGTGATACTCGGAAGATATGAGTATGCATGATAGGTAATGAGAAGCACTAGATTTAGTCGTCTTCATTGCCGTGACATTCAAAAATATGAGTATGCATGACATGCAACAGGAAGTATTAAGTGAGATGAGATGAGAAAATATTCAAAATAAGACAGAACAGATGGCGCACATGCGCGAAGAAATGTGCGCATCTGCACGACAATTCCAGAAGCATCGGCGCACATGCGCGAGATAAGGCGCGCATATGCGCGACACTTCTAGAGACATTGGTGCACATGTGCGAGATAAGGCGTGCATATGCGTGACACCTCCAGAAGCTTCGGCGCATATGCGCAAGATGAAGCGCGCATATGCGCGAGGTGTTAAGATTTGCAATGCCGAGACCAGTAGGTCTCGCGCATATGCGCGGGTGATGTCGCGCATATGCACGAGACGTGTAATACAAAGAATGAGACACTTGCCTTAGCCATGCAATTTAATGTGTATGTGTCTTCATTTCCTCAGATTTCAGCAGCAAGAAACGAAAGAAACTTCAGATAATTCCCTTTCAAGTGCAAGATTTCTTTTCATCTTATAATGGATCTTGTGCAAAATATAAACATCCAAACTTCCATCCAAGCATAGATTCTTGTTGCTCTTGACAAGGGCTATCAAAGGATGTAAGTTTTATTCAATTCCTAGATGGTTTGAAGTTTAGAGATTGAAAGAATTATGATATGATGGTTATTATATGTTCTTGAGATTATTGATATCGTAGAAACGCAACCGGATCGAAGAACAGATGTTGTATGCTATTGTTACTATTTTCCAGCATGTTTAGAGTTAAATGATGCAGATTTTGAGTTTTATCATGTGTGTATGATGATGATTATGAGTTGAGACTTATGAATTGTTGATATATGTGAAAGTTGGATTGACCGGTATTGAGAAATTACGTCGTTATGCCGTCAAATTGTACTGAGGTCGAGTATTGAATTTGATATGTGTTGATTGAGATTAGAGATTGATAGAATATGTATCAACATTTCCATTTCAGATTTGGTTTGACAGATTCGACACCGAGACTTCGATTACGACACAGATTGTGCAACGAAAGGTATAATTCATGTGACTTTGGGGAGACAGAACTCAAATGAGATTCAATTTGAGTTTCCCAACAAATTCACATACTAGATTATGTTTATATTTTTAATGTTTATGCCTTGTTTATAGATTTATATTCAAGCTTTGAGATAGGAGTCATTGACAGATTTGTCAAACTAGATGTTCGGTAGTATTGTCGCATTGGAGCAGTTCGACTCCATGTGTAGACACTCGATAGTGACATGACCGAAATCTAGGAATAAGACGTACCGTTACCCCGATTGGGAGGGTAGGTGTCAGACAGCGACGTTTTATTCAAACCGGGATCCTTATAGTAGAGTCGAATTGAGTCAAGACATGATTTGATTGACATTGCATGCTTATATTGATTTGGTTTCATAGTCATGATTTATATTTTTTTTATGCATGCATATCATGTTTTAACTGGGATTTTTTCTCACCGGAGTTTTCGGCTGTTGTTATGTCTGTATGTGTGCATAACAACAGGTGGTGCAGGATCAGGGTCACGACCAATATGAGATCGAGATAGAGTGGTGACTTCGGGCACAGAGGACTGATAGTGGTTATTGTACTAGACTTGTAATACTTATGATTTGGAGATTGTATTGTATGGAACTTTAGTTTGGTATGGATGTATTAGAACAAACCATGTATTTACGTTTGTTATAATTAAATAAAATAGAGTTCTTATGCTTGGTTTATCTACATTTGATTTAAAGTTAAAAGCAAAAATTTGACCCACGTTTTCTAACAACGATCGGATTAATCCCGTAAAAAACGTAGTTAGAGCCCGGGTCCCACAACAACGAATCTTCGAAGAACAAGTCGACGACAATCCGCACAAGCACGATCGACACACGCCACAAAGTTAAAAACTTTGATCAGTTTGGTTTTTGAATAACAAAGCGAAGCTTTGAAAGTTTGAGAGAAAACTCTAAACTTTGATAAAAATATCAATAATGAATCTGAAAAGTGTTCAAAATTTCGTGCAAATATGTCTACATATTAGAAAAAGATTGCAAATCTAGTTACCAAAATAATCAAAACTCTAACTAGGAAACTAGGATTTTTCCGGAACTGGTTCGCGCTCGGGCGGTAGAATATTACCGCTCGAGCGCCAAGGGCTCTGCACTATTCGCGCTCGGACGGTAGAATGTTTCCGCTCGGGCACCGGGTGTTCTGGAAATCACGTCTTGGACAGTCCATCTGGCGCTCGGGCGGTAGTTTTCTACCGCTCGGGTGCGAAGCATTCTGCCACTTTTCTTCGTTCATCACTTGAATGGTGTTCCTATGACTTCCGAACTCAATCTCGTTCACTACAAACCCTTCAGCACTCTGCCCCTTGCTTGTAAGTCCTTCTTCATTGCTCATAAGTCCTTGCAACGCTTCCTTGAATTTCTTCAATCGTCCCCTCGTGATTGGTCCCTCCGGCAAATCCAAAGGGTCCCATGCTTTCCTTGGCGCCTGACCATCAGTGTTCGCATTATCCTCCCCTTCTTGAAAAGGATTTGTCCTCAAATCCAGCTCGTCACCTACATCAAACAACGACAAGTCACTAACATTAAAAATAGAACTCACGTTATACTCACCTGGTAGATCGAGTTTGTAGGCATTGTCATTGATCCTTTCAAGGACTTGAAATGGTTCATCGCCCCTAGGTAATAGCTTTGAACGTCTCTTCTCGGGGAACCTCTCCTTCCTCTAGTGTAACCACACCCAATCTCCCTTTTCAAATATCACTTTCTATTGGCTTGCTTGGCATTTTGCTCATTCTTCTTTTCAATATTGGCCTTGACCTTTTCATGCAAACCCCTAACAAATTCAGATTTCTTTTTGCCATCCATGTTTAACCTTTCACTCACAGGTAAAGACATCAAATCTAACGGAGTCAAAGGATTAAAACCATAAACAATCTCAAATGGAGAATAATTCGTAGTTGAATGCGTGCGATGATTATACGCAAACTCAACAAATGGTAAACAATCTTCCCAATTCTTTAAGTTCTTTTTGAGAATAGCACGCAAAAGTGTTCCTAAAGTTCTATAGACAACTTCAGTTTGTCCATTCATTTGAGGATGACATGTAGTAGAAAACAACAATTTTGTGCCAAGTTTAGCCCATAACGTCTTCCAAAAGTAACTAAAGAATTTAACATCGCGATCAGAAACAATAGTCCTAGGCATGCCATGCAACTTAACGACTTCTCTAAAGAATAGGTCTGCAATGTGAGATGCATCATCAGTTTTGTGACAAGCAATAAAATGTGCCATCTTGGAAAACCTATCCACAACAACAAATATAGATTCCCTCCCCTTCTTTGTCCTAGGCAACCCCAAAACAAAGTCCATAGAAATATCAACCGAAGGTTCACTAGGGACGGGAAGTGGTGTATACAAGCCATGTGGTTGTGTTTTATATTTAGCTTGCCTACAAGTAATGCACTTATCACAAACACGCTCAATGTCACGTTTCGTGTGTTGCCAATAGAAATGTTCATGCAATGCACTCAAAGTTTTAGCCACACCAAAATGTCCCATTAGGCCACCCCCATGCGCTTCCCTAACAAGTAATTCACGAATGGATGATCTAGGGATGCACAACCTATCTTCCTTAAAGAAGAAACCATGATGCAAATAAAACTTGCCATGTGGACCATGCATACATGTTTCAAATTCATTCTTAAAATCTTTATCTAGCACATATAATTCCTTCACATGCTCAAATCCCAAAACTTTAGACTCCAAAGTAGAGATTAGAACATACTTCCGTGATAGTGCGTCGGCCACTACATTTTCCTTACCTTGCTTGTACTTGATGATGTAGGAAAATGTTTCAATGAATGCCACCCACTTGGCGTGCCGCTTGTTCAACTTCTGCTGCCCCTTAAGGTGCTTAAGATACTCATGATCCGTGTGAATCACAAACTCCTTAGGCCTCAAGTAGTGCTGCCACGTCTCTGGAGTCCTCACAAGTGTGTAGAACTCCTTATCATACGTGGGGTAGTTCAAGGCTGCTCCATTGAGATTTTCGCTAAAGTACGCCACTGGCCGTCCTCCTTGCATCAAAACTCCGCCAATACCTACACCTGACGCATCACATTCAATTTCAAAAGTGTTAGAAAAATCAGGTAAAACAAGTAAAGGAGCATTAATCAATTTGTGCTTAATAAGATTAAAAGACTTCTCTTGCTCCTCGCCCCAATAGAATGGAACGTTCTTCTTAATTACCGCCGTTATCGGTGCTGCAAGTGTGCTAAAATCCTTTACAAACCTCCTATAGAAGCTTGAAAGTCCATGAACACTTCGGACTTGACCAATAGTTGTAGGCGATGGCCAACCTCGAATAGCACTTACCTTGTCTTCATCCACTTGTATCCCCTGTGAGCTTACCACAAAATCAAGAAAGACAAGTTTGCTTGTAAAAAAATCACATTTCTTTAAGTTAGCATATAGATTTTCAGCCCTTAGTGTGATTAACACAAGTCTCAAGTGATTAACATGCTCATCCAAGTCTTTGCTATATACTAGGATATCATCAAAGTAAACAACAACAAATTTTCCTATGTATGCACGCAAGACATGGTTCATTAACCTCATAAAAGTGTTAGGAGCGTTAGTTAAGCCAAAAGGCATGACCATCCACACATATAACCCGTACTTGGTTTTAAAAGCCATTTTCCACTCGTCGCCTTCCCTCATCCTAATTTGGTGATAACCATTCTTCAAATCAATTTTGCTAAAGATACAAGCACCATTCAATTCATCTAACATATCATCTAGCCTAGGTATGGGATGCCTATACTTAATGGTTATGTTATTGATTGCCCTACAATCTACACACATACGCCATGAGCCATCTTTCTTAAGAAACTAATAAAACAGGTACCGCACAAGGTGACATGGACTCACGCACAAAACCCCTATCTAACAACTCACTTACCTGCCGTTGAAGCTCCTTCGTCTCCTCCGGATTGCTCCTATAAGCTGGACGATTTGGCAATGCACTCCCAGGCACCAAATCAATTTGGTGTTCAATCCCCCTCAAAGGCGGTAGTCCTTGAGGTAGCTCCTCCGGAAATATATCATCAAATTCCTGCAATAGTGAAATAACAATGCTCGGAAGAGAACCGGCTATATCACTTGTGTTAAAGAGGATCTCTTTATAAAGAATCAACACAAGTGGTTCATGTGTGTGCAACAAGTGTTTCAACTCACGTTTTTGGGCATATATGATTTTTTTTTGGCCTCTTTCCTCTCATTTTCTTTCCTCTCTTTTTCTTCCCTCTCATTTTTCTTTTGTATGGCTATCTCACTCTTTTTATCACTCTTTTTTTCAGCCATCTCATTTTTGTTTTCAAAGGCCATCTCACTTTTTAGTTCACTCTTTTTTTCGGCCTCAACTCTCTTCTTTTTTTTTCAAATGGTCCTCCAACACTTGCTTTGGGGACAATGGAAGTAAAACAATGGAATCTTTCTTCATCATAAATGAATACCTATTCTTGTACCCATCATGTGTAACCCACCTATCATATTGCCAAGGTCTACCCAACAAAATATGACATGCATGCATGGGTACCACATCACACAAAACCTCATCCACATACTTCCCAATAGAAAAAGACACCAACACTTGATTGTTCACCTTCACCTCCGCACAATCGTTCAACCATTGAAGCCTATATGGTTGGGGATGCTTTATTGTAGGTAGACCCAAATTTTCCACCATCTCACTACTAGCCACATTGGTACAACTCCCCCCATCTATGATTAAATTGCCAACCTTTTGATTTACAAAACACCTAGTATGGAACAAGTTTTCCCTTTGGTTAATCTCCTCCTCCTTGACTTGGGCACTCATGATACGCCTAGTCACTAGTGCTTCACCTACAACCGCTTCATATCCCTCATCAGGATCCTCTAACGCAGGCATCTCATCATCATCGTCTTCCTCCTCACTTTGAGACTCATAATCACCATATTCATTCAAAATCATTACACTTTTATTAGGACACTCACTAGCAATATGTCCTAACCCTTGGCACCTAAAACATCTAGTATCTCTAGAACGAGTAAGAGGAGTTTCAGATTTACCTTGCACTCCTTGTTTAGGCGCCTCTTGCTTGGTCTCAATCTTGGGCTTGGTCACCACTTTATTTTCATCACGTTTTACTACATTTGACCTCCAAGAAGATGATGAACCCCCAGTTTGATTGGTGCGACCAACTCCACGCCTTTTGAGTTGTTGCTCCACTTTTATGGCCATTTACACCATCTCGTCTAGATCCAAGTAGTGTCGAAGCTCCGCTTGATCTTGAATTTCCCTGTTCAAACCACAAAGAAAACGAGTCATGGTCGCCTCACTATCCTCCTCAATGTTTGCCCTAATCATGACCACTTCCATCTCCTTATAGTAATCTTCTACACTCTTCAACCCTTGCCTCAAAGTTTGTAGCCTCTTAAACATCTCCCTATAGTAGTGATTGGGCACAAACCTCTTCTTCATTACCCTCTTCATCTCATCCCAAGATTCAATGGGCCTCTCATTGTACCTCCTCCTAGTGGTCACTAGTTGATCCCACCAAATGAGAGCATAGTCTAAGAATTCCACCACCGCCAACCTCACCTTCTTTTGTTCGGAGTAGTGGTGACACTCAAACACAAACTCTACCCTCTTTTCCCACTCTAAGTACGCCTCCGGGTCAGACTTCCCATCGAACGATGGAATTTTCATCTTAATGCTACCCATGTTACCATCTTCCCTACTCCTATCATATCTACCCCGTACGGCTTCTCTTCTACCTCTACCGAATCCTCTACCTCTTCTATTCCTACCCCAATTTTCATTTTGACTCTCCTCGTCTCCTCCCAAATTATATTCCTCCTCTTCTTCTCCTCTACCCAAATCTTTAGATTTAGCCTTACCCCCACTAGTACCATGTAACGCCCGAAAACTCGAACATACTAACCACATGCATGCATGAAAATTTATTTGAAGCATGCTTAAGTATTTGCATGGTTAAATGATTATTTAATCGAATGTTATGAATATGAACCTTCTGAATTCGAATTCACGATGTACGGCAAAGGCGAGAGAACCGGGGACGATTTTGTTAAAGTTTCTATTTTTAGAAAGTTATAAATATAAATTCTATATTTAGAAAGTCTAAATTAAGAAAGCGGAAATAAATTTATAGCAAGGGACGAATTTATTCGGTAACGAATTTTTACGAAGAAAATTAGTAGTTCCGGGCGTGCGATATTAGAAACTAGTAGCACCAAATATTTTAATTTTATTGGGACTTTTTTAGTGGATTAAATATGTATTTAATCAACACCTTAATGGGCCTAGTTTGTTGATAATTAATTAATTAATTATAGGACCCATTATGAATAATTAAGCCCAATTAACAACTTAATGGTTTATTTAAATAAAACCTACCCAACCCTTCCCCATCACTCACGTCTCTCACACCACCAGCACACACAAACACACACTAGAGTCCTAGGGGTGGCCAAAACCTAGAGGAAACAAGGGAAGGAGGAAAGTTTCGCTTCTCGTTCATCTCTCGTCGCGCCGTCTCTCATATCTTGTAAGAATAGAGGATCAAGGCATGTTTTCAAACCCTTCTTGATGCACCATTCAATCCATATTATTGCATGTATTCTGATTTTGTGTGTGAAGTTTACAAGGATGATGATTTTCAATTTCCTACATGTGCATCTCATGTTTTCATAAAGATTTTTGAAGTTTATTAAATTGTTAAGGGAAGGATGCAAACCAAGGTAAGAGAGGGCTGGTATAGATGTTTAAGAAGAGGATTTAAGGGAAAAAGGGTGAACCAAGAAGCCCCATAGGGCTGTTCATCCCTGCACACAAATGTGTGCAGGCCGTGTGGTCGGCTTGGGTCCATCGGCCATGGTGGCTGCATGGGGTCCTAGCCGTGGTATTGAGGGAAGGGTTAGGGTCCTAGGAAGGGCTTGGAGAGTTGCGGACAGTGCCTATACCATCGGGCAAAGTGCTGCGACCGAATTTCCAGAAACTGGCCTTGTTGGCTTGTTTGGGTTGTGTGCGGTACCTAGGGATAAGGGGTCGGTTCAAGGGCTGGAACAGGGGCTAGGGTCGTGCCTTAGGGTCCTAGTGAGGGTCTGGAGTGAGCCAAGGGTCGAGCCAAAAGGCTTCGACAGCTGCTGGTGCGTGCAAGAGCTGCTGCTGCGCAAGGGTGCATGCGGTGTGCTGCTGGTGCGTGGTGTCTAGGGATTGGGGTGTTGGGTCTGTGTAAAAAGTGGCCTGACCATGGTCTTATTTAGTGTCTAAGGAAGGGGTCTAGGGCCTGGTTCCATGTCGTTTCGAGCCGTGGTCCGTTCGGGGTCGTAAATTGACCGAACATGTCAAAATAGGAGCGAAGTGAGCCTAGGTTAAATTCTAAATCCTAATTAGGTGTCTTAGGATGTTAATAGAGGTCTGGTCTCGGGTTGGTTCGAGTCGGGAGGTTAGTTTGGTCATTTGTTTTACCGAAAACGCAAAAACGGTGGCAAACGATCCATCCGGTGAGCGAATTGAGTCGTTTTTGAAACGTAGGACCTAAGATTAAATTTCCAGAAAGCTACTGGATATTTTTGGGTATTTTTAAAGTTTTAAAATTTATTTTTCTCCTTGAGTCAAAGTCTAGGGTCGTCCAGGTACGTATAACATTGAAATATGTACGGCCGGTTCGAGGAAAACGAGGGTGGTGTGCAACTTCCTTAAAAAATTCCAGATCATGTTAAAGGTTATTTTTAGAAGTTTTAAAGTATATGCAGGATATATGCTATTTTAAGAATTTTTAACGTATTTGCATTTATTTGCCATTGTTAGCAATTTCGACGTATACGAACGATATGAGCCATTTTTGGGAATATTAAAGAATATGGAAATTTATGAATGTTTGATTAAATTAAAAGGTAAAGCGAAATATTTTTGAGGGATGCGAATTGATCGTGACAAAAAGGTAGTAAGGGATCCGTTGAAAACGTGAACGGTGAACTTGCAATAAAAAGAGGGAGTGAACCGTCGAAAACGTGGGCGGGAATCTCAATAATAAGGGATCCGTTGAAAACGTGAACGGTGAACTTGCAATTAAGGAAGGGAGTGAACCGTCGAAAACGTGGGCGGGAATCTCAATGATAACAGATCCGTTGAAAACGTGAACGGTGAAGTTATGTTTATGATAGTCGGTGGGATCGTCGAAAACGTGGACGTTGAACCCGACGGCCTAGTACTATGGTTTATAGATTGATCAATCGAATAAGAGGTGTCACTTTCGAGGATCGGACTTCACATCTAAAAGATAATTTTAAAGAGAAAATGTTCATTTTTAAGCATGATTTCTAAAGTAGTATATTTTGAAAGTTTCATGATTGCATAGAAAAATCTATTTTTAGTAAAAGTAATTTTTATGTATGTGATTGTATATTTATGTACTTGTTATATGAGGTTTGAGCATGCTGAGTCATTAGACTCACTAGGTTTGAATGATTGCAGGTAATGTTGATGTTGAGTCTTCAGGTGCGGACTATCGAGTTATCCGTAGGGCGCAGTGCATACCCGAGGACCTATAAATTCCGCATATGTTAAAGACTTTTGATGATTTTATGGATTATCGCTTTTAATTTTAGATTTTTAATGCTTATTTTACTTATTCCGCATGAATGATTATGGATGATATGGAGTTTTGTTTATTTGATTATTTATGCTAGTTTATTCATGATGAAATATTTATGCATGACTTTACAAAAAAAAAAAAAAAAACTAGTGTAAATTAAAATTAATTAGAAGTTAGGGTCGTTTCAGTTTGTATCAGAGCGGTGGTTCTTGAAAAAGGTTATGCCTGCTGCTGCTTCCAAGGAGCTCGAGAAGTCACGCCTCAATGTTTGTGAGTTTTATTGCTTTAAAATTTTATTATCTTCTTATGTATTAATTGATTAGATGTACTTGGTTACATGACTATCAAATGTAAATATTAGATGCTATTCATTTTAAAAATGCATGTTGGTTACGATAGTATTTGGAAAACGCTCAGATAAAATGCCTCCTAGACGGGGCCCTAGTAATGAGAACCGAGCAGAGAACAACGTTAATCGTCAGGGGAATAATCAAGGAAATGGACCACCACCAGATGCTGCTACACGTGCTCTTGAAGGGATGGCTCGTCTCTTCGAGCAACATTTACAACAACAACAGTTACAGCAGCTGCAGTTGCAGCAAATGCAGCAACATCAGACTCAGCAGCCACCTAGACCACAACATGATATTTATGATCAGTTCCGGAAGCTAGGGCCGAAGGAATTCCCTGGCACTACCGACCCTTTTGCCGTTGAGAGCTGGATCCGTTCACTCGAGGTACACTTTCGCTATCTGGACATGGGAGATGCTGACCGTGTGAGGTGTACCACTTATCTGTTTAGGGATGACGCTTCTTTATGGTGGGAAGGAGCCGAGCATGGTGTTGACCTGGCTACACTCACTTGGGCACAGTTCAAGACGAAGTTCTAAGAGAAATATTTCACTCCGGATGCTAGGAGCCGAATAAAGAGGGAATTTATGGCTCTTCGTCAGGGAGATGCCACTTTGGCTGAGTTTGTGAAGAGATTTGATAGGGGTTGCCACTTTGTACCCCTTATTGCCAGGGATGCAGAAGAAAAGCTTAGACATTTCATGGATGGACTACGACCTACCATTCGGGATAAGGTTATGATGATGCGTCCTTTGGATTATGCTACTGCTACTACTTATGCATTCCAGTCTGAGCAATCTTTGAAAGACATTGAGTTTGAAGTGCAGCGCAAAAGGAACCGTGCCCAACAATCGAATCAGCAGAATAAGAAGCCTTTTTTGGAGGATAACAAGGGTCAGGGTCAGCAAAAACCGGGAACGCAAAAGAATGATGTAAAGCTTTTGTGCAAGGAATGCAACCACCACCATTATGGCAAGTGTCTATGGTTCTCTGGGAAGTGCTTCAAATGTGGAGAGCAAGGACATATTTCCCGCAATTGCCCTAAGCTACAGGCACCTGCAACTGGTAGGGCATATGTCATTGATGCTAAGGAGGCTGAAGGAGAGCCAGACATGACTATGATTACTGGTAACCTAGTTGTTTAATGATTTTACATTGCTTTTATACATGAAATATTAATTTGATTATCGGAATCGATTAGGAAAAAGAGGAACTTAAAGGAAAATAGGTCAAATGCCCTACTTGAGCTGGATGTAAGAGATGGCATTGAAAATTTTAGAAATTGAGCTCGAAAATTTATTGGGAAAGAAATGTTGTTTTCGAGATTTTAAGGAATTAAGAAAGTTCGAAACCTTAAGGGTTGAGATGCTATCTGTGGTAATTAATAGGGCTAAGTGTGATAAATTTCGAGGACGAAATTCTATTTAAGGGGGGAGGAATTGTAACGCCCAAAAACTCGAACACACTAACCACATGAATGCATGAAAATTTATTTGAAGCATGCCTAAGTATTTGCATGGTTAAATGATTATTTAATCGAATGTTATGAATATGAACCTTCTGAAGTCGAATTCACGATGTACGGCAAAGGCGAGAGAACCGGGGACGATTTTGTTAAAGTTTCTATTTTTAGAAAGTTATAAATATAAATTCCATATTTACAAACTCTAAATTAAGAAAGCGGAAATAAATTTATAGTAAGGGACGAATTTATTCGGTAACGAATTTTTACGAAGAAAATTAGTAGTTCCGGGCGTGCGATATTAGAAACGAGTAGCACCAAATATTTTTAATTTTATTGGGACTTTTTTAGTGGATTAAATATGTATTTAATCAACACCTTCATGGGCCTAGTTTGTTGATAATTAATTAATTAATTATAGGACCCATTATGAATAATTAAGCCCAATTAACAACTTAATGGTTTATTTAAATAAAACCTACCCAACCCTTCCCCATCAATCACGTCTCTCACACCACCAGCACACACAAACACACACTAGAGTCCTAGGGGTGGCCAAAACCTAGAGGAAACAAGGGAAGGAGGAAAGTTTCGCTTCTCGTTCGTCTCTCGTCGCGCCGTCTCTCATATCTTGTAAGAATAGAGGATCAAGGCATGTTTTCAAACCCTTCTTGATGCACCATTCAATCCATATTATTGCATGTATTCTGATTTTGTGTGTGAAGTTTACAAGGATGATGATTTTCAATTTCCTACATGTGCATCTCATGTTTTCATAAAGATTTTTGAAATTTATTAAATTGTTAAGGGAAGGATGCAAACCAAGGTAAGAGAGGGCTGGTATAGATGTTTAAGAAGAGGATTTACGGGAAAAAGGGTGAACCAAGAAGCCCCATAGGGCTGTTCATCCCTGCACACAAATGTGTGCAGGCCGTGTGGTCGGCTTGGGTCCATCGGCCATGGTGGCTGCATGGGGTCCTAGCCGTGGTATTGAGGGAAGGGTTAGGGTCCTAGGAAGGGCTTGGAGAGTTGCGGACAGTGCCTATACCATCGGGCAAAGTGCTGCGACCGAATTTCCAGAAACTGGCCTTGTTGGCATGTTTGGGTTGTGTGCGGTACCTAGGGCTAAGGGGTCGGTTCAAGGGCTGTAACAGGGGCTAGGGTCGTGCCTTAGGGTCCTAGTGAGGGTCTGGAGTGAGCCAAGGGTCGAGCCAAAAGGCTTCGACAGCTGCTGGTGCGTGCAAGAGCGGCTGCTGCGCAAGGGTGCATGCGGTGTGCTGCTGGTGCGTGGTGTCTAGGGATTGGGGTGTTAGGTCTGTGTAAAAAGGGGCCTGACCATGGTCTTATTTAGTGTCTAAGGAAGGGGTCTAGGGCCTGGTTCCATGTCGTTTCGAGCCGTGGTCCGTTCGGGGTCGTAAATTGACCGAACATGTCAAAATAGGATCGAAGTGAGCCTAGGTTAAATTCTAAATCCTAATTTCGGTTTTTATTTGGGCTTGGGGACTTCCAGCAACTTAAATGATGTCTTAGGATGTTAATAAAGGTCTGGTCTCGGGTTGGTTCGAGTCGGGAGGTTAGTTTGGTCATTTGTTTTACCGAAAACGCAAAAACGGTGGCAAACGATCCATCCGGTGAGCGAATTGAGTCGTTTTTGAAACGTAGGACCTAAGATTAAATTTCCAGAAAGCTAGTGGATATTTTTGGGTATTTTTAAAGTTTTAAAATTTATTTTTCTCCTTGAGTCAAAGTCTAGGGTCGTCCAGGTACGTATAACATTGAAATATGTACGGCCGGTTCGAGGAAAACGAGGGTGGTGTGCAACTTCCTTAAAAAATTCCAGATCATGTTAGAGGTTATTTTTAGAAGTTTTAAAGTATATGCAGGATATATGCTATTTTAAGAATTTTTAACGTATTTGCATGTATTTGCCATTGTTAGCAATTTCGACGTATACGAACGATATGAGCCATTTTTGGGAATATTAAAGAATATGGAAATTTATGAATGTTTGATTAAATTAAAAGGTAAAGCGAAATATTTTTGAGGGATGCGAATTGATCGTGACGAAAAGGTAGTAAGGGATCCGTTGAGTACGACTTTACACCTGAGCACTGCTTATCATCCCCAGACGGACGGACAGTCAGAGCGGACTATCCAGACTTTAGAAGACATGCTAAGAGCTGTAGTACTAGATTTTGGTACTAGTTGGCAAGATTCATTGCCGTTGTGTGAGTTTTCATACAACAACAGCTATCAGACGAGTATAGAGATGGCACCGTTCGTAGCTTTATATGGAAAGAAGTGCCGATCTCCGTTGTACTGGGATGATATTTCTGAGGTACCATAGTTGGGGCCTGATATGATTCGTGAGATGACCGAAAAAGTGAAGATCATTCAGAAGAGAATGAAAACAGCACAGGATAGACAAGCGAAATACGCCAATATCAGACGCAGACCGTTAGTATTCGAACAGGGAGACAGAGTATTTTTGAAAATTTCACCTTTCAGAGGCGTTGTCAGATTTGGCAAGCGTGGAAAATTGTCTCCTAGATACGTCGGTCCGTACGAGATCCTTGAGAAGATTGGCGATCGAGCTTACAAACTTGCTCTTCCTCCTTCACTATCCGGTATACATGATGTTTTTCATGTATCGATGTTGCGTAGATATATGCCAGACAGTTCTCATGTCATTCAGCCTGACGAAGCCGAGTTAGATCATACTCTGAGCTATGTGGAAAGACCGATACAGATTCTTGATCGGAAGGAGAAACGGCTTAGAACCAAGACCATTCCGCTTGTGAAGGTTCAATGGAGTCGTCATGGCATCGAGGAAGCAACTTGGGAGACAGAGTCTGAGATGAGACAGAGGCATCCCGAGCTATTCTTATGATGTGAGTCTTTCTTCCCGTTTTGACTTTACAATTTCGTATATACTTACATGATTAATTGCTTGCGAGTTCGAGGGCGAACTCCTGTCTAAGAGGGGGAGAAATGTAAGGCTCGAGAATTGTCCGTATTATTGATGTGGGAATTGTAGAGATAAGAATGCATGAATTATGAGATTTTGAGCAGCAGGGCCGAAGCCACACCGCCCCTGCGGTGCTAGGACTACCGCACCCGCGGTGTAGGTGACAGAAAGTTGAGGGAAATGTGCGAAGCAACACCGCACCCGCGGTGCTAGCAAGTCCGCACCCGCGGTACTGAGACCGCACCCGCTGTCATGCAAGAGCCGCACCTGCGGTCATCGGAATTCAGAAAATGAAATGTTGTCGAAAGCACAGCGCACCCGCGCTCCTAAGTCACCCCACCCGCGGTGCTGCATGCAGAAATGCCACCCTTTCCTCTTGAGCTGACACATGGCATGGTATATATATGATTTGTGCTGATTCAGTTCTTCCCCATTTCAGTGAAAGCACCGAGAGCTATTTTCAAAGAAGGTGAGAGGTTTCCTTCATATTAGAATTGAAGTTTTGCAAGATTTAGCCATCCGATTTTAGATCCGACTTCGGTTTTGAACTCCTCCAATCAGTTGCTATTCAAGGATGTAAGTTTTATTACATTTCAGCATGTCTCAAAATATATGTGTTGGGGAAATTCAGATTTGAGTTAGAATATGTTTTCTTGATATGTTGAGCATGATTTATTCGTTACCGAATCGAAATTTGGAGACCATATGCTATTGTTTCGATTTCAGCATGTGTTATGGGAAGATTATGCAGATTGCAGTGTATGTATTGTTGTGTTGATGATATTGGGAGTTGATTTGGAATTAGCGTGTTATTATTGAGTTATCGGTATCACGAGACTACGCCGTTATGCCGTTCAACTGTATTGAAATCAAGTATTGTTTGTATATGAGTTGGTTGTGTTCTATATTGATAGAAGGTGCATCTATATTGCCATTTCAGATTTGAAGTGACAGGTTTGACATTTGATTCGAGATCTCGACAGACAGTGCGACAAGAAAGGTATAATTCATGTGGTCTTGGGATTGCACAACTCGATTCAGATTTGATACGAGTTTCCCTAAATCACATACTAGATTGTTATTACATTTGATTATGTAATGTTTTGTTTATTGATTTAGATTTGAGTCCTGAGATAGGAGATATTGGCAGACTTGCCAAAACTAGACGTTTCGGTGTATCGACGCATAGGAGCAGAGTTGATATATGTGTAGACCCTCGATACAGAGTTGACCGAAGTCTAGGAATAAGACGTACCGTTGCTCCGAGTGGTTGGGTAGGTAACAGACCGTCTTATTCACACCGGGATCCCTAGATTAGAAATGAGTCGAGTCAAGAGTTAAATGTTGAATACAGATTTTTATTCTTCTACATGTTTAGATTTTATTCATGTTACTTGATATATTCTATGCTTTTGTACATGATTATGACATTGCATGCATCCATGTTTTATACTGGGATATGTTTCTCACCGGAGTTATCCGGCTGTTGTCGTGTCTGTATGTGTGCATGGCAACAGGTGGGGCAGGATCTGGGTCTCGAGCTAGATGAGAGATTGACGATAGCGTGGAGATCACGGGCGTTGCAGATTTCTAGTGTTTTCCTTTTGACTTGTACTACTTATGTTGTAGTTGGAATTTGAACACTAGCGTATGATTTTACCAAACAGACATGTATGTATATTATGTTGTTTATTTAATATCAAGACATGATATGCTTTAGTTATACATTTAAATTAATGTTAAAAGCAAAATTTTGACCCACATTTTCGAGCAAAGATCCAATTAAATCCCAAAAGAATTGAGTTAGAGCCCGGGTCCCCACAAAAAGGATAATTTTAAAGAGAAAAGGTTCATTTTTAAGCATGATTTCTAAAGTTGCATATTTTGAAAGTTTCATGATTGCATAGAAAAATCTATTTTTAGTAAAAGTAATTTTTATGTATGTGATTGTATATTTATGTACTTGCTATATGAGGTTTGAGCATGCTGAGTCATTAGACTCACTAGGTTTGAATGGTTGCAGGTAATGATGATGTTGAGTCTTCAGGTGCGGACTATCGAGTTATCCGGCGGGCGCAGTGCATACCCGAGGACCTATAAATTCCGCATATGTTAAAGACTTTTGATGATTTTATTGATTATCGCTTTTAATTTTAGATTTTTAATGCTTATTTTACTTATTCCGCATGAATGATTATGGATGATATGGAGTTTTGTTTATTTGATTATTTATGCTAGTTTATTCATGATGAAATAATTATGCATGACATTACAAAAAAAAAAAAAAAACTAGTGTAAATTAAAATGAATTAGAAGTTAGGGTCGTTTCATACCAACTTCAAGCTTATCCAACCTATCATGTAACGACTCCATTTGGGTCATCATCATCCTACTAAAATGCCCAAACAACGCTTCCATTTGAACCTTAGACAAGCCCGGGTTCGAACTATCTCTTACCTCGCTCTCCATTTAATTTCAAATTTGTACCTGCAAGAAAACGTTAGTAGAAACAAAATAATCCTCACTCAAATGCTCACGATCACTCCAAAGAAATTCAATCATCTTTTCTCTCAATTTTTTTTTGCTCACAACAAATACTCACCTTTCACTCCAAGAAATTCACTCGCACTCAAGTATTGTCACTTAAAGTCGAGAGTTCTCTCAAGGTGCTCAAGCTTTGTAGTTGTGTATCAAACAATCAAGTTTCAACTTGTGAACAATTGTGATCGACCCACTTAGACTGCGTAGACAAGCAATTTGAAGATAAACAATAATTAATTATTTTTTTTTTGACTGTGAGAGGCAATTGATTATGACTCTCTAAAGGAAGTAGAACAAGATATCAAAAAGAATTAATGGTGAATTTTCGGAATTTTTGTACTCTTTTTTTTTTCGCCTGAGTACTTGCTCGAAAATCACCAAAGAAAAATAAAAAAAATCAACTTTTCTTCGAGAATCACTGATTCACGAAGAGACGAAGAACGATAAACGAAAACAGATCTGGAAACTACTAAGAAATAACAGATCTGAAAATTGAATAACAAGATACTTACTTGAATTCAATGAACCTAAGCTCTGATACCAAATGATGTGAATCTTTGTACGACGAATAGCAAACACGATTAAAATCAAATCGCGCCCTCAATTCAATAACGAACAAATAATCGTTGTTGTCCCGATCTTTTGAATCAAGTGTGTGTGTTGTGACTTTCACCTCTAAACTATGAAAAGTCTAGCAACAATAAACATGATATAAACAACCGAAATTATAACGAACCTTCGAAGAACAAGTCGACGACAATCCGCACAAGCACGATCGACAAACGCCACAAAGTTAAAAACTTTGATAAGTTTGATTTTTGAATAACAAAGCGAAGCTTTGAAAGTTTGAGAGAAAACTCTAAATTTTGATAAAAATATCAATAATGAATCTGAAAAGTGTTCAAAATTTCGTGCAAATATGTCTACATATTAGAAAAAGATTGCAAATCTATTTACCAAAATAATCAAAACTCTAACTAGGTAACTAGGATTTTTCCGGAACTGGTTCGCGCTCAGGCGGTAGAATATTACCGCTAGAGCGCCAAGGGCTCTGCACTATTCACGCCCGGGCGGTAGAATGTTGCCGCTCGGGCGGCGGGTGTTCTAGAAATCACGTCTTGGACAGTCCATCAGGCGCTCGGGCAGTAGTTTTCTACCGCTCGGGCGCGAAGCATTCTACCACTTTTCTTCGTTCATCACTTGAATGGTGTTCCTATGACTTCTGAACTCACTCCCATGCACCACAAACCTTCAGCACTCTGCCCCTTGCTTGTAAGTCCTTCTTCATTGCTCTTAAGTCCGTGCAACGCTTCCTTGAACTTCTTCAATCGTCCCCTCGTTATTGGTCCCTCCGGCAACTCCAAAGGGTCCCATGCTTTCCTTGGCGCCTGACCATCCGTGTTCGCATCAGGGATTCTATTTTTGTTGTTGTGGATAGATTCTCTAAGATGGCACATTTTATATCTTGTCATAAAACCGATGATGCTTCAAACATTGCGGATTTGTTCTTTAGAGAAGTCGCTAGGTTGCATGGCATGCCTAGGACTATTGTTTCTGGTCGCGATGTTAAATTCTTGAGTTACTTTTGGAATACTTTATGGGCTAAACTTGGCACAAAATTGTTGTTTTCTACTACTTGTCATCCTCAAACGGATGGACAAACTGAAGTTGTCAATAGAACTTTGGGAAAACTTTTGCGTGCTATTCTTAAAAATAACTTGGATTGAAATTTTTATGGACTTTATTTTAGGGTTGCCTAGGACTAAGAAGGGGAGGGATTCTATTTTTGTTGTTGTGGATAGATTCTCTGAGATGGCACATTTTATAGTTTGTCATAAAACGATGATTCTTTAAACATGGCGGATTTGTTCTTTAGAGAAGTCGGTAGGTTGCATGGCATGCCTAGGACTATTGTTTCTGGTCGCGAGGTTAAATTCTTGAGTTACTTTTGGAATACTTTATGAGCTAAACTTGGCCCAAAATTGTTGTTTTCTACTACTTGTCATCCTCAAACGGATGGACAAACTGAAGTTGTCAATAGAACTTCGGGAACATTTTGCGTGCTATTCTTAAAAAGAACTTGGATTGACATTTCTATGGAATTTATTTTGGGGTTGCCGAGGACTAAGAAGGGGAGGGATTCTATTTTTGTTGTTGTGGATAGATTCTCTAAGATGGCACATTTTATAGCTTGTCATAAAACCGATGATGCTTCAAACATTGCGGATTTGTTCTTTAGAGAAGTCGTTAGGTTTCATGGCATGCCTAGGACTATTGTTTCTGGTCGCAATATTAAATTCTTGAGTTACTTTTGGAAGACTTTATGGGCTAAACTTTGCACAAAATTGTTGTTTTCTACTACTTGTCATCCTCAAACGGATGGACAAACTGAAGTTGTCAATAGAACTTTGGGAACACTTTTGCGTGCTATTCTTAAAAAGAACATGGATTGATATTTCTATGGACTTTATTTTGGGGTTGCCTAGGACTAAGAAGGGGAGGGATTCTATTTTTGTTGTTGTGGATAGATTCTCTAAGATGGCACATTTTATAGCTTGTCATAAAACGATGATGCTTCAAACATGGCGGATTTGTTCTTTAGAGAAGTCGCTAGGTTGCATGGCATGCCTAGGACTATTGTTTCTGGTCGCGATGTTAAATTATTGAGTTACTGATGTGAATCTTTGTACGAACGAATAGCAAACACGAATAAAATCAAATCGCGGCCTCAATTCAATAACGAACAAAGAATCGTTGTTGTCCCGATCTTTTGAATCAAGTGTGTGTGTTGTGATTTTCACTTCTAAACTATAAAAAGTCTAGCAAGAAATAATCACGAGATAAACAACCGAGATTATAACGAACCTTCGAAGAACAAGTCGACGACAATCCGCACAAGCACGATCGACAAACGCCACAAAGTTAAAAACTTTGATAAGTTTGATTTTTGTTTGACAAAGCAAAAGCTTTAATTTTTTGAGAGAAAACTCAAGAACAATTATAAAATATCAATAATAATCTGAAAAGTTGTCCAAAATTTCGTGCAACATATGTTTATATCAAAAGATAACAAAAAAATCTAGTTGCCATAATAATTAAAACTCTAACTAGGAAACTAGGATTCTTCCCGAAAATGACTCGTGCTCGGGCGGTAGAATTTGACCGCTCGAGTGCCAAGGCTTCTGTACTACTCGCGCTCCAGCGGTAGATTATGACCGCTCGGGTGCGAGGCTTTCTGGAATTCTTCGCCTCGGACAGTAAGTATGACGCTCGGGCGGTAATGTTTGACCGCTCGGGCGCCGATGCTGCTAGACTCAACTTTGTCTATCACTTGAATAATGTTCTTGTGACTTCCAAACTCACTTCCAAGCATCAAAAACCCTCCAGCACTTTGCACCTCGCTCGTAAGACCTTCTTCATTGTTCATAAGTCCGTGCAACGCTTCCTTGAACTTCTTCAATCGTTCCCTCGTGATTGGTCCCTCTGGAAATTCCAAAGGGTCCCATGCTTTCCTTGGAGCCTGACCATCCGTGTTCGCATCATCCTCCCCTTCTTGAAAAGGATTTGTCCTCAAATCCAGCTCATCACCTACATCAAACAACGACAAGTCACTAACATTAAAAGTAGAACTCACGTTATACTCACCTGTTAGATCGAGTTTGTAGGCATTGTCATTGATCCTTTCAAGGACTTGAAATGGTCCATCGCCCCTAGGTAATAGCTTTGAACGTCTTTTCTCGGGGAACCTCTCCTTCCTCTAGTGTAACCACACCCAATCTCCCTTCTCAAATATCACTTTCTTCTTTCCCTTGTTGGCTTGCTTGGGATTTTGCTCATTCTTCTTTTCAATATTGGCCTTGACCTTTTCATGCAAACCCCTAACAAATTCAGCTTTCTTTTTGCCATCCATGTTTAACCTTTCACTCACAGGTAAAGACATCAAATCCAACGGAGTCAAAGGATTAAAACCATAAACAATCTCAAATGGAGAATAATTCGTAGTTGAATGCGTGCAACGATTATACGCAAACTCTACAAATGGTAAACAATCTTCCCAATTCTTTAAGTTCTTTTTAAGAATAGCACGCAAAAGTGTTCGTAAAGTTCTATTGGCCAATCTCGAATAGCACTTACCTTATCTTCATCAACTTGTATCCCCTTGAGCTTACCACAAAACCAAGAAAGACAAGTTTGTTTGTACAAAAATCACACTTCTTTAAGTTAGCTTACAAATTTTCAGCCATTAATGTGATTAGTACAAATCTCAAGTGATTAACATGCTCATCCAAGCTCTTTCTATACACTAGAATATCATCAAAGTAAACAACAACAAACTTCCCTATGTATGCACGCAAGACATGGTTCATTAACCTCATAATGGTGCTAGGAGCGTTAGTTAAGCCAAAAGGCATGGCCATCCACTCATATAACCCGTATTTGGTTTTAAAAGCAGTTTTCCACTCATCACCTTCTCTCATCCTAATTTGGTGATAACCACTCTTCAAATCAATTTATCTAAAGATACAAGCACCATGCAACTCATCTAACATATCATCTAGTCTAGGTATGGGATGCCTATACTTAATGGTTATGTTATTGATTGCCCTACAATCTACACACATATGCCATGAGCCATCTTTCTTAGGAACTAATAAAACAGGCACCGCACAAGGTGACATGGACTCACGCACAAAAACCCTATCTAACAACTCACTTACCTGCCGTTGAAGCTCCTTCGTCTCCTTCGGATTGCTCCTATAAGCTGGACGATTTGGCAATTCACTCCCGGGCGCCAAATCAATTTGGTGCTCAATCCCCCTCAATGGTGGTAGTCCTTGAGGTAGCTCCTCCGGAAATATATCATCAAATTCCTGCAAGAGTGAAACAAAGTGCTCGGAAGGGACCCGGCTATATCACTTGTGTTAAGGAGGATCTCCTTGTAAAGAATCAACACAAGTGGTTCATGTTTGTGCATCAATTGCTTCAACTCACCTTTTTGGGCTATAAAGGATTTTCTTTTGGCCTCTTTCCTCTCATTTTTCTTTTGTATGGCTATCTCACTCTTTTGATCATTTTTTTTTTTAGCCATTTCTTTTTTATTCTTCAAGGCCACCTCACTTTTTAATTCACTCTTTTTTTCGGCCTCATCTCTCTCTTCTTTTTTTTCAATTGGTCCTCCAACACTTGCTTTGGGGACAAAGGAAGTAATAAAATGGTTTCTTTCTTCAATACAAAAGAGTACTTATTCTTGTATCCATCATGTGCCACCCTCCTATCGTATTGCCAAGGCCTACCCAACAAGATATGACATGCATGCATGGGTACCATATCACACAAAACCTCATCGACATACTTCCCAATAGAAAAAGGAACTAGCACTAGTTTTGTTACCTTCACTTCCGCACAATCATTCAACCATTGAAGACTATATGGTCGAGGGTGTTTTAGTGTAGGTAAACCCAATTTCTCTACCATTTCAACACTAGCCACATTAGTACAACTCCCCCCATCTATGATTAAGTTGCAAACCCTTTGATTCACAAAACACCTAGTATGGAACAAGTTCTCTCTTTGGTTAGTCTCCTCCTCCTTGACTTGGGCACTCATGATACGCCTAGTTACTAGTGCTTCACCTACAACCGCCTCATATCCCTCATCAGGATCCTCTAACGCAGGCATCTCATCATCGTCACTCTCACTTTGGGACTCATATTCACCATAGTCATTTAAAATCATCACCCTTTTATTAAGACATTCACTAGAAATATGCCCTAACCCTTGACACCTAAAACATTTAACATCTCTAGATCGATTAGAAGGAGTTTCAGATTTACCTTGTACTCCTTGCTTAGGCGCCTCTGGTTTGGTCTCAAATTTGGGCTTGGTCATGATATTATTCTCCTCACGCTTCACCACATTTGATCTCCAAGAAGATGATGAACCCCCAGTTTGATTGGTGCGGCCAACTCCACGCCTTTTGAGTTGTTGCTCCACTTTTACGGCCATTTGCACCATTTCGTCTAGATCCAAGTAGTGCTTAAGCTCCACTTGATCTTGAATTTCCCTGTTCAAACCACAAAGAAAACGTGCCTTAGTCGCCTCACTATCCTCCTCAATGTTTGCCCTAATCATGACTACCTCCATTTCCTTATAGTAGTCCTCAACACTCTTCACCCCTTGCCTTAAAGTTTGTAACCTCTTAAACATCTCCCTATAGTAGTGATTGGGCACAAACCTTTTTCTCATCACTCTTTTCATCTCATCCCAAGACTCAATAGGTCTCTCTTTATACCTCCTTCTAGTGGTCACTAATTGATCCCACCAAATAAGAGCATAGTCTAAGAATTCCACCACCGCCAACCTCACCTTCTTTTGTTCGGAGTAGTGGTGACATTCAAACACAAACTCTACCCTCTTTTCCCACTCTAAATACGCCTCCGGGTCAGATTTCCCATGGAACGATGGAATTTTCATCTTAATGCTACCCATGTTACCATCTTCCCTATCCCCATCATATCTACCCCGTACGGCTTCTCTTTTTCCCCTACCGTATCCTCTACCTCTTCCATTCATACCCCAATTCTCATTTTGACTCTCCTCATCTCCACCCAAATCATACTCCTCATCCTCTCTACTCAAATCCTTAGGTTTAGACTTACTCCCACTAACACCAACCTCAAGCTTATCCAACCTTTCATGTAACGACTCCATTTGGGTCGACTTCATCCTACTAAAATGCCCAAATAACACCTCCATTTGTACCTTAGACGACCTCGGGTTCGAACTATCTCCTACCTCCCTCTCCATCTAATTTCAAATATGTACCTGCAAGAAAACGTTAGTAGAAACAAAATAATCCTCACCCAAATGCTCACGGCCACTCCAAAGAAATTCACTCGTCTTTTCTCTCAATTTTTTTTTGCTCACAACAAATAATCACTAGCCACTCCAAAGAAATAACACTCACACTCAAATGTTTCCACTCGAATTTGATGCTTCTCTCGAAGGTGTGTTCAAGCTTTGTATTTGAGTTTATCAAACAATCAAGTTCCAACTTGTGAACAAATGCGACCGACTCACTTGGACTGTGTAGACAAGAAATTCGAATATATATATATATATATATTTTTACTGTGAGAGGCAATTGATTATGACTCTCTAAAGAATATAGAACAAGATATCAAAAAGAAATAATGGTGAATTTTCGGAATTTTTGTACTTTTTTTTTTGGCTGAGTACTACTCAAAAATCCCCAAAAAAAGACACAAACAAAATTCGAGAATCACAGATTCACGAAAAAAGTTACGAAGAACGATAGACCAAAACAGATCTGAAACAAACGAAGAAATAATACAGATCAGCAAATTTAATAACAAGATAACTTACTTGAATTTCAATAAACCTGGGCTCTGATACCAAATGATGTGAATCTTTGTACGAACGAATAGCAAACACGATTAAAATCAAATAGCGCCTTCAATTCAATAACGAACAAAGAATCGTTGTTGTCCTGATCTTTTGAATCAAGTGTGTGTGTGTGTTGTGATTTTCACCTGTAAACTATAAAAATTCTAGCAACAAATAATCACGAGATAAACAACCGAGATTATAACTAACCTTCGAACAAGTCGACGACAATCCGCACAAGCACGATCGACAAACGCCACAAAGTTAAAAACTTTGATAAGTTTAATTTTTGTTTGACAAAGCAAAAGCTTTAATTGTTTGAGAGAAAACTCAAGAACAATGATAAAATATCAATAATAATCTGAAAATTTGTCCAAAATTTCGTGGAACATATGTTTATATCAAAAGATAACAAAAAAATCTAGTTGCCATAATAATTAAAACTCTAATTAGGAAACTAGGATTCTTCCCGAAACTGACTCGCGCTCGGGCGGTAGAATTTGACCGCTCGAGCGCCAAGGCTTCTGTACTACTCGCGCTCGGGAGGTAGATTATGACCGCTCGGGCGCGAGGCTTTCTGGAATTCTTCGCCTCGGACAGTAAGTATGGCGCTCGGGCGGTAATGTTTGACCGCTCGGGCGCCGATGCTGCTGGACTCAACTTTATCTATCACTTGAATAATGTTCTTGTGACTTCCAAACTCACTTCCAAGTATCAAAAACCCTCCAGCACTTTGCACCTCGCTCGTAAGACCTTCTTCATTTCTCATAAGTCCGTGCAACGCTTCCTTGAACTTCTTCAATCGTCCCCGCGTGATTGGTCCTTCCGACAACTCCAAAGGGTCCCATGCTTTCCTTGGCGCCTGACCATCCGTGTTTGCATCAGTTACTTTTGGAATACTTTATGGGCAAAACTTGGCAAAAAATTGTTGTTTTCTACTACTTGTCATCCTCAAACGAATGGACAAACTGAAGTTGTCAATAGAACTTTGGGAACACTTTTGCGTGCTATTCTTAAAAAGAACTTGGATTGACATTTCTATGGACTTTATTTTGGGGTTGCCTTAAACTAAAAAGGGGAGGGATTCTATTTTTGTTGTTGTGGATAGATTCTCTAAGATGGCACATTTTATAGCTTGTCATAAAACCGATGATGCTTCAAACATTGCGGATTTGTTCTTTAGAGAAGTCGTTAGGTTGAATGGCATGCCTAGGACTATTGTTTCTGGTCGCGATGTTAAATTCTTGAGTTACTTTTGGAAGACTTTATGGGCTAAACTTGGAACAAATATGTTGTTTTCTACTACTTGTCATCCTCAAACGGATGGTCAAACTGAAGTTCTCAATAGAACTTCGGGAACACTTTTGAGTGCTATTCTTAAAAAGAACTTGGATTGACATTTCTATAGACTTTATTTTGGGGTTGCCTAGGACTAAGAAGGGGAGGGATTCTATTTTTGTTGTTGTGGATAGATTCTCTAAGATGACACATTTTATAGCTTGTCATAAAACCGATGATGCTTCAAACATTGCGGATTTGTTCTTTAGAGAACTCACTAGGTTGCATGGCATGCCTATAACTATTGTTTTGAAAAGAGATCGGTTATGGTGACCGGAAGCGCAACGGAAGTCAAAAAATTTTATTTTTCATGCTAAAATTTCGGCCACCACATAATTTTGTGCAACAAATACCATAAAACACAAAAATGACATTCATAGAGTGTTTTAGAATTTTTACCTATGAACCTCTTAAGGTTGATTATGGCTCCAACTTTGTTGTCAAACAACAAAGCTCTTCAAGGCAAGACAATTGTACAAGCTCCCTCCTTTGAACACTCCTTGTTCAAAAATCAAGCCCACCACTTGCAAGCTAGAACCTTTCTTACTTTGCACTAGAAAAATAAGAAGATTTTACAAAGAGAAGTGTGTGTATTCTCCAACAATTGAAGAACACAAAAGGAGAGAAAAATGAGAGAATTTTTCTATCAAAAATTCGGCCAACATGCAACAATGAGAGAGGGGAGAGTTGCCTTGGTTGTGGGAAAAGTTGTCTTGCATGCCATGCAAATTTTAATCAAAAGTATTCTACAACCCTTCACCTCCCAAGCATTCAAACCCTAGTGGGCTTGTAACATTTACAAAGGGCCCATGGACTTTTATTTAAATTGTCTCAAACCCATTTGAGCCCAATTAGACTTTACTTGATTTTACTCAAGCCCACTAGTTAAATAATTATTTCCAATTGGGCTCTACAAGGCCCAATGTTATTTAATTAATCCAACACTTGAATTAATTTAATTATTTGGACTCTACTAGGCCCACTAGTGTTTAATTAATTCAACACTTGAATTAATTTAATTTAGTCCATAATAATGTTTATGAAAATCACAATTTTCAAATACATTATTCACTTGGCCAAATTTTAATTTAGGAACACTTCCATTAACTAAAAAATTTATATTTCTCTCATAAAAGTCATACTTCTATTTTTCTTTACACTTATAAACTCATTTATAAGCCGTTCAACACATTGAACTATTTTAACTTCTCAACGGGATCTAGAAAGCTAGTACTTGTGTGGCCCTCAATGTGGTTCACTGATACAACTAGCTGTGGGTTCACATCTCTACGTGATTCGGACTAAACATGTCCTTATACGAGCATACCCCAATTGCTCCATTCTTACTTATCAACTCCTTGATAACAAGAACGTCAGAACTCAAGTCTGATAGTACCCAACCAATCATGTTAAATGCCTAGCAGCATCGCTTACATGATTCCCTAGGTATCAAATGATAGCGCCTGCAAGAACCATTCAATTATGGTTAGCGTACAGTACGGTCCCTTCAACTCATATATCCCGACCGATTCGACAACCATTGGTTTATCGAGAGTTGTCAATGAATCGATACTATGTGTCATGTCGTAGTTGCATCGATGGTGTAATCTATGAAACCCCTTTCATAATTAGCACCATACTCTGATCAGAGATTTCAAACTACATATACATAAAAACACATAGGATATCCATACTCGTAGGTAAGCGGTGAATCCCCAACTACAATGCATCGACTCCTATATGTTTCGACATAACACCCAACCATGCCACCTGATGACCCCATGAGAGTCGGTAAATAAGTCAAAGTGAAACGCTAGCACATAGAGTCTCAATGTTGTCCCGGGTCATAAGTACTAATGGTGTACAACCATAAACTAGGACTTTTCCACTCGATAAGTGAGAACCACTTGGAAAGTCCTTTTATGGAGGGTTGTTCAGTGCATTCTATAAGGAGCACCTATCTGCATGTTCGGACATCACAATGTCCCCTACCAATGAAACATGGTACTCACATCGCAGATACTAGTCTCGAACTCGAGCGGCCTATATCCTTCTTAGTGGCGGCTGAATCGACTAGGAACCGTTTAGAATATACATTATTACAAATATGAGTTTCATGATACTCATCATATGAGCATCTCATATTCTTTCTACTATTTGTATATTCAAGGGCTTTATCTATGCAACTAGCATGAGTATACAGATAAAGATGTGCCAAAATAATAATTTCAAATATTATTAAAATAAAGATTGCTTATACATAGAGTTTCATTGTGAACACTCGGCCAACACTTGGCTTGACGTGCACCTACTCTAACAATCACCCACTTGCACTAGAGCCAACTACCCATATGCTTCAAACCCATTGATTCGCGATGCATCTCGAATAATGGTCCAGGTAAAGGCTTAGCTAGTGGATCAGAAACATTATTTGCGGAGCTGACTTTGTCAATCGTGACATCTCCTCTTTCCACAATCTCTCTGAGGATGTGGTACTTTCTCAATACTTGTTTGGACTTCTGATGAGACCTGGGCTCCTTTGCTTGAGCTATAGCTCCCATGTTGTCACACAACACCGGGACAAGAGCAACTCCATTAGGAATGACGTCCAACTCTTAGACGAAATTCCTTATCCAAACAGCATCCCTTGCTGCATCTAATGCAACAATGTATTCGGCCTCTGTGTTGGAATCCGCAGTATTGTCTTGCTTAGAACTCTTCCAAGAGACAGCAGCACCATTGAGCATGAATACAAACCCAGAGGTTGACTTCGAGTCATCGATATCGCTTTGGAAGCTAGAGTCGGTATAACCTTCCAATTTCAGTTCTCCACCCCATAAACCAAGAACAATTTATTGGTCCTTCTCAACTACTTGAGGATGCCTTTCACAGCTTTCCAGTGTGGAAGACCAGGGCTCGATTGATATCTACTCACTACACTTAGTGCGAATGCCACGTCAGGACGTGTAGATATCATCTCATACATGATGCTACCAATCGCATATGCATAAGGAATGCTTGTCATCGCCGCTATCTCTGCATCCGTCTTGGGAGACAGACTTGGATAGGGACACGCCATGACACATTGGTAGATGTCCTCTCTTGGACTCATCCTTCGAGAACCGCTTCATGATGGTATCAATGTATGTGGACTGGGTGAGACCAAGCAATCTTCTTGATCTATCTCGATAGATTTGTATTCCTAATACAAAAGATGCTTCACCCAAGTCCTGCATCGAGAACTTACTTGCTAACCATATTTTAGTTGATTGCAACATTCCTATATCATTCCCAATGATAAAATGTCATCAACATAAAACACCAGGAATGTCACAACACTCCCACTGACCTTCTTATACACACAGGGTTCCTCAGGATTCTTATCAAAACCAAACTCTTTGATTGTACTGTCGAATCTGAGGTTTCAACTCCTAGATGCCTGTTTTAGACCATAAATAGATCTTTGAAGTTTGCATACCATATGCTCACTTCCGATAGATGTAAACCCTCCAGGTTTGAGACATATAAATCTCTTCCTTAATATCCCCATTAAGAAAGGCTGTCTTGACATCCATCTGCTATATCTCATTGTCATACCATGCAGCTATGGCTAGCAATATCCTTATGGACTTGAACATTGCAACTGGAGAAAAGGTTTCCTCAAATTCAACTCCTTGTCTTCGAGTATATCCTTTTGCCACCAATCGCGCCTTGAAGGTCAATACCTTCCCATCCGCCCCAAGTTTCCTCTTGTAAATCCATTTACACCCTATGAGAACAATTCCCTCAGGTAGATCCACGAGATTCCACACTTGGTTCGAATGCATGGAATTCATCTCAGATTACATTGCTACAAGCCACTTGGATGAATCGGCATCAGATAATGCTTCCTTGAAGGTCCTTGGATCACATCCATGGTTAGGCTCATCATGGCCCTCTTCAAGAAGCAGGCCATACCTCATAGGTGGTCTCGAGACTCTCTCGGATCTTCTAGGAGCTTGTATCTCCTCTCTTGGATCTTCGGGTGTGGGTTCTATAATTGTGGGTGTCTCTCGAACCTCTTCGAGTTTTATCATCTCCCCTTTTCTATCCAATAGAAATTCCTTTTCCTAAAAGGTTGCATTCCTAGAAACAAACACCTTTGTTTCTTGGGGATGATAGAAGTAGTATCCAACCGAATTCTTTGGATATCCTACAAAGTAACATAAAATGGATCAACTATCCAATTTATCTCCCACTACCTGCTTCACATAATCAGGGCTCCCCATATTCTAAGATAAGAATATTTGGGAGGCTTACCCATCCATATCTCATATGGTGTCTACCTTTGAATGGACATTTAATGGAATATCTTTCAATTTTAAGTTATAGAGATCGTTTTCAAGTTCACCAGTACCAATCAAACATTCATTCATGTAAATGTTGCAAAAACCTTTGCAAAATAAACAAGAATATCCATTTTTATCAGCATAGGAATGGAAATAATGTTTTTCACCAAATCCGGTACAAACAAAACATCTCTTAAAATTAACTTAAAACTATTGTTCAACATTAAGTAAACATATTCAATAGCCTTGGCAGCAACTCTTGCACCATTGCCCATCCTCTAGAAGGTCACACCTTCCTTAAGCTTCCTACTTCTTCCCATCACCTGTAACTCATTACAGAGATGTGAGTCACAACCGGTATCTAATACCAAGAAGTAGAGTTAATTGAAATGTTTACTTCAATTTAGAACATACCGTTTCCAGAACTCTTCTGGGCAAGATATTCCCTGCAGTTACGCCTCCAATGTAAGGCTCGAGATTCATTAATCGTCATTAATATGATGAATTAAAGCTTGGCTTGAAATTGCAAGACCGCATCCGCGGTGCTGAGGAGACCGCACCCGCGGTCGTCAATGTTGGAAAATAAAAATCATGTCGGAGCATGAGCGCACCCACGGTCTGGACATTAGCGCACCCGCGGTGCTGCATGCGAGAAAGCCACCCTTGTTTCTTGTAATGACACATGGCAGGGTATATATATAGAAATATGCTGAATCGTTCTTTCTCATTTCAGCAGCTGAGAACCGAGCCTTTCTCCAAGAATTCTTCAAGTTCTTTAATGTTTTGGGGTAAGATATCTTAAGAATTAGCCTTCCGATTTATATTCCGAGTTAAGACTATTGTTCCTTGCTTCAAAGGCTACAAGAGGATGTAAGTTTCACTCAGTTTCTACATGACTTGGGATATTGATATTGGAGAAAATGTATTATGCTTGTAGATAAATGTTCTTGTGATGATTATGAGTTTATAATCGAAACCAGAACGAAGAAATGATATCGTATGTGTTTGCTATGAATTCCAGTATGTTTTAAGAATAGATGGAGCAGAATTATTGTGTTCTTGTTTGATATTGTGATGGATTATTGAGGTGTGAGTTGTTCGGTTTATCGAGAATCTACAGTTATGCCGTTGAATGATATTAAGATAGATTATTGATTCATAGATGTGTTGAATGGCATAGAAATTGATAGAATGTGTATCAATGTATCTCTTTCAGATTTGATTGACAGACTTGATATCGACTTCGAGACTTCGATTGATTCTAACGACAAGAAAGGTATAAGCCATGTTTTGTTTGGGAAGATACAACTCAAATAAGATATCATTTGAGTTCCCAACCAAAAATCACATACTAGAATTGTTGTATATATTGTAACATGTTTATGACTTGTTTATAGAATTATATCCAAATCTTGTAACATGATTATGCTTTTATTATAGAATTGTATTCAAGCATATAAGATCATTGTGATATTCAGATATGAATATGATTATGCTTTGTTTACAGATTGATAGTCATGGCATCTAAGATAGGAGAGTCTTTGACAGCTATTGTCGATTATCTAGATGTTCGGTGTATCTCAGCTTAGGAGCAGCTCTGACTCCTATTGCAGTCCTCGATACAGCTCAGACCGAAGTCTAGGAATAAGACGTACAGTCACCCCGAGTGGGAGGGTAGGTGACAGCCATTGACGTCTTATTCACAACGGGATCCCTAGAGTTATAGTTGAGTCGAGTCTAGAAATGATTGGATTCGCATTGCATGTTTATGTTGATGACATTCATACTATCATGTTTCATGTTTTAGATTGATTATATGCATGTATACATGTTTATACTGGGATTTGTTCTCACCGGAGTTTCCGGCTGTTGTTATGTCTGTATGTGTGCATAACAACAGGTGGGGAAGGATCTGGGTCGAGACAGAGATGAGATCGTGATAGCGTGGTGACTTCGGGCGCAGCAGAGGACTAGTGGTTTTTACTAGCTTTGTACTACTTGTAGATAGTAGTTTGTTTGAAACACTAGTTTGTACGAATGTATAATAACAAGACTTGTATTTATATTTGATGAACTAAAGTACAAGTATATGTTGTGCTTGTTTATATACACATTAGATTTAATGTTAAAAAGCAAAATTTTGACCCACCTTTTCTAGCAATTATCCAGCTAATCCCAAAAAGAATCGAGTTAGAGCCCGGGTCCCCACAACAGGTGGTATCAGAGCTGTAGGTTCTGTAGACTGAGATAGAATAGAATGAGCGGGGTAGATCGAGTCATCTTCCTTGCTTATATCATGCTAGCACATATCATGATTTATTGCTTTCCCTATTACATGTTGTTGTGTTATCTGATATGATTACAGCATGTAATTGACTGAATCAGAACTGATTCTGGATCAGAGGTAAATGATCAGAGGAGGGCTGAGACAGTTGGTATAGATTGGATACTAAACTGTTTGTATAGCAGATTCATGCCTCCTAGAAGAGCAGCCGTGCCCTTACGACCACTAGCACCAGAACAGGGTAGCACATCCGGAGATCCGATGGATTTGACTGCGACTCCGATGGAGACTCTATTAAAATGATTCCAGTCCTTTCGACCGCCAACTCTAAAAGGTACAGAAAATGCAATCGAATGTGAAAGCTGTCTTGAGGATGTCGAGATGTTATTCGAGTCTCTAGAATATAGTGATGAGAAACCAGTGAAACTCATTGGCCATCAACTGCAAGACGTGGCTAAGTATTGGTGGTTGAATATTAAGAGAGCACTAGAACAGCGTGACACCGAGATTACATGGAAAGTGTTCAAGGCAGAGTTTTATCAGTGATTCTTTCCTGTATCCTACCGTAAAGATAAAGGCGCTGAGTTTGCAAACCTGAGGCAAGGGCAATTGAACATTGAAGAGTATGTTGCTAAATTTTCTTCTTTGCTTCGCTTTGCACCACATGTTTCAAGTAATGATGAGGCCGTAGCAGATCAGTTTATAAATGGCCTGAATCCAAATATCTTTACGTTGGTGAATACGGGCAGACCCAACAACTTTGCGGATGCATTGAATCGTGCCAAAGGAGCTGAAGCAGGGTTGCTGAGACAACAGAGTGTTCCGTATGCCCCGAGTCCAAGACCGCCACTACCTCCAGTACAACCTCCTCCTAGATTCGATAGCGGTGGTAGTAGCAGTTGCCGAAAAGATCAATTAAAAGCGAAGGGCAAACAGTTTAAGAGGGCAGGGAGCAGTTCGTCGAGCTCCAGCGGGTCAAGACAGAGAGGTCCTGGCCAGAGTTTAGAGGTGACGAATGGATATTGCAGTACTTGTGGAGGTAAGCATGCCACAGAACAATGTCAGGGTGTAGTGGGCAGATGTAACATATGCAAGCAACCGGGGCATTATGCCAAGGTCTGTCCTCAGAGAAGTGGTGCATCGAGATTTCAGACAGCAGGGTCGTCTGCCTCTGTGATTCAGCCTGAGAGGCAAGCTCCATCGGTTCATTCCTTTCAACCTACTCCCCCACAGACCCAGCCTCGAGCTAGAGGTAGCCAGACTGTGAGTCAACCTCCCCGACAACAGGCTCAGGTGTTCCCGTTGACTGAGGAGCAAGCACAAGATGCCCCAGATGATGTCATTGCAGGTAACTGTTTCCTTTGCGGTTGTCCTGCCTATATATTGATAGATACGGGTGCATCGCATACATTCATATCAGAACGATTTGAATTATTGCATTCTTTGCCTGTTGAGTCATTGTTGGATGTCGTGTCGATTACTTCTCCGTTAGGAAGTGGATTGATATCGGTGACTACGGTTAGACATTGCATCTTACAATTTGAGGGTCATGATATTGATCTAGATTGTATAGTACTTAGGCTAGCTGATTTTGATTGCATTGTTGGGATTGATATGTTAACAAAGTACAGAGCCACCGTGGATTGTTTCCACAAGATTGTCAGATTCAGACCAGAAATGGCAGAAGAGTGGAAATTCTACGGTAAGGGTTCCAGATCTAGAATTCCCTTGATTTCGGCTTTGACTATGAATAAGTTGTTGCAGAAAGGAGCAGATGGGTTCCTTGTGTATGCGGTAGATGTACAGAAATCGAGCCCGGCATTGGCAGACTTGCCAATATTACAGGAGTTTGCAGATGTGTTTCCAGAGGAGATTCCAGGGTTACCTCAAGTGCGAGAGGTAGATTTCAGCATAGATCTTGTGCCAAATACTGTTCCTATATCTCGAGCTCCGTATAGGATGACGCCTGTTGAACTTAAAGAACAGTTGGAAGATCTGCTAGCCAAGGGATATATCAGACCTAGTGTATCTCCTTGGGGCGCTCCGGTACTTTTTGTGCGAAAGAAAGATGGATCGATGCGGTTGTGTATCGATTACATGCAACTGAATAAGGCCACGATAAAGAATAAATATCCATTGCCTAGGATCGATGATTTATTTGATCAATTACATGGATCATCTGTTTATTCTAAGATTGATTTGCGATCCGGATATCATCAGCTCAGAGTTCGAGATATAGATATACCGAAGACAGCATTTCGAACCAGGTATGGGCATTACGAATTTATTGTCATGCCTTTTGGTTTAACAAATGCTCCGGTGGTATTTATGGGCTTGATGAATCGAATCTTTCAGAGGTATTTGGATGATTTTGTTATTGTCTTTATCGATGATATTCTGGTGTATTCTAAGAACAGGAATGAGCATGCAGAGCATCTCAGAATTGTGTTACAGACACTGAGAAATGAGAGATTGTATGCTAAATTGTCAAAGTGTGAATTTTGGTTGAATCGAGTTGTCTTTTTAGGACATATCATATCAGGAGATGGTATTTCTGTAGATCCAAGTAAAGTGGAAGCGGTGACCAGCTGGCCGAGACCGACTTCTGTACCCGAAATACGCAGTTTCATGGGTCTAGCAGGATACTATAGACGATTCATCCAAGATTTCTTCAGTATTGCAAAGCCAATTACCCAGTTAACACAAAAGAATGCACCATTTGTGTGGTCCGAGGAGTGTGAGTCTAGTTTTGTGAAATTGAAGAAGAAGCTGACCAGTGCACCTGTCTTGATGATTCCTTCAGGTACTGGTAATTTCGTTGTATATTGTGATGCCTCTCACCGAGGACTAGGATGTGTTCTTATGCAGCGAGGTCATGTGATTGCATATGCCTCAAGACAGTTGAAGACTCACGAGACTCGATACCCCATTCATGATCTTGAATTGGCGGCTATCGTATTTGCACTGAAGATCTGGCGTCATTTTCTCTATGGCGAGAAGTTTGAGATTTTTTCCGATCACAAGAGCCTGAAGTATCTATTTTCTCAATCAGAACTGAATATACGACAGCGTAGATGGATTGATCTACTGAAAGACTTTGATAGCGATATCAAATATGATCCAGGAAAATCGAATGCGCCAGCTGATGCCTTGAGTCGAAAGGTTTGTTCCTTATCCTTATCGACGATAGGTGTTACGAAGTTAGTTGAAAATTGCTGTTTATCTGGATTAGAATTTGATACAGATAGTAGGCCACTACGACTTGCTTCCAATCAAGTTGAACCTGATTTGATTTGGAGGATTAAAGAAGCACAAAGAACGGATCAGAATGTGCAGAGGTCGATTCTGATGGTCAATCAGGGCATTTATCAGAATACCAGGTACGTGATCATGTGCTATATGTGCATAACCGTCTTGTTGTGCCAGATGTTTCAGATTTGAGACATCAGATTTTATCAGAAGCACACTGTAGTCGGTTTAGCATTCATCAGATCATCCTTCATGCATAATATCACATATCATACACCATCAATTAATTATCACAATAATTAATTGATCCAATATTATATATCTTGATCCAATCACTAACCGCCACGATTATAAACTAAATTAACAAAGTATACAAACACCTTTGTCTACTTTCCAATTAATTTATTTATAACCGAATTTCTTATAAATCACAATTTACTATAAATAATTAAAGTCCAACTTCAATTATTTATTTTATGAGAAAAATTTGCAACTTTTGTAATTCTAAACTTTAATTATTTATTTTATGAGAAAAATTTGCAACTTTTGTAATTCTAAACTTAAGGGCCCAAAAACTTATTTTTCACCAAAAACATTTTGGTCCATTTAAAATTCACACATATGTTAGCCATCCAATGGCCCAAAAACTCAAGGCACATGACACTTTGATATTCCAAAACACTTTTGGAAACCCTAGTCGTCATCGCCGTCCGCGGAGCTCTGTCGCAGGATTCCGGCAACCAAATTTTTTTTTTATTTTTAAAAATGGGACGTTCGGGCAGCCCGAGCTGCCCGACACGGGCAACAACATGCTGCCCGAAATTTCCCCACAAAAGCCTCGGTTTTGGTTGCAAACTTTCATCTCATGCGGTTAGAAATCATTCTCAATATAATATCTTGTATTTGCAACACAAAATCGTAACCATAGCTCGGATACCACTTGAAAAGAGATCGGTTACGGTGACCGGAAGCGCAACGGAAGTCAAAATTTTTTTTTTTTCATGCTAAAATTTCGGCCACCACATAATTTTCTGCAACAAATACAATAAAACACAAAAATGACATTCATAGAGTGTTTTAGAATTTTTACCTATCAACCTCTTAAGGTTGATGATGGCTCCAACTTTGTTGTCAAACAACAAAGCTCTTCAAGGCAAGACAATTCTACAAGCTCCCTCCTTTGAACACTCCTTGTTCAAAAATCAAGCCCACCACTTGCAAGCTAGAACCCTTCTTACTTTGCACTAGAAAAATAAGAAGATTTTACAAAGAGAAGTGTGTGTATTCTCCAACAATTGAAGAACACAAAAGGAGAGAAAATGAGAGAATTTTTCTATCAAAAATTCGGCCAACGTGCAACAATGAGAGAGGGGAGAGTTGCCTTGGTTGTGGGAAAAGTTGTCTTGCATGCCATGCAATATTTTATTCAAACGTATTCTACAACCCTTCACCTCCCAAGCATGCAAACCCTAGTGGGCTTGTAACATTTACAAAGGGCCCATGGACTTTTATTTAAATTGTCTCAAACCCATTTGAGCCCAATTAGACTTTACTTGATTTTACTCAAGCCCACTAGTTAAATAATTATTTCCAATTGGGCTCTACAATGGCCAATGTTATTTAATTAATCCAACACTTGAATTAATTTAATTATTTGGACTCTACTAGGCCCACTAGTGTTTAATTAATTCAACACTTGAATTAATTTAATTTAGTCCATAATAATGTTTATGAAAATCACAATTTTCAAATACATTATTCACTTGGCCAAATTTTAATTTAGGAACACTTCCATTAATTAAAATTTATATTTCTCTCATAGAAGCCATACTTCTATTTTTCTTTACACTTATAAACTCATTTATAAACCGTTACAATAAAAGGCGCATTTAAATGTCACACCCTTACTCTATACTTAGCATAATTACCATAATCAAAATAAGGTTTGAATGATATAACTATATTATGAATCCAATCAAACAAGGGGCATCACTTTGATGGTTTGTATAATTTTTGGCATGATGTCCCTATATTTTGTATAAGCCAAAAACTCAACTCAAGCAACAACCTCAAGCCTATTCTCATATAAAAACATACTTTGTATCATCATTCATAACATGGAACTTGTTTCAAACCCTCATATAAAATTTACTACAATACATATGCGGAAGCTATACAATAAGAAGTCCCGGTTCTTGTCGAGATAGGGCACGTCACTAGCATCCATTGGCGAACCGGAATCCCAGGCATCTTCACTACCTGATCCTGTAATACATGAGCTACGTGAGTTTATAAAACTCAATAAGTTGGCACTTATACGTATCAATATGCATCGAAGGAACATACATATCAAGTCGTGATCAATAATGAATCTTAAAAACATGTCATACCGTAGCATATATTCAATGTTCATTTTTGTACTTGAGCCACATTAGTTGACCTGTACTACCGTGCTTGCTTTATTATATAGCTACTACTGTGTTGGACGTCAGGGAGCAACCTTTGGCATCCCCACGCCCCATGAACATATATTGGCCAATAGCTTTGGTGGACTTAAAACCACCCATGATGTCAACAAGCTCTATATCATGTAAATCAATCCTTTTCTTTTCATGTTTATGTTCTTGTTCATGACATAGCACTCATCATCAATATTCATGAGTTCCTTACATATTTAATACATAACAATGGAATATGGTGCTATGTTTTCATAAATAAACATACTAACAATGTACATATATCAATAGACAATGAGATGCATTTGAAATTCATAATATTACTCATGTATTACTTCAAGAACATGCCAACTTACAGTCCAAGCTTAAGAACACTGGTTTGAGACGGTGTTTCTCGCTCCTATGCTGTCAAACATAACAATAATTCAATCACTATATCTATACTAGGTGAAGTTTGCTCCTCTACCTTTATAATAATCAAAAGAGATGAAAACTTACACCTTTAGGAAGCTCTTGGGATGAAGAACAAAGTTCTAACTTCAATTCTATGAAAGGAATGAAGAAGGAAGCTTTTGGGAGGAAGAAATCTTGTTTTGCTTCGTGTTCTTGCTGTGAATGAAGTGGGGGATGGTTGGAATGCTTGGAAAAGTCGATCCTTATCTTTTTATACAGTAGGCTTCGCTAGGGCGGACGTTTTTGACCGCTAGGGCGAGTAAATCTCGGCCCTACAATTTTATTTTCTGTACAGGCTCGCTAGGGCGGACTCTTTTGACCGCTAGGGTGAGCAAGTTTCGGCCCTACACATTTTATTTCTGCACAGGCTCGCTAGGGCGGACATTTTTTACCGCTAGGGCGAGCCAGTTTCGGTTCTGCACACTGATTCATCAGAAATCGCTCCAGAAACGGCTCTTCCCTTCATAATCTGGAAAAGTTGTAAACTACAAAGTTGTAGCCCTATGTCTTGGCCTTAAGCGCTCCAAATTTCAAGTCATTTGGAGGTCTGAGTAAAAAGTTATGCCCATTCTCCTAAAATGTGTCAGTGAAAGAATGACGGTATACACGACACACTTCGGGGCGCTTTTGGCTTGTCTTCCACAATGATTTGGACAAAACTCAAAACTTGAAAGTTGTAGCATTATATCTTAGCTTTCTAAGGGTTAAGGCCTCACACAATTTGGACCAATATTCAAATCATTATGCTAAAACCCGTACGAACTACCATATTTACGTCTCATTTCCCACAACTTCCATTACACTATCATCACCTACACATCTTACTCTAATTATTTAGGCATATATTCATTCTAAATATACCATGGACAATATAAAAGTCATGTTCAATCTCAATATTGATACCTCAATCACCACGTGAAATCTAACAAGCTAAATAACTACATAATAAACGACATAAACGCATTATTATCATTTGTACGAGTAACCGGGCATTACAATTCTCCCCTCCTTCAAAGAATTTCGTCCACGAAATTTGACGTACCATATAGTTCAGGATATCTCTGTTGAATCTCGTCTTCTCGTTCCCAAGTTGCTTCTTCAATTGCATGATTTCGCCATAATAGTTTCACTAAGGGTATTTCCTTGCCTCGTAACACTTTTGATTTCCTGTCGAGGATTTGGACCGGTCGTTCTTCATATGAGAGATTCGATGCAAGCTCCAATGGTTCGAAATGAAGAACGTGAGAAGGATTGGCCAAATACTTTCGTAACAAGGAAACGTGAAAAACATTATGAACTTGGATAAGTTCGGTGGTAAAGCAACTCGGTAGGCCCTGTCTCCTATTCTTTCTAAGATTTCAAATGGACCGATATATCTTGGACTCAATTTTCCTTTCTTGCCAAAACGTAAAATGCCCTTCAATGGTGATATCTTTACAAATACATGGTCACCAATCTGAAATTCCAGTCGACGACGTCGCACATCAGCATAGCTTTTCTGTCGACTTTGTGCAGTGTGCATTCTTTCTCTAATCTTGGTTACCAATTCAGCTGTCTGTTGTACCAATTCAGGGCCTAACAACTTTCATTCTCCTATTTCATCCCAATGTATTGGAGAGCGACATTTTCTACCATATAGTGCAGTATATGGTGCCATTCCAATCCTTGACTGATAGCTATTATTATATGTAAACTCAGCCAACGGTAGTTTACTGTCCCAACTGCCTGGGAAGTCAATAGTACAGGCCCTCAAAATATCTTCTAAGATCTGGTTCACTCGTTCTGATTGTCCATCAGTTTGAGGGTGGAATGCTGTGCTGAATGACAATCGAGTTCCCATAGCATGATGCAAGCTTTTCCAAAATTCTGATGTAAATTTTGGATCTCTATCAGATACAATGGACACTGGGATACCATGAAGCCTCACTATCTCCTTGATGTATTCTTCAGCATATTGATTCATCGTGTATGTGGTCTTCACCGGAAGAAAGTGAGCTGATTTTGTTAGTCGATCGACAATAACCCATATAGCATTGAATCCTCTTTGTGTTCTTGGCAGACCAAGGATGAAATCCATTGTGATATGTTCCCATTTCCACTCAGGAATGGGTAGCGGTTTCAGAAGTCCTGCTGGTCTTTGATGTTCAGCCTTGACCTGTTGACAAGTTAGACATTGTGCAACAAATTGAGCAATGTCCTTTTTCATACCTGGCCACCAAAATAATGGTTTCCAATCCTTGTACATTTTCGTGCCTCCTGGATGGATCGAATAGGGAGTAGCATGAGCATCAATAAGAATGTCGTTCCTGATCGTTCCTTGTTTTGGTACACACAGTCTCCCTCGATATGTCCATATTCCTTCCCCATCCAATTCAAAGTTCAAATTTCCTTTTTCTTCATCTCGCTGCCTCAATTGTTGTAATTCATTATATGTGTTTTGTTCGACCTTAATCCTGTCTGCAAGCGTTGGTCGAACCATAAGAGATGATAGATGAATTGCAGCTCCCTTTGGAATAACATCAAGTTTCAAGTTCTGCAAATCCCATAAAATTTGTTCTTGTACTTGCATTGCAGCAACAGAACTGGACTTTCGACTTAACGCATCTGCAACAACATTGGCTTTGCCTGGATGATAATTAATAACACAATCGTAATCCTTCACCAATTCCAACCAACGTCGTTGTCTCATATTCAGTTCTTTTTGCGTGAATAAATATTTCAGACTCTTGTGGTCCGTATATATTTCACACCGTTCGCCATACAGATAATGGCGCCATATTTTCAACGCAAATACCACTGCTGCCAGTTCTAAGTCATGTGTGGGATAGTTCTTTTCATATTCCTTTAACTGTCTTGAGGCATAAGCAATCACCTTCCCGTGTTGCATCAAGACTGCTCCTAAACCTTGTTTCGAAGCATCACTGTACACCACAAAATCTCCTGGTCCTTCTGGTATATCAAGGACTGGTGCTGATGTCAATTTTGCCTTTAACTCTTGGAAACTACGATCACATGCTTCGTCCCATACAAATTTCACATTCTTTCGGGTTAAAGCAGTCAAAGGCAATGCTATCTTAGAAAATCCCGCTATAAACCGCCGGTAATAACCAGCTAGCCCAAGGAAACTACGTGCCTCGGTAACAGTGGTAGGTCGTAGCCAGTTATTAACAGCTTCAATCTTACTTGGATCCACTGATATGCCTTCTTTTGAGATAATATGACCCAAGAATGATACTTGTTCAAGCCAAAATTCACATTTCTTCCATTTGGCATATAAATGTTTATCCTTCAAAGTCTGCAAAATTAATTGCAAATGTTCTCTATGTTCCTCTACAGTTCGTGAGTAGATGAGAATATCATCTATAAACACAATCACGAACCTGTCTAGGAATGGCTTAAAAATTCTATTCATTAAATCCATGAAAGCAGATGGTGCATTCGTTAGTCCAAATGGCATTACAAGAAATTCATAATTCCCATACCTGGTTCGGAAGGCAGTCTTAGAAATATCATCTGACTTCACTTTTAATTGATGATAGCCTGATCGTAAATCAATCTTCGAAAAGATAGCAGCTCTTTGTAGTTGATCAAACAAATCATCAATTCTAGGGAGTGGATACTTATTTTTGATTGTCACTTTGTTCAACTCCCGATAATCAATGCATAGACGAAGGGTACCGTCTTTCTTCTTCACAAACAAAACAGGTGCACCCCACGGTGAAAAGCTCGGTGTAATAAACCCTTTATCAAGCAACTCCTGTAACTGTTCTTTCAGTTCTTTCATTTCTGTAGGAGCTAATCGATAAGGATCTTTTGAGATCGGATGAGTTCCTGCCACAACATCAATTACAAATTCGATCTCTCTATCTGGGGGTAAGCCTGTTACATCATCAGGAAATACCTCTGGAAACTCACAAACAACATCTGTATCTTCTAGTTCATGAACTGGTGGATCAATAACTAACACAGATGCTAAATATCCTTGACACCCCTTCTGTAGTAATTTACTAGCCTTCATACAAGAGATTATCCGAAGTGGTAAGGATATACCTGCACTTGCTATTGTGAATGGTTCAGCTCCTATAGGCGCAAACTTGATCATCTTTATGCCACAATCAATAGTAACTATGTACTTCGAGAGCCAATCCATTCCCAATATCACATCAAAATCAGTCATTCTTAAAACTATCAAGTCAGCATACAGTTGATGGCCTTGGACATATATTGGACACCCTCGCACAATCTGATCTGTCTGTAATTCTTGCCCGGAAGGTAAGGCTATGGCGAGTTGTGTCTTTGTTGTACTTGCTGTAATGCCCAGTCTCCTTAGAAACGATTCCGAAATAAAAGAATGCGTGGCTCCTGAATCTAGTAAAACAATAGCAGTAATACCAGAAATCAAGAACATACCAGTGATCATCGACGTATCCGCATCCACTTCTTCTTTAGTCATAGAGAAAAGGCGTCCCTGTACTTTCTCAGAACTTCCTGGACAATTCTTGGCGAGATGCCCTGGCTTTTTGCAATGATAACAGACATTAGAACCTTGCATACATTCCCCGCCATGGAGTTTTCCACATTTAGGACAAGGTGGTCTGTCCTGTTCTTTACGTGGAGGGGGACCCTTACCACGGGATTCTTCGGGTTTGGTACCTTTACTATCGGTCTTCTTGCCTTGTCCTGTTGCTTGGCTCCTTTGGAAGTATTGCTGCCTTCGTTGTTGCCTGTCTATGTCAATGTCATGTTCATCCTGCTCCGCCATAAGTGCTCTTTCAACTATCTCTCCATACGTAGCAACTTTGGACATTCGTACATCTCTTTTAATTTCAGAGCGAAGTCCCCGCATGAAGTGTTCGCCCTTACTTGTATCATCTCGTGCAATATATGGTACGTATTGGACTCCAGCTTCGAATTTTTGTATGTATTCAGTCATTGACATGGTTCCTTGCTTCAGGTTAAGGAAGTCGCTGGTTTTCTTAGCTCGTACGTCTTTACTGAAATATTTGTTGTAAAACACAGTTTTAAAAGTTCCCCATGTCAATGGTTCAACCGGTAATGCAACTCTTGCACTCTCCCACCATATTCTTGCATGTTTTGTTAAGAGAAAGATGGCACAAGTCACTTGGTCCGCATCATCCATATGAAGGTAGGAGAAGATGGACTCCAATGACTTAATCCACTCTTCTGCTACTGCTGGATCGGTGCTTCCCATGAATTCCGGAGGATTCAATCGTCGAAACCGATCATATACGTCTGTCTGAACAGGCACATGTCTGTGTACTATGGCTTGAGCTTGTGCTTGTTCATGAGTAGTCCGTTGCATCTCCAGTAGCTGCTGGATTTGTTCACCATGGACTTTTGCTTGTTGTTGGAGTAATTGAGCGAAGTCATCTACAGGTCGTGGCGCACTACCTTCACCTTCGACTGCTGGGGCCTTGCCCTTAGATGACTCTCCTTTCTGTACTTTACGTTTCGGTGGCATCGTCGCTTATCTTAACCTACATGTAGGTCACGTAGAAACACATAACTTAGCATAAACTATGGGATACAAAGATACTTACTTGCCGAGTTCTCCATGTGGATGAAGTGCAGTGTCTTCCCTGTCAAAGAACCGTGGGCTCTGATACCATTTAAATTTCACACCCTTACTCTATACTTAGCATAATTACCATAATCAAAATAAGGTTCGAATGATATAACTATATTATGAATCAAATCAAACAAGGGGCATCACTTTGACGGTGTGTATAATTTTTGGCATGATGTCCCTATATTTTGTATAAGCCAAAAACTCAACTCAAGCAACAACCTCAAGCCTATTCTCATATAAAAACATACTTTGTATCATCATTCATAACATGGAACTTGTTTCAAACCCTCATATAAAATTTACTACAATACATATGCGGAAGCTATAGAATAAGAAGTCCCGGTTCTTGTCGAGGTAGGGCACGTCACTAGCATCCATTGGCGAACCGGCATCCTAGGCATCTTCACTACCTGATCCTGTAATACATGAGCTACGTGAGTTTATAAAACTCAATAAGTTGGCACTTATACGTATCAATATGCATCGAAGGAACATACATATCAAGTCGTGATCAATAATGAATCTTAAAAACATGTCATACCGTAGCATATATTCAATGTTCATTTTTGTACTTGAGCCTCATTAGTTGACCTGTAATACCGTGCTTGCTTTATTATATAGCTACTACTGTGTTGGACGTCAGGGAGCAACCTTTGGCATCCCCATGCCCCATGAACATATATTGGCCAATAGTTTTGGTGGACTTAAAACCACCCATGATGTCAACAAGCTCTATATCATGTAAATCAATCTTTTTCTTTTCATGTTCATGTTCTTGTTCATGACATAGCACCCATCATCAATATTCATGAGTTCCTTACATATTTAATACATAACAATGGAATATGGTGCTATGTTTCCATCAATAAACATACTAACAATGTACATATATCAATAGACAATGAGATGCATTTGAAATTCATAATATTACTCATGTATTACTTCAAGAACATGCCAACTTACAGTCCAAGCTTAAGAACACTGGTTTGAGACGGTGTTTCTCGCTCCTATGTTGTCAAACATAACAATAATTCAATCACTATATCTATACTAGGTGAAGTTTGCTCCTCTACCTTTATAATAATCAAAAAGAGATGAAAACTTACACCTTTAGGAAGCTCTTGGGATGAAGAACAAAGTTCTAACTTCAATTCTATGAAAGGAATGAAGAAGGAATCTTTTGGGAGGAAGAAATCTTGTTTTGCTTCGTGTTCTTGCTGTGAATGAAGTGGGGGATGCTGCTAGGCGTTTAACATGATTGGTTGGGTACTATCAGAATTGAGTTCTGACGTTCTTATTATCAAGGAGTTGATAAGTAAGAATGGAGCAATTGGGCTATGCTCATATAAGGACATGTTTAGTCCAAATCACATGGAGATGTGAACCCACGGCTAGTTGTATCAATGAACCATTGAGGGCCACACAAGTACTAGCTTTCTAGATCCCGTTGAGAAGTAAAAATAGTTCAATGTGTTGAACGGCTTATAAAGGAGTTTATAAGCGTAAGGAAAATTAGAAGTATGACTTCTATAAAAGAAAAAAATAGTTCAATGTGTTGAACGGCTTATAAATGAGTTTATAAGCGTAAAGAAAATAGAAGTATGACTTCTATGAGAGAAATGTAAATTTTAATTTATGGAAGTGTTCCTAAATTAAAAGTTGGCCAAGTGAATAATGTATTTGAAAATTGTGATTTTCATAAACATTATTATGGACTAAATTAAATTAATTCAATTGTTGAATTAATTAAACACTAGTGGACCTAGTAGAGTCCAAATAATTAAATTAATTCAAGTGTTGAATTAATTAAATTATATTGAGTCTTGTAGAGCTCAATTTAAATTAATTATTTAACTAGTGGGACTTGGGTAAATTCAAGTAATGTTTAATTAGTCTCAAATACGTTTGAGATAATTAAATTTAGTCCATGGTTTTTATTTTGATAAAAACCATATAATATGCATGCATGGGAGGTGAAAGGTTGGGAGACTACTTTTTGAGTTTTCAAGGCATGGCATGCAAAAAGTGATTCTACTTTTCCCACTACCACGACTAGTCTCCCTTCCCCCCATTGTAGAAGCTAATGGCCGAAAATATTCAAGGGATTCTCTCCATTTTCTCTCATTTTTCTTGTTCTTCAATTGTTGGAAAACAATTCACTTCTCTTTGAAAAATCCTCATATTTTTCTAGTGCAAATTATGAGGGGTTCTAGCTAGTTAGTGGTGGGCTTGATTTTGAAGGAAAGAAGGAGGCTTGGAGGCTTGTAGATTTGTCTTCCTTTCAAGTGCCAAGATTGTTTACAACTTGGTTGGAGCCATCATCAACCTCAAGATGTTGATACGTAACGATTTTCTTACACCCTATGTATGACATAGTTGTGTTTTTGTATTTGCTACATGAAATGAGGGGTGGCCGAAATTTTCTATGAAAAATTTGATTTTTTAAACTTCCGTTGCGCTTCCAGTCACCGTAACCGATCCCCTTTCAAGTTGTATCCGAGCTATGGTTACGATTTTGTGTGGCAAATACAAGATATTATGTTGAGATCGATTTCTAACCGCATGAGGTGAAGTTTTGCAACGATTCAAGGCCGGATTTGGGGCGGATTTTGGGCAGCAATTTTGGGCAGCTTGGGCTGCCCGAGGGGCTGCCCGCCCAAGCTGCCCGAAACGGGCAGCAAGGGCAGCCCCCCGAACAGCCCCTTGTTTTTAAATAAAAAAAAAAAATTTTGTTGCCGGAATCCGGCGACGGAGCTCCTGCGACGGCGATGACGACTAGGGTTTCCAAAAGGTGTTTTGGAATATCAAAGTGTCATGGACCTTGAGTTGTTGGGCCAATGGATGGCTAACATGTTTGTGAATTTTAAATGGGCCAAAACGTTTTTGGTGAAAAATGATTTTTTGGGCCCTTAAGTTTAAAATTACAAAAGTTGCAAATATTTTCTCATGAAATAAATATTTTAAGTTGGACTTTAAATATTTATAGTAAATGGTGATTTACAAGAAATTCGGTTATAAATAAATTAATTTTAAAGTAGACAAAGGTGTATGTATACTTTGTTAATTTAGTTTATAATCGTGGCGGTTAGTGATTGGATCAAGATATATAATATTGGATCAATTAATTATTGTGATAATTAATTGATGGTGTAAGATATGTGATATTATGCATGAAGGATGATCAAAAGCCCAAGCCCAATTTGCTAGGTGTATGCTAGGATATTTTGTGTTGAATGATTGTAATAATTATCAATTTATAAAGTGGGCTTGGTTTATGGCCCGTTCCCACCCCATGAGATGTATCCCTATTTGCCATGGATATTTATTTGTAAATATTAGTATAGTGGATGATCAAGATTGGAAGATGGTGGCCATGATGATTATGAAGATCGAAGACATGTAAATTTTGGAAGCTTATGTAATAGTTGCATTTGCATCCCGTGCATTTCTCTAGGATTGGACCTAGGCCCGTGTTTAGCTCACACAGTCCGTTAGTATTGGGGCGATTGATCATCCTTGTTTTGTTTACTGTTTATAATATATGCATGATATGTTATAAATAATGAGTATGTGCGTTATTATTATGATAATAACAAAGTTGCATGAATCCGGCAAACATACGATCAAACATGGCGAGCTTTTAAAATAAAATTAATGATGAGACCTTCCAAAATTAAAACCCCTCATTTTGAATAAGATTCAAAATTAATATCAAGCCCGAAAAGGGGAATTATAAATTTGTTTATAATTTCCTTGTCTTCCATCGACAATAGGTGCATGATGAACGCTACCCGTACTCGGGGCTCGGCTCATATTATTGGGGGAGCTTTGGGTGCCGGAAAGCTGTGACATCCATTGACATGGTGATGTGAACTACGTGGAACTCCCATGATTTCGGCTCATATTATTGAGGGAACTCATGGCGACCGTCCATTAAGGTTCAACATCGATGGGTAAGGCTTGACACGTGAAGATGAACGACGTCATATTATTGGGTCCTAATCAAACATGAGACAAAAGTTTACGTAGAGGGCTGCATTGTGATGCAATTGGAAACTACCTTTTAGGAATTGTGATTGGCTGATATTATTCGGGATCATAATTCGCTAATTGGACCTTACGTACCTACTGAGGAAAGGAGTTTCCCATTTTCACTAGAGGGTAGTGAAAGATGTCAAAACAGTGGGAGCAAATATTTATGAAGTAAAAGTCCAAACTTCATATCTTAATAAATATTTTAAAATAGTCATCAACATTTATCTGTTTTTACTTTTCAGTACAAATTGACAATGTCTTCGATTCGCAATCCGATATCCGTAATACTCGACAAACACATATTAACTGGACCTAATTACCTCACTTGGCTAAGAAACCTAAAAATTGTCTTGAATTCGGAAAGGGTAGCATATACACTGACTGAGTCGCCCCCTGTTGAGGCTCCGACTGACTGCAATCCTGAGGAATTGCAGGCTTACAAGGAATGGTGTGACCATGACTTGATAGCCAGGTGTTATATGCTGACTTCTATGAATGATGAGTTACAGAGGCGTTTTGAGGATGCAAAGAATGCTGCTGACATTCATATGCACCTCAAAGAGCTCTTTGGTGAGCAAACTCGGCCTCTTAGGCATGCTACCGTCAAGGAGCTGATCACATTGCGCATGCGAGATGGGGCCTCGGTCCATGAGCATGGCCTGAAGTTGATTGGGCTCGTGGATAAGCTCGTTGGCATGGATATGATCTTGCCTTCAGAGTTGACCACCGACGTGTTGCTGTTATCATTGCCTAGCTCGTTTGATCCTTTTGTGGTGAACTTCAACATGAACAAGATGGAGCCGACCCTTGAGGAGTTGGTGAATATGCTTGTTACGTTTGAATCAACCATCAAGAAAGAGAAGTTGGTTCTTTATGTCGGTTCTTCATCTGGTACGAAGATTGATCCACATGGGAAGGGAAAGAAGAGTTCTTTCCAACGTCCCAAGAAGAACGTGCCCTTGATGAGGCAATCTCCGAATCCCGTTGAGGCAGCCAGTGTGGGGACCCGGGCTCTAACTCAATTCTTTTGGGATTTATTGGATCTTTGCTCGAAAATGTGGGTCAAAATTTTGCTTTTAACATTAATTCAAATGTATAATTAAAGCATAACATGTCTTTATATTAATTAAACAACATCATGTACATACATGTCTATTTAGTACAATCATACGCTAGTGTTTAAATACCAACTACAAACATTAGTAGTACAGGTCTAATAAGCAAACACTAGAAATCTTCAACGCCCGAGATCTCCACGCTATCATCAATCTCTCATCTAGCTCGAGACCCAGATCCTGCCCCACCTGTTGCCATGCACACATACAGACACGACAACAGCCGGATAACTCCGGTTAGAACATATCCCAGTATAAAACATGTATGCATGCAATGTAATAATCATGTACAAAAGCATAGCATATATCAATGCACATGAATATAAAATCTACAACATGTGAAAGAATACAAATCTGTATTCAACATTTAAATCTTGACTCGACTCATTTCTAATCTAGGGATCCCGGTGTAAATAAGACGGTATGTCACCTACCCAACCACTCGGGCTGACGGTACGTCTTATTCCTAGACTTCGGTCAACTCTGTATCGAGGGTCTACACATAGAGAATATCTACTACTATGCGTCGATACACCGAAACATCTAGTTTTGGCCAATCTGCCAATATCTCCTATCTCAGGACTCGAGTATAAATCAATAAACAATACATTACATAATCAAATGTAATAACAATCTAGTATGTGATTTAGGGAAACTCGTATCAAATCTGAATCGAGTTGTGCAATCCCGTGACCACATGAAATATACCTTTCGTCGCACAATGTCTGTCGAGATCTTGAAGTCGTAATGTCGAGTCTGACAATAACAACTCTGAAAGGCAATGTAGACATACAATATCAATTCCCAACTCAATTCAGCACATATACAATTCAATAATCCATCTCGATACAATTTTGACAGTATAACGGCGTAGCCTCGCGATACCGATAATTCAAACTCAACATAACAATATCATAATCAATCCCAATAACTCATAATTTCATCTAAACATCAACATACATTCTGAAATCGGCATAATTTTCACATAACATAAGCTGGAAAATCGAAACAGCATCATACGACGTCTGAAAATCGATCCGTTCACGTTTCTACGATGCTTATAATCTCAAGAACACACATTATACATAATATCACAATTTCCTCAACACACCTTTTTCAAACCATGCTGAAAGTTAACAATACTCACATCCTTTTGAAGCTCTTGAGGAGAGGAATACAAATCTATGCTTGAATCACAATTTGGATTCGTAATTCTTGCACTAGGTGATTTCTAAGCTATGAAGAAGCTTGAGGGTATGAACTTGTTCTCGTTTCTTGCTGCCAGAAATTGAAGAAATGAAGACTCAGCTCAATTCATATATATATACACGCCATGTGTCATCATAAGAAAAGGAGGTGGATCTCTCGCATGCAGCACCGCGGGTGCGGTAGTTCAGGAGCGCGGGTGCGCTATGTTCACGGCGAGTTCATCCAAAAGTGCAGCACCTAGACCACGGGTGCGGTCTTGCTTGCACCGCGGGTGCAGTCTTGCTTCGGATAAATTCACCAACTTTCTATCTAAACACCGCGGGTGCGGTGCTTCCTAGCACTGCAGGTGCGGTGTGGCTTCGGCCAGGCTCATTCAAAATTCCATAATCCATGAAATCTTTGATATTTTCCTCTTACGACATGTATTCTCATATCCTCCGAGTATCATGTTAATGAAACTAATAATCTCGAGCCTTACAGCCAGACCAGTTAAGCTGACAAGACTGATGATGTATGTCATCACTGCAAGAAGCCTGGACATTGGAGGCGTAACTGCAAAGAATATCTTGCCCAGAAAAGTTCTGGAAATGGTATGTTCTACATTGAAGTAAACATTTCAGTTAACTCTACTTCTTGGGTATTGGATACCAAATGTTGCTCACATCTCTGTAATGGGTTACATGTGATGGGAAGAAGTAGGAAGCTTAAGGGAAGGTGAGACCTTCTTGAGAATGGCTATGGAGCAAGAGTTGCTGCCAAGACCTTAAGAAATGACTTATTGTTGAACAATGGTTTTAAGTTAATTTTAAGAGATGTTTTGTTTGTACCTTTTTGGTGAAAACAATGTTTCCATTTCTATGGTGATAAAAATGGATATTCTTGTTTATTTAGCAAAGGTGTTTGCAACATTTACAAGAATGAATGTTTAATTGGTACTTGAGAACTTGAAAACGATCTCTATAACTTAAAATTGAAAGATATTCCATTAAATGTCCATTCAAAGGCAGACACCATATGAGATATGGATGGGTAAGCCTCCCAAATATTCTTATCTTAGAATATGGGAGCCCTGCTTATGTGAAGCAGGTAGTGGGAGATAAAATTGGATAGTCGATCCATTTTATGTTACTTTGTGGAATATCCAAGGAATTAAGTTGGATATTATTTCTATCATCCCCAAGAAACAAAAGTGTTTGTTTCTAGGAATGCAACCTTTTTGGAAAAGGAATTTCTATTGGATAGAAAATGGGAGATGATAGAACTCGAAGAGGTTCGAGAGACACCCACAATTATAGAACCCACACCTGAAGAGCCAAGTGAGGAGATACAAGCTCCTAGAAGATCCGAGAAAGTCTCGAGACCACCTATGAGGTATGGTCAGCTTCTTGAAGAGGGCCATGATGAGCCTAACCATGGATGTGATCCAAGGATCTTCAAGGAAGCGTTATCTGATGCTGATTCATCCAAATGGCTTGAAGCTATGGAATCTGAGATGAATTCCATACATTCAAACCAAGTGTTGAATCTCGTGGATCCACCTGAAGGAATTGTTCCCATAGGGTGTAAATGGATTTACAAGAGGAAACTTGGGCGGATGGGAAGGTATTGACCTTCAAGGCGCGATTGGTGGAAAAAGGATATACTCAAAGACAAGGAGTTGACTTTGAGGAAACCTTTTCACCAGTTGCAATGTTCAAGTCTATAAGGATATTGCTAGCCATAGCTGCATGGTATGACTATGAGATATGGCAGATGGATGTTAAGACAGCCTTTCTTAATGTGGATATTAAGGAAGAGATTTACATGTCTCAAACTTGGAGGGTTTACATCTATCGGAAGTGAGCATATGGTATGCAAACTTCAAAGATCTATTTATGGTCTAAAGCAGGCATCTAGGAGTTGGAACCTCAGATTCGATAGTACAATCAAACAGTTTGGTTTTACTAAGAATACTGAGGAACCCTGTGTGTATAAGAAGGTCAGTGGGAGTGTTGTGACATTCCTGGTGTTTTATGTTGATGACATTCTAATCATTGAGAATTATGTAGGAATGTTGCAATCAACTAAAATATGGTTAGCAAATGAGTTCTCGATACAGGATTTGGGTGAAGCATCTTTTGTATTAGGAATACAGATCTATAGAGATAGATCAAGAAGATTGCTTGGTCTCACCCAGTCCACATACATTGATACCATCATGAAGCGGTTCTCGATGGATGAGTCCAAGAGAGGACATCTACCAATGTGTCATGGCGTGTCCCTATCCAAGTCTGTCTCCCAAGACTGATGCAGAGATAGCGGCGATGACAAGCATTCCTTATGCATATGCGATTTGTAGCATCATGTATGAGATGATATCTACACGTCCTGACGTGGCTTTCGCACTAAGTGTAGTGAGTAGATATCAATCGAACCCCGGTCTTCCACATTGGAAAGTTGTGAAAGACATCCTCAAGTAGTTGAAAAGGACCAATAAATTGTTCTTGGTCTATGGGGTGGAGAACTGAAATTGAAAGGCTATACCGACTCTAGCTTCCAAAGCGATATCGATGACTCAAAGTCAACCTCTGGGTTTGTATTCATGCTCAATGGTGCTGCTGTCTCTTGGAAGAGTTCCAAGCAAGACAATACTACGGATTCCAGCACAGAGGCCGAATACATTGCTGCATTAGATGCAGCAAGGGAGGCTGTTTGGATAAGGAATTTCGTCCAAGAGTTGGGCGTTATTCCTAATGGAGTTGCTCCTATCCCGGTGTTGTGTGACAACACGGGAGATTTAGCTCAAGCAAAGGAGCCAAGGTCTCATCAGAAGTCCAAACATGTATTGATTAAGTACCACATCCTCGGAGAGATTGTGGAAAGAGTAAGAAGTGTCTTTTGACATAGTCGGCTCCGCAGATAATGTTGTTGATCCACTAGCTAAGCCTTTTCCTGGACTATTATTCGACAAGCATCGCGAATCAATGGGTTTAAAGCATATGGGTAGTTGGCTCTAGTGCAAGTGGGAGATTGTTAGAGTAGGTGCCCGTCGAGCCAAGTGTTGGCCGAGTGTTCACAATGAAACTCTATGTATAAGCAATCTTTATTTTAGTAATATTTGATATTATTATTTTGGCACATCTTTATCTGTATACCCATGCTAGTTGCATAGATAAAGACCTTGAATATACAAATAGTAAAAAGAATATGAGATGCTCATATGATGAGTATCATGAAACTCATATTTGTAATACTGTATATTCTAAACGGTTCCTAGTCGATTCAGCCGCCACTAAGAAGGATATAGACCGCTCGAGTTAGAGACTAGTATCTGCGATGTGAGTACCATGTTTCATTGGTAGGGGACATTGTGATGTCCGAGCATGCAGATAGGTGCTCCTGGTAGAGTGCACTGAACAACCCTCCATTATAGGACTTTCCAAGTGGTTCTCACTTATCGAGTGGAAAAGTCCTGGTTTATGGTTGTACACCATTAGTCCTTATGACCCGGGACAATATTGAGACTCTATGTGCTAGCATTTCACTTTGACTTGTTTACCGACTCTTATGGGGTCATCAGGTGGCAAGGTTGGGTGTCATGTCGAAATATATAGGAGTCGATGCATTGTAGTCGGGGATTCACCGCTTACCTTCGGGTATGGATATCCTATGTGTTATCATGTGTATGTAGGTTGAAATCTCTGGCCAGAGTATGGTGGTAATTATGAAAGGAGTTTCATATATTACACCATCGATGCAACTACGACATGACACATAATATCGATTCATTGACAACTCTCGATAAACCAATGGTTGTCGAATCGATCGGGATATATGAGTTGAAGGGACTGTACTGTACGCTAACCATAATAGAATGGTTCTTGCAGGCACTATCATTTGATACCTAGGGAATCATGTAAGCGATGTTGCTATGCGTTTAACATGGTTGGTTGGGTACTATCAGACTTGAGTTCTATCGTTCTTGTTATCAAGGGGTTGATAAGTAAGAATGGAGCAATTGGGTTATGCTCATATAAGGACATGTTTAGTCCGAGTCACATGGAGATGTGAACCCATGGCTAGTTGTATCAATGAACCATTGAGGGCCACACAAGTGGTGGCTTTCTAGATTCCGTTGAGAAGTAAAATTAGTTCAATGTGTTGAACGGCTTACAAAGGAGTTTATAAGCGTAAGGAAAATTAGAAGTATGACTTCTATAAAGGAGAAACTAGTTCAATGTGTTGAACGACTTATAAATGAGTTTATAAGTGTTAGGAAAAATAGAAGTATGACTTCTATGAGAGAAATGTAAATTTTAATTTATGGAAGTGTTCCTAAATTAAAAGTTGGCCAAGTGAATAATGTATTTGAAAATTGTGATTTTCATAAACATTATTATGGACTAAATTAAATTAATTCAAGTGTTGAATTAATTAAACACTAGTGGACCTAGTAGAGTCCAAATAATTAAATTAATTCAACTTGAAGTAATTAAATTATATTGAGTCTTGTAGAGCTCAATTTAAATTAATTATTTAACTAGTGGGACTTGGGTAAATTCAAGTAATGTTTAATTAGTCTCAAATATGTTTGAGATAATTAAATTTAGTCCATGGATTTTATTTTGATAAAAACCATATAATATGCATGCATGGGAGGTGAAAGGTTGGGAGACTACTTTTTGAGTTTTCAAGGCATGGCATGCAAAAAGTGATTCTACTTTTCCCACTACCAAGACTAGTCTCCCTTCCCCCCATTGTAGAAGCTAATGGCCGAAAAAATTCAAGGGATTCTCTCCATTTTCTCTCATTTTTCTTGTTCTTCAATTGTTGAAAACAATTCACTTCTCTTTGAAAAATCCTCATATTTTTCTAGTGCATATTATGAGGGGTTCTAGCTAGTTAGTGGTGGGCTTGATTTTGAAGGAGAGAAGGAGGCTTGGAGGCTTGAAGATTTGTCTTCCTTTCAAGAGCCAAGATTGTTTACAACTTGGTTGGAGCCATCATCAACCTCAAGAGGTTGATAGGTAACGATTTTCTTACACCCTATGTATGACATAGCTGTGTTTTTGTATTTGCTACATGAAATGAGGGGTGGCCGAAATTTTCTATGAAAAATTTGATTTTTTAAACTTCCGTTGCGCTTCCGGTCACCGTAACCGATCCCCTTTCAGTACTCACATCGCAGATACTAGTCTCGAACTCGAGCAGCCTATATCCTTCTTAGTTGCGGCTGAATCGACTAGGAACCGTTTAGAATATACAGTATTACAAATATGAGTTTCATGATACTCATCATTTGAGCATCTAATATTCTTTCTACTATTTGTATATTCACGGGCTTTATCTATGCAACTAGCATGGTTATACAGATAAAGATGTGCCAAAATAATAATTTCAAATATTATTAAAATAAAGATTGCTTATACATAGAGTTTCATTGTGAACACTCGGCCAACACTTGGCTCGACGTGCATCTACTCTAACATGTTTCTCGTCGCGATGTTAAATTCTTGAGTTACTTTTGGAATACTTTATGGGCTAAACTTGGCACAAAATTGTTGTTTTCTACTACTTGTCATCCTCAAACGGATGGACAAACTGAAGTTGTCAATATAACTTTGGGAACACTTTTGCGTGCTATTCTTAAAAAGAACTTGGATTGACATTTCTATGGACTTTATTTTGGGGTTGTAGAGGACTAAGAAGGGGAGAGATTCTATTTTTGTTGTTGTGGATAGATTCTCTGAGATGGCACATTTTATAGCTTGCCATAAAACCGATGATGCTTCAAACATTGCGTATTTTTTCTTTAGAGAAGTCGTTAGGTTGCATGGCATGCCTAGGACTATTGTTTCTAGTCGCGATGTTAAATTCTTGAGTTACTTTTGGAAGACTTTATGGGCTAAACTTGGCACAAATATGTTGTTTTCTACTACTTGTCATCCCAAACGGATGGACAACTGAAGTTGTCAGTAGAACTTCGGGAACACTTTTGCGGGCTATTCTTAAAAAGAACTTGGATTGACATTTCTATGGACTTTATTTTGGGGTTGCCTAGGACTAAGAAGGGGAGGGATTTTATTTTTGTTGTTGTGGATAGATTCTCTAAGATGGCACATTTTATAGCTTGTCATAAAACCGTTGATGCTTCAAACATTGCGGATTTGTTCTTTTGAGAAGTCGTTAGGTTGCATGGCATGCATAGGACTATTGTTTCTGGTCGCGATGTTAAATTCTTGAGTTACTTTTGGAAGACTTTATGGGCTAAACTTGGAACAAAATTGTTTTTTTCTACTACTTGTCATCCTCAAACGGATGGATAAACTGAAGTTGTCAATAGAACTTGTGGAACATTTTTGCGTGCTATTCTTAAAAAGAACTTGGATTGACATTTCTTTGGACTTTATTTTGCGGTTGCCTAGGACTATGAAGAGGAGGGATTCTATTTTTTTTGTTGTGGATATATTCTCTAAGATGACACATTTTATAGCTTGTCATAAAACCGATGATGCTTCAAACTTTGCGGATTTGTTCTTTAGAGAAGTCTTTAGGTTGCATGGCATGCCTAGGACTATTGTTTCTAGTCGCGATGTTAAATTCTTGAGTTACTTTTGGAAGACATTATGGGCTAAACTTGGCACAAAATTGTTGTTTTCTACTACTTGTCATCCTCGAACGGATGGACAAAGTGAAGTTGTCAATAGAACTTTGGGAACACTTTTGCGTGATATTCTTAAAAAGAACTTGATTTGACATTTATATGGACTTTATTTTGCGGTTGCCTAGGACTAAGAAGAGGAGGGATTCTATTTTTGTTGTTGTGGATAGATTCTCTAAGATGGCACATTTTATAGATTGTCATAAAACCGATGATGCTTCAAACATTGCGGATTTGTTCTTTAGAGAATTCATTAGGTTGCATGGCATTCCTATTACTATGGTTTCTGGTCGCAATGTTAAATTCTTGAGCTACTTTTGGAAGACTTTATGGGCTAAACTTGACACAAAATTGTTGTTTTCTACTACTTGTCATCCTCAAACGGATGGACAAACTGAAGTTGTCAATAGAACTTTGGGAACACTTTTGCGTGCTATTTTTAAAAAGAACTTGGATTGACATTTCTATGGACTTTATTTTTGGGTTGCCTAGGACTAAGAAGGTGAGGGATTCTATTTTTGTTGTTGTGGATAGATTCTCTAAGATGGCACATTTTATAGCTTGTTGATAAAGATAAAAAATTATACATTAATTAAATGTTTTATAATATTAATATATAGTTTTTGTTTTATTAAATGTTTAAATATTACATGTTTTATAATAAATTGTATAAAATATAAGTTGTGTGAAATTATAAGTTTTTACTATTTTTTACAGGTTCGATAAAACAAAAATAACCTTGTCGTTGCAAATGGGATTAAGATGATTCTTGGACCTGTAGAAAGATGATTATAATATCTACAATATTGTTGACAAGCATGAGATAAAAATACTCTTACAATTGGGATCAAATTAAGCAACAAAGAAAGTTACCAAAGGAGTGGTAGTTTTACCATGCTCTAGTATTTTGACCATATCTCTCAAATTATTTGGTCAAATATTCTGAAAAAAATACCACAACTAGAAAACTCAATTATCCACATGTTTCTTTTTATGTGAAGAAGCAAATTCGGAGAAGAAGATTTTCAAAAGTGATGTGTAATATAATATTAATTTCTTGGAACACCAATGAAGACTTATGTGTAAAAAATAATATTTTATTTGTGGTTGCCTCCTCAAATTTGGCTATAAATAGGGGTGCATTGTAATGTATTGAGATATCCCTCATTCTATGAACAAACCTTTGAGTTCATAATATATCTCTCTATATTTTTCCTTTATTTCTTCATTTAAATATAATTAGCATGTTAATTTCATATTCAAAGTTTTACACTTTGAATAATGAATAGCTAACTTCGTAAAGTTGAGATGATAAGGTGAAACTCTTGGCATGATAATAAGGTTATTAAAAGGTAAGAATCTATATTTTATATTATTTAATCATTATTTATTGTTTATGTTATATTTATTTCTTTAAGCATTTTTATACTGTGACACCCTGACCCGCTACAATTAAAAAATACAGCGGAATTTAAAATTTTCATACAACTGGAAGGAGTTTCAAAATACATTTCCAAATATCATCAAAAGTATTAACATGATCAACTAAATGATACATCAAAATACAAAACATCATTTTAATGATCATGTCTAAAAATATTGCTTGCAAAACAAACAACTTCCTTCCAATCTTCGTATGCATATGACTCACATCCACAGTCAACGTCCTGGCCCGTCACTCTTATCTGCATCACATGAAAATAACTGAAATGAGTATAAAACTCAGCAAGTGGAACTCTTATATAGCAATGAACATATCATACTCTATAAAACATGGCTTTAAAACATAAATACCATCAACTCTGAAATAAATATCATAGCAATAGCATAGCAATAAGATGGTATTTCTCTTTACTCTGTTTGAATTGATATCAATAGTAACTCTGTCTGTGGTGTTCGTATCCCAATCGATATAAACCGATAACTCTGAGGGATATAAGCCTATGGTCTTTGATCAACTAATTGCATGCAATATCTGACTATGTATCTATCAATCCAATAAAACATTTAAACTCTTTCTCTTTGGCATTTAAACAACACTTTAGAAACTATACTCTTTGTATTCCCTTTGAACAATTGAGACATCAAATGCCTCCAATATATATAACAATTGAATCAATACATAATATGGATCAAATGGAAGGGAATATCACAATAAAACCTTTGAAACACAATACATATATATACATGTGAACACAAGAGATGAAATTCCACTTACAAACCACAATAACACCTTGAATCTAACTCTTGGTACACCACCTACAACAATAATCCATAAATAACACCAACATCAACTCAATATCCAAGAATCCAAGTCAAATAATCCATAAATTCATAAACACAACAAACCTACAATATCTCTTCTCTAAAAACCAAGAAATAAATCTTCCAAAAGCTTACCTTAGCTTCCTAGCACCAAGAAGAACTTCGATCTCTACTCGAAAATCCAACTAGAAGCTTGAATCGAAGATAGAAAATGGAAGAAATGGAAGAAAACCCTTATTTCTAGAGAGAAAAACGAGATGGAGAAGGAAGAAAAGGGAAAAAGTGAAGTCATCTTATCCAAAAAGGTACTTAAAATCTCGACCATACCTCAACTGTTCATCACCCCGGGTGCGCTGCCAACAAGCACCGCGGGTGCGCTAAGCTCACGGCACTCCACCAAAAATCCAAACTCGATGACCGCGGGTGCGGTCCTACAATTACCGCGGGTGCGGTACTAACATCACCGCGGGTGCGGTGAATCCACGGTAAAACCCACAAATTCCAACAATTACGACAGCGGGTGCGGTCCTTACACTGAGTGCGAGTGCGGTATGGCTTCGGCCAAGAAACACACCAAAGCAACTTCAATCGATCCGAAACGCTGAAACGAATAACCAACAACAACTACACCTCAAGACAATAATAACCAACAATACTATGGCCCATAATCACAACTCTAATCACACAACTAAACTTAGACTAAATCAATAAATCTATAACATACGAAAACTTAAACCGTACCGTAAACCGGGCTCGGCTATTACAATCTCCCCTCCTTAAGGGAATTTCGTCCTCGAAATTGACGTCACTGCACGAACAACTCAGGATACTTCTCTCTCATCTCATCCTCTGGTTCCCACGTAGCCTCTTCGATCAAATGGTTCCTCCAAAAGACTTTAACGATGCCGATCTCTTTGTTTCTCAATATTCTGAATCTGCGATCCAAAATCTGGACCGGAATCTCTTGGTAGGTCAAATTCGGCGTCAAGTCCAATGGCTCGTGGCGAAGAACATGGGAAGGATTCGCAATATACTCCCTGAGCATCGATACGTGAAAAACATTATCGACTCTGTCAAGATCTGGCGGTAGGGCTAACTTGTAGGCTCGATCACCAACTCTGTCCAATATCTCGAATGGACCAATAAACCTCGGACTCAACTTACCCTTCTTGCCAAATCGCATCACACCCTTGAGAGGTGCTATCTTCAGGAACACGTGATCGTCAACATCAAACTGCAAAGGTCTACGACGAACATCTGCATAGCTCTTCTGTCTCGACTGCGCAGTCTTCATCCTCTCACGGATAACAACAACAATATCGGCCGTCTGTTGGACCAACTCTGGTCCCAACATCTTCCTCTCACCAACCTCATCCCAATATAAGGGAGATCTACACTTCCTGCCATAAAGTGCTTCGTACGGTGCCATCCCAATCGTCGCTTGGTAACTGTTATTGTACGTGAATTCCACAAGCGGAAACTTAGAATCCCAGCTACCAGAATAATCGATAGTACAAGCTCTGAGCATGTCCTCTAGAATCTGAATGACTCTCTCTGATTGACCGTCGCTCTGAGGGTGATAAGATGTACTGAAAGCTAACCGTGAACCCATAGCTCTGTGCAAACTCTTCCAAAACTCTGAGGTAAATCTAGGGTCACGATCAGACACAATCGACACAGGGACACCGTGAAGTCTAACAATCTCTGCTATGTAATCCTCGGCATACTGGTTCATTGAATACGTCGTCTTGACTGGAAGAAAGTGCGCTGACTTGGTCAATCGATCCACGATAACCCAAATGGAATTGAAACCCTTCTGCGTCCTAGGAAGACCAGTCACGAAATCCATCGTAATATGCTCCCACTTCCACTGCCCCAGCAGGTCTCTGGTGCTCAATCTTCACCTGCTGACAAGTTAGGCACTGAGAAATGAACAAAGCAATATCTTTCTTCATACCTGGCCACCAGAAAAGTCGACGAAGATCCTGATACATCTTGGTGCTGCCTAGATGTATCGAATATGGCGCGGTATGAGCCTCTGTCAAGACGTCTCGCCGAATATCATCACCAACGGGAACACAAATACGGCCTCTGAAAGTCACCAAACCATCACCATTCAACGCAAACTCTGAGTTACCTCTCTCCTCTGCTCTAGCTCTCAACTCTGCCAACTGAACATCAACAGTCTGCTCTCTACGGATCATGTCCGTCAATGTAGCCCGAATGATCAACGCTGAAAAGCGAGCAATGGTCCCCGTAACTACCAAAGAAATCTCCTCTCTCTGCAAATCCATCAACAATGGTCTCTGAATCGAAGAACTCAAGGAAGAACTCGACTTACGGCTCAAAGCATCAGCCACAACGTTCGCCTTCCCCGGGTGGTAACTAATCGTCACATCATAGTCTTTGACAAGCTCTAACCACCTCCTCTGCCGCATATTGAGCTCTTTCTGGGAAAACAGATACTTCAAACTCTTGTGGTCTGTGAAGATCTCACACTTTTCGCCATACAAATAATGTCTCCAAATCTTCAAGGCGAAAACCACAGCTGCCAGCTCCAAATCATGCGTCGGATAATTCTTCTCATAGTCTTTCAACTGGCGAGAAGCATAGGCTATAACCTTACCTCGCTGCATCAGCAATGCACCAAGGCCTTTCTTCGACGCATCGGTATAGACAACAAAATCCTCTGAACCACTGGGCAATGAAAGAACAGGAGCTGTCGTCAATCTATCCTTCAACTCTTGAAATGCACTCTGGCAATCAATGGACCACTCGAACTTCACAGTCTTCCTCGTCAAATTGGTCAATGGCAAGGCAATCTTGGAGAAATCTGAAATAAAGCGACGATAATAACCCGCCAAACCAAGGAAACTGCGTACCTCAGAAACAGTGGTAGGAATAGGCCACTTCTGAACTGCCTCTATCTTCAACGGATCAACAACAATGCCATCCTTCGAAACAACATGGCCTAGAAAAGAAATCTGATCCAACCAAAATTCACACTTCTTCAACTTGGCAAACAGTCTCCTCTCTCTCAACAACTGAAGAACCACTCTAAGATGCTCTGCATGAAGCTCTCTGGTCTTGGAATAGATCAAGATGTCGTCGATGAAGACAATGACAAAGCTATCCAAATACGGCTTGAACACACGGTTCATCAGGTCCATGAAAACTGAAGGAGCATTGGTCAGACCAAAAGACATCACAAGAAACTCATAGTGACCATACCTAGTCCGGAACGCTGTCTTAGGGATATCGGACTCCCTAACCTTCAACTGATAGTAGCCAGACCTAAGATCAATCTTCGAAAATACAGTTGCACCCTGAAGTTGGTCAAATAGATTGTCAATCCGTGGCAACGAATACTTGTTCTTGATGGTCACTTTGTTGAGCTCCCTATTGTCGATACACAGCCGCAAAGACCCATCTTTCTTCTTGACAAACAGAACCGGAGCTCCCCAAGGCGAAGAACTCGGACGAATAAAACCCTTGTCCAAAAGATCCTGCAACTGCGTCTTCAACTCCTTCATCTCAGTAGGGGCCATTCGGTACGGAGCCTTAGAAATAGGAACCGTACCTGGAGCTAGATCAATCACAAACTCCACGTTTCTGTCCGGCAGCAAACCAGGCACATCATCCTCAAACACATCAGCAAACTCCCTCACAACATCAATATCATCAATATTCAACTTAATCAATCTATCCACATCCACAATCGAAGCCAGAAACACATCACAACCTCTATATATCAACTTCTCAGCCTCAAGACAATAAATAAAAGGAAGGACCAGCGAAGTACCTGCACTGGCGAGAACTCCTCCCTTAATGCTATCATCTGCAAAGGTCACCGTCTTAGCAACGCAATCAATGACATCACGATAAGTCGAAAGCCAATCCATACCAAGAATAATATCAAAGGCAACCATCGAGATAACAATCAAATCAGCAAAAACAACTCGCTCCTCAATACGAACAGGGCATGCATAAACAATAGACGTCGGGCACAACACATCCCCCGAAGGCAAAACAACACTAAGCTGGAGGGGAAGAATAGAAGGAACTATACCCAACGATCTCAAAAACAATTCAGACATAAAAGAATGAGTAGCACCAGTATCAATCAAAGTCGTAGCTACTCTGCCTGAAATTAAAATAGTGCTAGAGATCACAGAAAAATCATGGTTAATACCTTCCTTGGTCATCGAAAAGATACGACCCTGCACTTTATCCTTGCTCGCTCCTCTAGGACAATCTCTGGCAATGTGGCCTGCCGTGCCACAACGATAACAAGAATGAGTGCCAAATATGCACTCTCCTCTATGATGTCTGCTGCACTTAGGACACAGCGGCTTCTCGGGATCAACTGGAACTGACGGTGGTCTAGGACTCGGCTCTATCTTGCCCTTCCCTTTGAAACGATCCCTGCCTCACTGACTCGAGCTCTGGCCTCTCTGAGCAATAGCTTGATGCCTCTCTTGCCTCTCCCTGGCGATATCTTTCTCGTCTTGCTCGGCCAACAACGCCTTCGACACGATCTCTTTGAAAGTCACGGCCTTGGACATGTTAATATCCCTCCGAATCTCTGCTCTAAGGCCTCGAATGAAGTGAGCGCCTTTGTCCTTGTCGTTTGAAGCAATATACGGAGCAAATAAACAACCCTCCTCGAACTTGAGAATGTACTCGTCAACGTTCATGCTCCCCTGTCGAAGCTCCAAGAACTCCGTAACCTTCCTCGCTCGAAGTGCGTCGGGGAAATACTTGTCATAGAACAAATCGGTGAACTCTGACCACTTCAACGCTGAAACATCAACACCAACCTTCGTGGCATTCCACCAGATACGTGAAGCCTTTACCAACATGAATACTGCACAGCTGATCCTGTCTTTATCTTCGTACTGGAGATGATCGAAGATCGCCTCTAGAGCCTTGATCCACTCCACTGCAACTAAAGGATCAGTGCTACCTGCGAATTCCGGTGGATCCATTCTCTTGAAAGCAGAAAAGACGGCATCAGTGCCAACTGCCTGAGCTACTTGGCCTCTCACTTGTCCTCTGCTTTGGCCTGCACCTTGCATACGAAGCAACTGCTGGATCTGCTCACTATGGACCTTGTCTTGCTCTTTCAACAACTTGCCGAACTCATCGACAACTCTAGAGGAAGAACTATCCTCACCCTCTACGGCTTTCCGCTTAGGAGGCATACTCTACAATGTGATCACAAAACACCAATCAATAGATAACAATGGATAGATGCAAAGAAAACATACCCGGACAGTAGAAAGTAGACGAAGTCATATGCATTGGTCCGAAGAACGGTGCTCTGATACCACTAAATGTGACACCCTAACCCGCTACAATTAAAAAATACAGCGGAATTTAAAATTTTCATACAACTGGAAGGAGTTTCAAAATACATTTCCAAATATCATCAAAAGTATTAACATGATCAACTAAATGATACATCAAAATACAAAACATCATTTTAATGATCATGTCTAAAAATATTGCTTGCAAAACAAACTACTTCCTTCCAATCTTCGTATGCATATGACTCATATCCACAGTCAACGTCCTGGCCCGTCACTCTTATCTGCATCACATGAAAATAACTGAAATGAGTATAAAACTCAGCAAGTGGAACTCTTACATAGCAATGAACATATCATACTCTGTAAAACATGGCTTTAAAACATAAATACCATCAACTCTGAAATAAATATCATAGCAATAGCATAGCAATAAGATGGTATTTTTCTTTACTCTGTTTGGATTGATACCAATAGTAACTCTGTCTGTGGTGCTCGTATCCTAATCGATATAAACCGATAACTCTGAGGGATATAAGCCTATGGTCGTTGATCAACTAATTGCATGCAATCTCTGACTATGTATCTATCAATCCAATAAAACATTTAAACTCTTTCTCTTTGGCATTTAAACAACACTTTAGAAACTATACTCTTTGTATTCCCTTTGAACAATTGAGACATCAAATGCCTCCAATATATATAACAATTGAATCAATACATACTATGGATCAAATGGAAGGGAATATCACAATAAAACCTTTGAAACACAATACATATATATACATGTGAGCACAAGAGATAAAATTCCACTTACAAACCACAATAACACCTTGAATCTAACTCTTGGTACACTACCTACAACAATAATCCATAAATAACACCAACATCAACTCAATATCCAAGAATCCAAGTCAAATAATCCATAAATCCATAAACACAACAAACCTACAATATCTCTTCTCCAAAAACCAATAAATAAATCTACCAAAAGCTTACCTTAGCTTCCTAGCACCAAGGAGAACTTCGATCTCTACTCGAAAATCCAACTAGAAGCTTGAATCGAAGATAGAAAATGGAAGAAATGGAAGAAAACCCTTATTTCTAGAGAGAAAAACGAGATGGAGAAGGAAGAAAAGGGAAAAAGTGAAGTCATATTATCCAAAAAGGTACTTAAAATCTCGACCATACCTCAACTGTTCATCACCGCGGGTGCGCTGCCAACAAGCACCGCGGGTGCGCTAAGCTCACGGCACTCCACCAAAAATCCAAACTCGATGACCGCGGGTGCGGTCCTGCAATTACCGCGGGTGCGGTCTACACCGCGGGTGCAGTACTAACATCACCGCGGGTGTGGTGAATCCACGGTAAAACCCACAAATTCCAACAATTACGACCGCGGGTGCGGCCCTTACACTGAGTGCGGGTGCGGTATGGCTTCGGCCAAGAAACACACCAAAGCAACTTCAATCGATCCGAAACGCTGAAACGAATAACCAACAACAACTACACCTCAAGAAAATAATAACCAACAATACTATGGCCCATAATCACAACTCTAATCACACACCTAAACTTAGAATAAATCAATAAATCTATAACATACGAAAACTTAAACCGTACCATACACCGGGCTCGGCTATTACAGATACCCTACTTATAAGTGGGAGTTTTGATTTATTGTTGCTATATGTTACACTAAATTCTTGGAACCATTTAAATGTTAGATTGGTATTACCAACCATTTAAAGTGGATGCCTTTATTTATTATATATAAATATATTATAATATTAAATTCTTGGAACCATTTAAATGTTAGTTTGGTTTTACCAACCATTTAACTTAGATTCCTTGATTTACTATATATAAATATATCATAATAATATTTTCTTGGTACCATTTAAATGTTAGTTTGGTTTTACCAACCATTTAAAGTGGGAACCTTGATTTAGTGTTTACAAATATATATATAGCACAATAAATACTTGACCACATTTATAAGTTTTGGTATATATTATATAATTTTGAGATAATAATTTATAACATAATATAAATATGATTATTTAATATATAGGAACCATTTTATTAAGTGGATTTCAATATTGTTCGTTAATGTTAACTTTATTAAAATACCAAGAGTGGATCCCTTAATCTCAACTACTTAAATTAAAATTTGAACAATTATAATTTACCCATTAAATAATCAAACAATTCAAATTAAAAAGAAACAAAAACAAAAACAAAACAAAAAGACATTGTAGTGGACTTGTAATTACCTTAGCTTCCCTGTGGATACGATATTCGGACTCACCGAATTATATTACTTGTGGACAACCTGCTCTTGGGAGTGCAATAATCAAAGTCGCAACAAGTTTTTGGCGCCGTTGCCGGGGAAGTATAATTTAATTTCAAGTCTATTTAATATTGTTTATAGTTTATTTTTCTTTATTTGAATTTTTATTGCTTTTGTGTGCTTTTTTCTTTTTCTTTTTCTTTTGCATTTGCATGAGCATTTGGTCACGTACACTTAGTGGTCGACTCATTCGAAACAACCCTTTATTTTTACAAAACATGGCGGAAGAACCTATCCAAGAAAATCAAGATGAAATTCAATCTCAACATGATCATGATAGACGAAGAACACTTAGAGATCACATGAATCCTACACGTACTAGTGCACCTTCATGTCTAGTTTTTCCCCCTGATGCATCTCATTTTAATTTTAAGCCTGGTATTATCCAACTTTTACCCAATTTTCATGGCTTAGATTCTGAAAATCCATACAAGCATTTACGAGAGTTTGAAGAAGTGTACAACACATATAATGATCTAAATTGTAGAATGAACACCATTCGACTTAAGCTTTTTCCTTTTTCTTTAAAAGATAAAGCTAAAACTTGGCTACAAAATCTTAGATCGGGATCATTCGAACTTGGGATGAATTGCAACAACAATTTTTGAAAAAGTTTTTTCCATCTCATAGAACAAATTCTTTCAAAAGGCAAATCATCACTTTCACTCAAAAACAAGGAGAAACTTTTTATCAGTGTTGGGATAGATACAAAGAATTGCTTAATCTTTGTCACATCATGGTTTTGAAATTTGGAGAGTTGTTTCTCAATTTTATGAAGGCTTAACACCTAAAGATAGACAAATGGTTGAATTTATGTGTAATGGAACATTTGAAGATAAAGATCCAAACGAGGCAATTGAGTATCTCGATTCATTAGCTGAAAATGCTCAAAATTGGGACACTATAGGTACAATCGAACCCTCAAACAAGATTCAATCTCCTACATTTGGTGGAGGTATGTACACTCTGAAAGATGAACATGATCTTCAAGCTAGATTTACCTCTTTGGCAAGAAAAGTTGAGACACTTGAATTGAAAAAGAATGGTCAATTAAAATCTGTTCAAGAAATTGTGTGTCACATCTGTGATAGAAGTGATCATTTTACAAAAGATTGTCCCACTTTGCCCTCTTTTAAAGAATGTCTCCATGAACAAGCCAATGTTTTGAACAATTTCAAAAGGCCAAATTTTGAATCATTTTCCCAAAATTACAATCCAGATACTTCTGCACAATTTTCACAACAACATTTCCAAAATCAACAAAATTTTCAAAATTATGCACCTTATGTTCTTCCACCTAAAAGAAATTTGGAAGATACATTGAATTCTTTCATTGCAAAGCAAGAGTCTATCAATACTCAAACTGCTCAAACCATGACAGATTTGAAAGATACTCTTGCTAAATTTGCATCCGCACTTAATGTTCATGAGAAAGGTAAATTTCCTTCACAACCTCTGCCTAATCCCAAGGATCATCATTCACAAACTGGAACTTCTGGAACTCAACCGATGGATCAGGTAAAATCTGTTATTACCCTTCGAAGTGGTAAGGTTGTGGAAAAATCCATTCTTGAACCTTGTGAAGATGATGATAAATCAACTTCAAAGGGTAAGGAAGTGGAACCCATAACTTCCGAAGAGGAGGTTCAACAGACAGTGTCATCACCATTCCCTCATGCATTGAAAAATACAAAAAAATCAAATTTGAATTCTGATATATATGATATTTTTAAACAAGTAAAAGTTTATATTCCTTTATTAGATGCAATAAAACAGGTACCATCATATGCTAAATTTTTGAAAGACTTGTGCACTGTGAAAAGAAAATTTAATGTGAAAAAGAAAGCATTTTTAGCCGAACAAGTAAGTGCAATCATTCAAAATAATAATACTTTGAAATACAAAGACCCTGGTTGTCCTACTATTTCATGTATTATTGGAGAACGAAAGATTAAAAAGGCCTTGCTTGATCTTGGAGCTAGTGTTAATTTACTTCCATATTCAGTTTTTCAAGAACTCAATCTAGGCGAGTTAAAATCTACTTCGGTAACACTTTTACTTGCTGATAGATCTGTTAAAGTGCCAAGAGGTATGGTAGAAGACGTGGGTCCAAGTTGATAACTTTGTATATCCTGTCGATTTCATAGTTTTAGATACACAACCTATCGAAGCTTGTAATGCAATTCCTGTAATTCTGGGTCGTCCATTTTTAGCAACTTCTAATGCTCTTATAAATTGCAGGAATGGAATAATGAAGTTGTCATTTGGTAACATGACCTTGGAGCTCAATGTTTTTAATCTTTGTAAGCAACCACATGACAAAGGAGATGAAAGTGAAGATGAAAATCTTATTGAAACTCTTGTGGAAGAAAACATTCAAGAAGGGAGTACTCGTGACCAATTAGATATTTGTTCAATTGAAACTGTTAAAGAAAATATTGAAATTGATCCTGATGATTTTATCAGGTATCACTCGTTACCAAGATCAGAGAAAGAATTTGATGCAAAATATGAGAACAAAGACGAACCACCAATATTGGAGTTAAAACCCTTGCCAGAAGAATTGAAGTATGCATTTCTAGGAGAAGATGAAACATATCCGGTGGTAATTTCTTCCAAACTAGCAAGTGATGAAGAAGGTAAATTAGTTGATATGCTTAAAAGACATAAAAATGCAATTTGTTGGACACTAAAAGATCTCAAGGACATTCATCCACTAATTTGCACACACAAAATTAATTTAGAAGAAAATGCTAAAACATCTCAACAACCACAAAGGAGATTAAATCCCCACATGAAAGATGTTGTGAAATTTGAAGTTCTCAAACTACTTGATGTTGGGATTATCTACCCTATTTCTGATAGTAAGTGGGTAAGCCCAACACAAGTAGTTCCAAAAAAATCTGGCATCACAGTGATAAAAAATGAAAAAGGTGAATTGTTAACAAGTCGAGTCCCATCTAGTTGGCGGATGTATATTGATTATAGAAAATTAAATGACGCCACTAGAAAAGATCATTTTTCATTACCATTTTTGGATCGAATTTTAGAAAGAGTAGCAGGTCATCCATACTACTGTTTTCTTGATGGATATTCAGGTTATTATCAAATTCCCATTGCACTCGAAGATCAAGATAAAACTTACATTCACATGTCCTTTTGGAACATTTGCATTTAGAAGGATGCCATTTGGATTATGCAATGCCCCAGCAACATTTCAAAGATGTATGCTAAGCATTTTTTGCGACATGGTTGAAAATTGTTTGGAAAATTTCATGGATGATTTAACTGTCTTTGGGAATACATTTGATAATTGTCTTGAAAATTTGGAAAAAGTTTTAAAAAGATGCGAGGAAAAAGGTCTTATTTTAAATTGGGAAAAATGTCATTACATGATTACTTCTGGGATTGTTCTGGGACATGTTGTGTCATCTCATGGAATTGAAGTTGATAAAGCCAAAGTGGATGTCATTGCAAATTTACCCCCTCCAAAAACCATTAAAGAAATTCGCTCATTTTTGGGACATGCTGGATTTTATAGGAGGTCTATAAAGGACTTTAGTTTAATCTCTAAACCCATTTGTAACATCTTAACAAAAGACAGTGCATTTGAGTGGACTCAAGAATGTCAAAATGCTTTTGATAAAATCATTCGACATTTAACATCAGCTCCTATCATGCAACCTCCTGATTGGTCTTTACCATTTGAAATCATGTGCGACGCGAGTGATTATGCAGTCGGTGCAGTACTGGGTCAAAGAAGAAACAGTAAGCCTTATGTGATATATTATGCAAGTAGAACTTTAAACAATGCTCAAATGAATTACTCCACAACTGAAAAAGAACTACTTGCTGTAATATTTGCATTAGATAAATTTCGTTCTTATTTGATTAGATCAACGACTATTGTGTTTACTGATCATTCTGCTATTAGATATTTGTTGACGAAACAGGATGCAAAGCCACGACTGATATGATGGATTTTGTTGCTCCAAGAATTTGACATTGTGATCAAAGATAAAAAAGGAACCGAGAATGTCGTAGCCGATCATTTATCGAGACTAGTAACATGATCATCTTGTGAAATGACACCAATTAACGATAATTTTCCTGATGAACATCTATTTTCAGTTACTACTACACCTTAGTTTGCTAATATAGTAAATTTTCTTGTGACAAGAAAAATGCCACCGCAATGGAGTTCCCAAGATAAGAGAAAATTTTTGAATGAGGTAAAAAACTTTTATTGGGATGATCCGTATCTGTTCAAGTACTGTCCAGATCAAATTTTTTGATGTTGCATACCCGACAATGAGGTAAGTAGTGTCATTAAATTTTGTCATTCAGAAGCATGCGGAGGACATTTTTCTTCAAAGAAAACAGCTGCAAAAATCCTGCAGTGTGGATTTTATTGGCCCACTTTGTTTAAAGACACCCACGAAATCTGCAAGATCTGTGAAAATTGTCAAAAATTGGGTGCAATTTCAAAAAGAAACATGATGCCTTTAAATCCTATCATTGAAATTGAAATCTTTGACTGTTGGGGAATTGATTTTATGGGACCTTTTCCACCGTCGTTTGGATACTTGTATATTTTAGTTGCAGTTGATTATGTTTCCAAATGGATAGAGGCAATTCCATGTCGAACAAATGATCATAAAATCGTCATCAAATTTTTGAAAGAAAATATTTTTAGTAGATTTGGAATTCCTCGAGCCATGATAAGTGATGGGGGAACTCACTTTGTTAATAAACCGTTTGCTTCATTAATGAAAAAATATGGTATTACTCATAAAGTAACTACTCCTTATCATCCCCAAACAAATGGACAAGTTGAATTAGCTAATAGGGAGATTAAGCAAATTTTGGAAAAAACTGTTAACTCAAATAGAAAAGATTGGTCTATGCGACTTAATGATGCACTTTGGGCATATCGAACAGCTTTTAAAACATCATTGAATATGTCTCCCTATAGGTTGATTTATGGAAAACATTGTCATTTACCTGTGAATTGGAACATAAAACTTATTGGGCGATCAAAACTTTAAATTCAAGCATGGATGATGCCAACAAATTGCGTAAATTGCAACTTAATGAACTTGATGAACTCAGAAATGATGCGTATGAGAATTCAAGGATTTATAAAGCCAAAATCAAATCATTTCATGATAAAACAATTCTTAGAAAATCTTTTGAGATTGGTAAAAAAGTTTTGCTTTATAATTCTCGACTTCACATATTCCCAGGAAAATTACGATCAAGATGGACAGGCCCATATGTTGTAAAGCATGTGTATCCTTATGGAGCTGTGGATATTGAAAATCCTAAAAATGGTGATGTTTTTAAAGTGTATGGACAAAGGCTTAAACCATTTTTGGAAAATTAAACCTTTCAAGAAGAGTTTATTTCTCTTTCTGATCCTTAAATTTTTATGTTGCATTTAATTTTGTTTGTTTTTAATTCAGGTTTCCTTAATCTTTTTATTTTCCCGGTTAAATGGCGGATAACAGTACTCCGTGACTCTCATAGTCGGTTAAATCAGTATCCCACAATTGCTGATACAAAAATAAAAAAAAAATCATTTCTTTTCTTTTCAAAATGGATGAAATTCTCTCAAAAATTTGTAAATATTTTCCCTCTATTTCTGAAAGTGTTCTAAGGAAAATTTATACAGGAAGGTGTGAAAGATTGAGATTGCTAATTCAAAAAGGAATTCCAGAAGATATTCTTCTTGTAATTGAAGCTAAGGTCCGATTAGGAGGAGAAGTTCCACAATCATTGCTCATTCGGCATTTGCCTGGATTAGGAAAAAGCACTTATGCGAAAAAACGAAGGGCCAAAAGTTTAGGGGTTTGTCATAAGTGTGCAAGATGGACTTGTGACAAACGATGCAGATCTTGGGATGTGTTTCCAATAACAGAGAAGATAAAATTGATTTCATTAAGAATGGGCTGAGTAAGGAGTCTTTAGATAACATCTTATTGACTCTTGAGACGCATTCTAGTGGACATGTGCATATTGAACTTCTCCGTTTATGGAAACAATTTCAAGATGAGCGTCATAGATTTGGGAATCTGACTAAAAAAGACCCAGTTTGCCAATTTATAAGAAAATTGGATGGGAAGCATATCCTCGACTCATAGAAGGCATTGAAGTCGTTTTTGGACGTAAAACCAGAGGAAAATTGTGAGCCACAATCACACTACTATTTATATGCATGTGTGTCATTATTGTTTTTACTATTTATTCTGTTTACAGCTGTGACCCATAGTTTTGTCATGATAACATATTACCCCTATAAAATCTCTCATCTTTCTCTCTATTTTCGCAGAAAAAAAAAGAAAGTAAAAACATGGCTGAATCCTGTGCACAAACATTGAAAAATATTTGTGTATTTTGTGGGTCGAGTCCTGGAAAAAATGAAGTGTTTGTAGAAGCAGCGAATAATCTTGGAAAGATATTAGCTGAGAGAAAAATTCACTTGGTATATGGGGGAGGTAATATTGGGTTAATGGGATCTGTTCAACATCTGCTCATCTTGGAGGTAGTCAGGTTTTGGGTATTATTCCTACAGCTTTAGCTGAAGGAAATATTACAGGTGTTACGATTGGGGAAGAATTAAAAGTTTCTTCTATGTATGAAAGAATCACCAAAATGATTGAAAATTCTGATGCTTTTATCGCACTACCAGGTGGTTTTGGTACATAAGAAATTTTTCACACTGTTTCTTGGGCACAACTTAATATCCATAATAAACCTGTGGGCTTGTTGAATATCAATAATTATTATGACAGTTTGTTGACATTTCTTGATAAAGCTGTGGAACAGAATTTCATTTCAGAAAATTCACGACGGATGCTCATCTGTGCTTCGACTGCCGACCAATTAATTGATGATTTGGAAGCTTTTGTTCATAATCCTGATCCGATGATAGAAAATATCAATTGGTCGCAATCAAGCAGTAAGAAAAGGAAGTTGGATCATTGATTCAAACGTCGTGGATTGGTTTGCGTTTGTTTCAGTTTGTTATCTTCAATAAAATTCCAGGTGATATCTCTTTCATTATGTACTCTTTATTAATAGCTATTTTGACATTAGGGACAATGTCATATTCTGATTGGGGGGAGAACAAATTTTAAAAAAAAACAAAATTTTTAAAAAAAATTTAAATATTATTTTAAAATAAAACAATGTTTATTGTTTGTACCTTAGTAATTTTTGAAAAAATGTCATACTTTACATATTTGAAAGATTTAAATTAGAACATGTATTAATCTATTTAAGAATGTTCAAATTTTTATTTGAAAAAAGGTCATTTTTAATATTCTGATCAATATAAAAATATGATTTATGAAATCTTTTTGAGTGATTAACCATTGTGATAAAATTAGGTATTAAAGTATATGGCCCAAGATATACCTTATAAGAGTGCCTAAAATTTTAAACTCACACATATTTTGTGAGTGAGTGGAGAGGACCGAGAAAACAGCTTTCGAGCCTTTATTGATCATGAGAGAGACTATCTATTGTTTAGATCTTGAGTTCTTATTTTGAAAAAAAAAATGATATTTCCTGAAAAAAAAAAGAGGAGAAAAAAAAAAGAAAGATATTGAAGATCTATGTAATTTTTAAGTTATATGCTACGACCCATATATCTCTCATAAAAAAAAAAAGAGAGAGAAAATTATTGTACAAATTAAATAAATATGTGGTCAAGAAGCATAAACTTAGTCTGATTCCATGATGTTATGAAAAATAATAATAAAAATTATCAGGAAAAAAAATATAATAAGAACAACTAGATTTTGAATCAATGGATTTTCTATCTTTTGGTTAGTTTGGCTCGTTTGTCTGTCTGCATTCTGTAAACCATTTCCTTGAGCATTTATCTGTATTCCAACTCCATGAGAGAAATCGTTGCCACAAATTTGAAACATTTATTAACTTGTGAGGATTTGGAGTTGAGACTCTTACTAGGAATTTCTAAAGGCCGTATACATTTAACTACGTGAAATAAGCTTTGAATTGATCATCTCAAATTATTTCACAAATTATAATTATGATGATCTTGATATAACTTTGACAGTTTTCAAATTTAATTTTAACACTTAGATAGTTTTGATTACATTTCTATTTAAATTAATCAATATGTTTTGTGTTGCTATTTGTGGGGACCCGGACGCTAATCATCTTCTTAATCATCGTTGGGATTTAATTATCAGTTCTGATAAACAGGGTCTAAAAATTTTTCTTTTTAAAATGCATCTGCGGAAGGTAATGGAATCTAAATAATATACATCTCTGTATTAAAACTACATTTCAGTATAAAAGTACAATACTGTACAAACTATATCTAAGGTTCAATTACTAAATTCAAGTAAGAAAACCAAGTCTACAATAAGTCCGGAATCACCACTGTAATAGCCGAGCCCGGTGTACGGTACGGTTTAAGTTTTCGTATGTTATAGATTTATTGATTAAGTTAAGTTTAATTGTGATGTTAAGAGTTGTGTTTATGGGTTATAGTATGATTGGTTATAGTTGCTTGGTGGTTGATATTGTTAGTTGTTGGTTGTTGCGTTGTTTCAGTGTTTTGGTTCAATTTTAGTTGCCTTAGATTTTGTCTTGGCCGTGGCAGCACCGCACCCGCACTCAGTGTAAGGACCGCACCCGCGGTCGTAATTGTTGGATTTTGTGGGTTTTACCGTGGATTCACCGCACCCGCGGTGATGTTAGTACCGCACCCGCGGTCGTCGATTTCAGAATTTTTGGTGGAGTGCCGTGAGCTTACCGCACCCGCGGTACAAGAGTAGCGCACTCGCGGTGATGAACAGTAGAGGTATGGTCGAGATTTAAAGTGCTTTTTGGTTGAGTTGACTTCACTTTTTCCCTTTTCCTTCTTCTCCATTTCGAATTTTCTCTTGGAAAACAAGGGTTTTCCTTCATTTCTTTTGCTTCCTATCTTCGATTCAAGCTTTTAGTTGGCGATTCAAGTTGAGATCGAAGTTTTTCTTGGTGCTAGGAAGCTAAGGTAAGCTTTTGGTGTTCTTATTTCATGGTTTTGGAGAAGAGATGATTTGGGTTTGTGGTTTATGTTGGTTTTATAGATTATTGGACATGGGTTCTTGATTATTGAGTTGATGATGGTGTTATTAATGGATTATTGTTGTAGGTGGTGTATCAAGAGCTTAGATTGAGGTGTTCTTGTGGTTTGTAAGTGAAATTTCATCCTTTGTGCTCACATGATAGTATATGTATTGTATTTCAAAGATTTTAATGTGTTATTCCCGTCATTGGCTTCATAATTATGTATTGATTCACTTGTATATCTATTGGAGGCATTGTATGTCTCAATTATATTGAAAAGGGAATACAAAGAGTATAGTTTCCAAAGTGTTTGATAAATGTCAAAGAAAGATGATTCAAATGTTTTATGGATTGATAGATACATAGTCAGAGATTGCATGCAATTAGTTGATCAACGACCATAGGCTTATATCACTCAGAGTTGTCGATTTATATCGATGGGATACGAGCACCACAGCGGAGTTACTATTGATATCAATCCATACTAGAGAAAAGAGAAATATCATCTCATTGTTATTGTTATTGCTATGTTATTTATGATTCATAGATTGATGGTATTCAATGTTTTAAAGCCATGTTTTACAGAGTATGCTATGTTCATTGTTATGTAAGAGTTCCACTTGCTGAGTTTTATAATCATTTCAGTTATTTCATGTGATGCAGCTAGGAGCGACGGACCAGGACAGTGATTGTGGCCCGAAGTCATATGCATACGAAGTTGGAAGGATGGCATTTTTGGACATGATCATAGGAATGATATTTTGTATTTTTGTTATGTCATTTGAATGATCATGTATTTATTTTGGTTGCAAATATTTTGTAAATGATTTTATGTTATGAAATTGTAATCCTTCCATCCTTCAGTTGAAAATTTTAAATTCCGCTGTATTTTATTGTAATCGGGTCGAGGTGTCACATTTAGTGGTATCAGAGCACCGTTCTTCGGACCAATGCATATGACTTCGTCTACTTTCAACTGTCCGAGTATGTTTTCTTTTGCATCTATCCATTATTATCTATTGATTTACTTTTGTGAGCACATTGTAGAGTATGCCTCCTAAGAGGAAAGCTGTAGAGGGTGAAGATAGTTCTTCCTCGAGAGTTGTCGACGAGTTCGGCAAGTTGTTTAAAGAGCAGGCCAAAGTTCATAGCGAGCAGATTCAGCAGCTGCTTCGATTGCAAGGAACAGGACAGGGTAGAGGCCAAGTGAGAGGCCAAGCAGCTCAGGCAGTTGGCACTGATGCCGTCTTTTCTGCTTTCAAGATAATGGATCCACCAGAATTCGCAGGTAGCACTGATCCGTTAGTGGCTGTTGAGTGGGTCAAGGCGCTTGAAGCAATCTTCGACCATCTCCAGTATGAAGATAAAGACAGGATCAGCAGTGCAGTATTCATGTTAGTCAAGGCTGCACGTATCTGGTGGAATACGACCAAGGTTGGTGTTGATCTACCGGCTTTGAAGTGGTCAGAGTTCACCGATCTTTTCTATGACAAGTACTTTCCCGACGCCCTTCGAGCTAGGAAGGTGACTGAGTTCTTGGAGCTTCGATAGGGAGGTATGAACGTTGATGAGTACATTCTCAAGTTCGAGGAGGGTTGCCTATTTGCTCCGTATATTGCTTCAAACGACAAGGACAAAGGTGCTCATTTCATTCGAGGCCTTCGTGCAGAGATCAGGAGAGATATTAACATGTCCAAGGCCGTGACTTTCAAAGAGATCGTGTCGAAGGCGTTGTTGGCCGAGCAGGACGAGAAAGATATTGCCAGAGAGAGGCAAGCGAGGCATCAGGCCATTGCTCAGAGAGGCCAGAGTTCGAGTCAGCGAGGCAGGGATCGATTCAAGGGGAAAGGCAAGATGGAGTCGAGTCCTAGACCACCGTCAGTTCCAGTTGATCCGGAGAAGCCGCTGTGTCCTAAGTGCAGCAGACAACATCGAGGAGAGTGCAGATTTGGCACTCATTCTTGTTACCGTTGTGGCACGGTTGGCCATTTTGCTAAAGATTGTCCAAGGGGAGCGAGCAAGGATAAAGTGCATGGTCGTATCTTTTTGATGACCAAGGAAGGTATAAACCATGATTCTTCTGTGATCTCTAGCACTATTTTAATTTCAGGCAGAGTAGCTACGACTTTGATTGATACAGGTGCTACTCATTCTTTTATGTCTGAATTGTTTTTGAGATCGTTGGGTATAGTTCCTTCTGTTCTTCCCCTCCAGTTCAATGTTGTTTTGCCTTCGGGGGATGTGTTGTGCCCGACTTCTATTGTGTATGCATGCCCTGTTCGTATTGAGGAGCGAGTGTTGCATTCGATGTTATTCTTGGCATGGATTGGCTGTCGACCTATCGTGCTGTTATTGATTGCGTTGCTAAGACGATGACCTCTGCAGATGATGGCATTAAGGGAGGAGTGCTCGCCAGTGCAGG